>NC_064814.1:18510599-18542365 GCF_023721935.1 Panthera uncia | reverse complement strand
CCCCCCTCTCCCCCTCTCCCCCTCTGAGGGCTGAGGAAATGGAGCCAGAAACATAAAGCAACTTCCCTGAAATCACAGGGCTGGTAAACGGTAAAGCAGGGATGGACCCCAGGTGTCTCTGACGTTCAAGGAGGCAGGCTCTCCCTGTGCAGCTCTGTGCCAGCAGCCGAGGACATGGAGGCATTAAAAGGGGAGAAAAAAGTCTTGGGAGGGAAGGAGGGACACGACACTTCAAGGGCTACACTTTGGAAGGAGGTCACCAAGTTTTGATGACCCTCCTTGTTTACTGTTTTTATTTTCTTGTTTTTGAAGTAGTTGTGTTACAGCAGAACAATTGGGAAATGAGACTCATTGTGTGTAATTCCAGAGAGCAGACTCTAAATGGGAAAGGAAAAGATGTTAGGGGGGGGCAGGGGTAGCGCTGGTGAAGCCTCAGGCACCCTTCTGCTTCCTTGGTGTTGCTGCCCAATGTGGGGTTCCCCCGCCTCCCCAGAGTTCAAGGTCAGGCTGCCTGGATCACCACCCAGCAAGGATGCTGCGGGAGGCGTTCCTGCTCCAGGAGTCTGGACATGCACGAGGCCCTCACGGAGGGAGACAGCATGCTATTGACTCAGGCACTTGCCCAAGGGCGGAAACTGAGGCAGCTGGCACGGGCTGGGAGTGGGGGGGGTTGGATGGAGAGTGTTGCTCTTGCGTGGAAAGGAGCCAGCTGCCAGCTGGCCCTAGGTCAAGGAGGCAAGAACCCTTGGAATATGGCAGTATTCCAGCTGCCCTCCTGGTGGGGATTCTCGAGCAAAAGGCAGGGGCCGCACCAGGAGCTTGGCATGGAGGGCTTGGCTGGGCAGGCTTGGTTCCCTGGCTCAAGCGGGAGAGCCCGCGTCGGGGAAGGGGACACTCTGGGGACCTGAGATGATGAGCCACAGCATGTCTGTGCTGTCCATCCCAGAGACAGACCCCCTCGAGAGCATGGGTCCCGGGTAGTCCTCCCGTTAAGAGGAGACAGCAGGGATGACTGTAACAGCAATAGCAACTAGTCTCTATTGGGTGCTTATCACATGCAAGGTCTCGTGTAAGGTTCCTGCTGTCCAGTCCTTACGAGATACACCGTGCTGTCGTGTCCCTTTGCAGACCGGGGACCGGGCTTGTCTGGTAAGCATTGGCGTGGGGGTGTAAACCTAGGCTCCCATCGTGAATGCCCCCGCCCGCATGCTGGGCAGTGGATGGAAGGAGCTCCGTCATCGCTCCATGCGACCTTGGGCACGTGATTTTACCTCTTTGAACCTCACTTTCCTGAACTGTAAAATGAAGGGCAGAGGAGTTACCGCGCAGGGTTGGTGCAATGATAAAATTAAAAGGGAGACAACAGACATCATACGACGTCAGACAGCAAAATATGCCCAGTATGTGGTGGCCTCTCGCTTTGTCTTCCTGGCCCTGTGGACACGGAGCCTGTCACACCCTCTTCGTGATGTCTGAAAGAGGTTCTGCTGAAATGAGCCCAGCGGATCCTTCTAGGTGCCTTGTTGGTGACCTTGGCACCGACGACAAGATCAAGTGTAAAGGCAGTGAATATAATCTTTGCTCCCATGCGTGTCCCCTGCTCTGGGCCTCCCATGCTGACTTTGTCTAACTGCCAGGCAGCTCTATGAGGTCATTACCGTTAACCATATTTCATAGGCAAAGAAACTGAGGCACAGAGAGGTCAGTTAGCTTGCCCGAAGTCAGCCACAGCATAGGGGGTAGAGCCACAATTTAAGCCCAAGGAGCCCAATGGCCTTTCTGAGATCCTTGGAATTTGTAAAAAGGGAAATGTTTCCAAGTCACTGGGCCCAGGGTCTGACTCTTCCAAAATTGTCTTCTCCTTCCCTTCATTTAAACCAAAAACACTTTGGGGCACCTGGGTAGCTCGGTTGGTTAAGCGTCTGACTTCAGCTCAGGTCATGATCTCACCATTCGTGAGTTCGAGCCCCACATCAGACTCCGTGCTGATAGCTTAGAGCCTGGCACCTGCTACAGATTCTGTGTCTCCCCCGCTCTCTGCACCCCCCTCTCTCTCTTTCTCAAAAATAAATGAACTTACAAAATTTTTTTAAAGCAAAAACACTTCACCAGACAGGAACCAAGGGGACGTAATGGACTCAGCTCAGGGGTCACTTCCTCCAGGAAGCCTTCCCAGATGTTCCTTAGCTAAGGACCCTTGTTTGTGCTCCTGCAGCATTCCCAGCACACCTCCATCAGCCTACATGCCCCCAGGACCGCCAGCATCCATTCCTCCCTGCTTCCCCACTAGGTCAGGGGTTTGCCAAGTGGTACCTTCTACCTGTTTAATGACCTTCACTCCCGCTGGTTACAGGAATCCGTGCCCAGTGCTTCCCCTGTCCTTTGCAGATCTGCTCTCACCCACGAAGCTTGTGTTCACCAGTGGCATTCACAATACCTCCCAGAGGTCAGTTCCCAGGCGTTAAAGGCAAGTTCGGGACTTCTGTCCCTGGGGTCCGGGGCACGAGGTCTCGGGCTGCTCCTGGAAGCAGCGGAGTATCTGCTCCCGAATGTGCAGTGACAAGACCTTAAAAACATGTCCCACCTGCCCCGCGGCCGCAGGACCATGTGGTGGGTAAAAGGCGTGGCCAACAGAGGCCGAGTTCTCCGACGCGAGGCAAAACCGGGAGGGAGGCTGGAGTTTGCTGAGCAGTTACTTTGCGCCGGCTGTGTGCCCAGCACCTCGTGTCTAGACCTCCTCTGATCCACTCGGCAACCCCCACTGTCCCCGCAAAACAGTTGCTTGTATGCACACACTTCTGGCCTGCACTCCTTAAATTGCGTGGTGAGTCGTGCTCTTTGATGTAAATAGATGCAATCCTCAGGGGGTTCGTGGCGAAATACACATAACGTAAAATGTCCCATCTTAACCACCTTAAAGCGCACAAGTCAGTGGCACTTAGTACATTGAAACACTGAGCAACCGTCACCACCTTCTAATTCCGGAACATTTTCATCATCCCCAAGGGAAACCCACCCACCAAGTCCCTCCGCCAAGTCCCCGGCAGCCACACATCTGCTTTCTGTCCCCATGCATTTACCTCTTGTGGACATTGCATGTAAATGGAACCCTACAGCGTGTGGCCTTTTGTGTCTGGCTTCTTTCGCTCGGCGTGATGTTTTCCACGTTCACCCGTGCAATGTCAGTGCTTCGTGCCTTTTTAGGGCTGGATGATATTCCGTTGTGTGGATATGCCACATTTCGTGTATCTGTTCGTTCATTGACGGACATTTGTTTAGGTCTCTCCCTTGGCAATAGTATGAATAATACTGCTCTGAATATTCACATACCAGCCTTTGAACACCTGTTTTCAGTTCAAGAGCTTTTTAACTATGGTTTCCCAGGTTCTATGAACATGGGAGCTCAGCGCAGTTAAGCAAGTTGTCCAAGGTCACGCAGCTGTACACAGGGAGAGCCAGAGCTTGAGCTCACGTGCTCTGCGCTCTTGACGGTGAACCTCCTCTCTTCCAGTGCTCGCAGGAGGCCAGGGTCTTGGGTTCAAGCTTCCTAGGAACGTCGCTCTGTTCCTGGCTCCTGACTTTGCACCTGGCATTCCCTTGCCTCGCGTGGCTTGCCCTCCAAACAGAGGTCCCACCGAGTGTGGCACCGGGAGCATCATCCTGGCAGCCATGAGCAGGAAGCGTTGGCATGCCAGGAAGCAGTGCCTTCCTCCATGGGATAATACATTCAGACAACACCCACCGCCAGCCATCGCCCTGGGAGGCAAGCGACTTCTTGCTTGCTCTCTTGCTCTCAAAATAGGTGCTTGCTCTCATCTCACTTGCTTTCAAAATAGGTGGCTGTTCCCCGGAGGGTGACCTTCACTTGTACGTCTTCATCCTGGAGACCCAAGGTGCCTTGGTCAGCCTCCTTGCTTTTCAGGAGAATGCCAGGTGCTCTGGGGCTAGCAAGTGCGGAGCACCAAGGCCAACTCCATCCTGCCAGGGCACAAGGCACCTCTTTGATGGAGCCCAGGGCGTGGGCTGTGAGTGATGTGGTCAGGAGGGCCCCCGCCCCCACCCCGTTATTTCCCGGAGGGGATGCTGTCTCCTGAAGAGGGTAGGCGGGATTTGCTGTGTGCATGGAAAATGCCTTTATTTTTTCCACCACCTGCATCAGGATAGCTGTCCCCACTCACTTTCAACTCCAGAGCTACCCTGAGACCACCTCTGGCCTTGCTCCTGCCCCATTGCAGGAATTTTGACCCTTCTTCTAGGTAGTAACCCTGATAACCCAGGCCACACAACCTGACCCTCCTGGAGTCCACTCCTGTTTGGTGCGGTGGAGACACTGGGGCTTTGTGGTGTCAGAAGGCAGGCACAGAGCCCACACCTACCTCTGTCCCTGTCTGTGTGACCTCAGGCCGGCGCACGTCCTCTCTGAGCCTCAGACGCACATGAATGGGGAGCGTCAAGGCGGCAGTCACAGAGTATCATGACAACTGAGTGAGACTGATGTCTAGAGAAGCAGCTGGAATACTGCCTGGTCAATGCAAAAGTTCACGAATACATGCTTCCCCCTGGCTTCCCCTCCCTGCGTTGGTCAAGTGCTCTGCCTCACCTGCTCAATGGGGGCCCGGCAGAAGTGAACCTGGAACCTCCCGGGTCTGCTTGCTGCCCAAGCCCAGGTCCAGATCCGAGGCCCTCATTCCAGGGGAAGGCCTTGTCAGCTGTAGAAGTTGTGGGTGGGCTGGCCACAACCCTTTCTGGGCTTCAACAATCGAGAGCATTTGTAGCAGGAATCCCTACCCACCTTCAGATGCGGAAGCCGCACAGGGAGTTCTAGGGTGCAACTCTAGCCGCAGTGACGGTGCATGTCGGTAGAACCATGGTGGAATTATGATCAGAGCAAGCCCGAATGCAGAGGCCCCTCTGGGCTGGGCCACGATGCTAGGTTACTAGTCCTCACACCCATCCCCGAGGGGGCCCTAGGTCTCTATTTTTATCCTCTCTTTATAGATGTAGAAACTGAGGTACAGGCAGGTAAAGACAACGTACCCGACGTCACTGAGCTAAAGTGACGGAGCGGGGATTTGAACCCAGAGCAAATCTGAATGAAGGACACTTGATTTTGGGAACTTCTTGGGACACAGCCCCGGGGTATGAATTTGCAGGGGGTGGGTCCTTCCACCTCTCATGCTTCCTTTGCTCTGGGGGCATTGATTGCCCCCTGAGGGCACAATTAAAAGGGCCCCCAAGGTGGGAGCCCCCTCCCAACCCTCTGTATCCTTGGCTGACATGCTGCCCCTCTCTGAAACCTTCTGTGGGACATTGCTCCAGATTTCCAGGCACCCCTCTGCCTTCCCTCCTCCTCCTTCCCCAGGAAACTTCCAGAAGCTTGAGGGGTAAGCAGCTGCTGAGTGCCAGGAGCTGTTTCAAGTCCCGCATACTCTGCTGTGTTTCATCCTCTTAGCACCTGCACCAGAAGTATTATCTCAAGTTCCTAGTTGAGAAGATGGAGGGCCTAAGAGGTTAATTAAAATGTCCAGATGAGAGCACATAGTATGCCATGCAAACTGGGGGGCTGGAGACTCAAGACCAGACCTTGGCTGATGATGGTGCCAGGTGTGGGCTGGGCCCTGAGTGTGAGTCACTTCATGCACTCCTCATTATGTTCCTAAAATAGGTGCTGTGACTGTCTCCATTGAGAACATGTCTCTACAAATTCAGACTAAAGTTTTACTGGCTGATAATGCTATTTGTACCCGTTGGATTTCAGCTCAGTTTTGAAGGTACTTGAGCCCAAGGCAGGTAGGAATTTTATCTCTGCAAGAGAGATGGGTTTGGGGCTATGGTAGGAGCCCTGCCTCCCTTCTTTAACCTTCTCCCTTTACCACCACCCCCATCAGCTGGTGACCTGTTCAGACTCTGCTGAGCAGACCCCGGTGCTGTGAGCAGAGAGGAGCCAGGGCATCCAAATCAGATAAGTGGGTGGCCCTTGCACACTGATTGAGAACTAGTTGTCAACCCAAGGGCCAGCAGGCAACGGCTGGCCATTAAGGGCACACCACTGGGTTCACCCAGCTTCAAGATCGATTCATATCAAAACCACAGCCAGCATTTGTTTTCTGTCCTGCTTCTGTGGAGGGAATTAAAGCACAGAAGGCACAATATAGAGACATCATTCTCCACTATTGATTCCTCCCACACCCTCTCACTTGCCTCTGGACCGGAACGTCTGTCTCCCTCCTGACGGATGTGTTGTTGTGAGAAGGGTGAGGAGCACTCATCACGTGAGGGGCCCCAGGACACCGCACTGGGCAGGAGGGGCTGCGGAAGGGAGTGAAGTCAGCCCGGGGCGGGAGGCAGAAACAGCCCGCTGTGCCCGGTTCCTACCCCCGGGAGGGGCAGGTCCAGCACCGGTCAGCTCAGGGGACCCCTAACACTGAGTCCTGGGGATTGCACTTCCTGACTGAGCGGCCTCCCAGGGCTCTGTCCTGGGGTCTGCGTGGGAAAGCACCCTGCCTTTTTGCGGGGGAGAATGGGGTGAACACAGGCAGAGGACTGTACCCCAGAGGATGCAACGTCAAGTCTTCCCTGGGCCGAACACCTCTCTCAACCTTGCTTTTCCCCTGCAGAATGAATCATGCCCTCCATAACACCATCTTCCGAGGCTCGATAGGAGAATCCAGGGAGGTCACAAACCTGTATGAAAGCATTTGTTAAAAACATCATTAATGCTGAGAGTCAAGGTCAGTGCAATCAATCGATCAGCAAACACTTCTGCACCCTGTGCTTTCTCCCTGTTTGCCTGACGGCTGACCCCAGGTCCCTGGGTGTGTAACCTCTGTGGGATCAGAAGGTCAGACTATGAAGGTGCAGAGTCAAATAAGCAAGAAAGAAGATGAGATAGAAGAATTAAAACCCGTTCTTCCTCTAGGAGGTGGGTCCCAGGACAGCTCCCTGCCAGTCTGGCGAGCAGCTGAGTTCGGTCAATCATCAACAAGCTAGTAGAGGTGAGAAAGCAAGTCAGTAGTCTGTCCCGCCTTTAACCCGTGAGCCACTCATGGGCCACAGATTCATCCAGAGAGCGTCCACAGGTCTGCCGGACTCCCCAGCATCCCCGTGCTGGTGCAGCTGCTTGCTTTATGCTGTCCTTGTACCCCCTGCCGCCCCAGGCA
This sequence comes from Panthera uncia, assembly GCF_023721935.1. Taxonomy (NCBI): domain Eukaryota; kingdom Metazoa; phylum Chordata; class Mammalia; order Carnivora; family Felidae; genus Panthera; species Panthera uncia. The sequence goes on along the minus strand of NC_064814.1, from coordinate 18,535,205 downwards.
GCCGCATTTCTGCTGCTCTCAGCCAGGCACTGAAATTGACAGGGGATGGGGGCCTGAGGACCCCATTAGTGGCCTGCAGAGTTCCATGTGACTTGGACATTGCAGACTGAGGTCAGTTGTCCATTAAGCTATGGAACTGAACACTCCACTTAGCAGTGTATATGGGACACAGTTAAATAATGAAAATAAAAATAGAACATCGCAAGAGCCTGGGGCTGGCTGGCTTATGCCCCAGGAAGAAGCAGGGGAGGCCATTCCCAGGAGAGGGGAGAGAATTCACTGTCAGCCTACCTCTGCCATGAAGCTGCTCTGGTTTAAAATATGTATTTTTCTTTATATATAGGTCATCTTTTGTTAATTTTTAAGTTAAAGGTCGTATATATGTATCTGTGCTTATTATAGCACATTGGGAAATTCAGAAAAGTGGAAAGAGGCAGCCTTCCTTCCTCTCTCCGACTCTGTATTTTTGGGTGGGGGTGTTAGAGATCTCTGGTACCACCCCTAGGAAAGAAAGGGGAATGAAAACCCATCCACCCCCACCCCCACCCCCCGGGCCCCATGCTGCACCACCACAGTCAGCCAGCAGGGGGCGAGTCAGCCACCTACCGTCTTACCCAGTCGACCTGTCCCTTAGCTTCAGGAAGACAGGTAATTAAAAAAAGGGGGAAAAGATCATTATGTTATTTTTAAAATGTGGCGCATCGGGGCGCCTGGGTGGCTTGGTCGGTTAAGCGTCCGACTTCGGCTCAGGTCACGATCTCACGGTCCGTGAGTTCGAGCCCCGCATCAGGCTCTGTGCTGATAGCTCGGAGCCTGGAGCCTGTTTCAGATTCTGTGTCTCCCTCTCTCTGACCCTCCCCCGTTCATGCTCTGTCTCTCTCTGTCTCAAAAATGAATAAACATTAAAAAAAATAAATTAAAATTAAAATAAAATAAAATGTGGCACATATTTATTAAACGAGTTTGGGGAAAATAAACAGTAAAGTAGAAAGAAAAAAATTCATCCATGATCTTACTATCAAAGCATCACTCTTAATATTTTTATATTTTCCATCTCAGGTTCTTGTTTTGCAAATTAGCAAACAAATCATCAGTATTTTTGCCGCACTTATTCCTCATTTAACATCGTCCTACTGTCATTTCCTTCAGTGGCAACATGAGAGTCCGCTGGGTGGATAAAGCCGCAGTTCATATATAACCCCTCCCTCCAGAAAGGCATTTTGGTGGTTCTGAGCATTTTGCTACTACAAACAACAGTGAATAAACACCTTTGTGTATTTTTGCACTTGTATTTGTATCTATTTCCTTAGCAGCAGTTCCCAGAAGGAGAATTTTTGGGACTGAGAGCAGTGAACGTAATTAAGGCTGGATGTATGTTGCCCAGTGGCTTTCCATAAGGGGCACCCCCACTTTATTCTGTTGCCAGCAGAGTCTGAGGGTTACTGTTTCAGAGGTGAAGTTGTTTTTTCTTTCTTTTTTTTTTAATTAAAATTTTTTTTAATGTTTTCATTTATTTTTGAGAAAGAGAGACAGAGTGTGAATGGGGGAGGGCAGGGAGAGAGAGAGACACACACACACACAGAATCCAAAACAGGCTCCGGGCTCCGAGCTGTCAGCACAGAGCCCGACGCGGGGCTCGAACTCACGAGCCGTGAGATCGTGACCTGAGCTAGTCAGATGTTCAACCGACTGAGCCAACCCAGGCGCCCCAGAGTTGTTTTTTTTTCCTAATTGAGCTTTTTATTTTGAGCTAATTGGAGATTCGCGTGCAATTGTAAGAAGTCACACAGAGGGATCCCCTGAACCCTTTACCCGGTTCCCCCCATGGTAACACCTGCAGAATTACAGCACAAAGCAACACAACCAGAAGACTGACATGGGCGCCGTCTAGATGCAGCTCATTTCCGCACCACAAGGGTCCCTCCTGTTGACACTGGCCTCCTCTCCCCGCCCTCACTCTGGTCTCTGATCCCAGCAACCACTAATCTATTCTCCATTTCTTCCTTTTTGTCATTTCAAGAACCTAACATAAATGGAATCATGAGGCAAAGTTTTAAAGACAATTATGGTCAAAAAATAGAGGAAACAAACTTACAAATAGAACTATAGAAAACACAATTTTGAATTGGCGAGTCTCCAGGCCAGCACTGCCCAACAGAAATAGAACGTGAGCCGTGTCATTTAAAATTTTCTGCAGCCGCATTTAAAAAGTATGAAGACATAGTAAAATTAATATATTTTATGTAGCTCAGTATACCATTTCAATGTATAACCAACGTGTTTCCTTTTTAATTCTTCTTTAATGTTTATTTATTTTTGAGAGAGAGCGTGCACACAGGCAAGGGAGGGGCAGAGAGAGGGGGAGACAGAGAATCCAAAGCAGGCTTCTCGCTGTCAGCACAGAGTCCAGCGCGGGGCTCAAACCCACGAACCATGAGTTCATGACCCAAGCCAAAGTCGGACTCCCAACCGATTGAGCCACCCAGGCTCCCCATCAACATGTAATCAATGTTTTAAAGACCACCAATGAGATATTTTACGTTCTTCCCCTGTAGTAAGTCTTAGAAGTCTGGTGCGTATTTTGTACTGACAGCACGTCTCAGCTTGGACTGGCCACGTTGCAAAGTGTTCCAGAGTCACATGTGGCTAGTGGCTGCCATATTGGATAATTCTGCTCTGGTCCACCTTGCACTGAAAACAAACCAGGCTTGTGAGGGTCCCCTTGTTGGTTAGTGGCTCTCAACCTTGGCCACATATTGGAATCACGTGGGATTCTGTTTAAGTATTGATGCCTCGCCCCACCCCCATCCAACCAGAGAGTAGGATGTAATTGGTCTTAGAAACAACCCAGCATTGGGATTTCTTTTAAGCCCCCCAGGTGATACTAATAGGCAGCAGGGATTCAGGACCCCTGGTTTAATAAGGGTTTGAGGTTGCGTCCTCTTCTATCCTATCTGGCTGTGGGACTCTTGTAGAGGCCTTGGGGATGCCGTTCTCTTTTCTCCTCTCAGTTCCTGACCCAACTTCCTAGAGAGCAGGCACTTCAGCAGTCCCTGAAGGTTTCTGTACCTCCCAGCCCTTCGGAGTCCCACCTCAATCTCTGCCTTATTCAGCTGGAGACAGTTATCAAGGCTAGTTTTAAAGGGAGATGCCCACCAGTTTCCTCACAAATTGCTCCCAGCCCATCAGCGCCATCTTGTTACCCTGAATATTTTCCCCACTGGGATCCACCTCCTTCGTGGCCAGTCTCGCTTCCTTTCTAGATCAAGGAATAAAGATGAAGATGGGTGGAGGGCCCATGACCTACTTTATGTCACGGAATCCTCACAGCCACTCTGTAAAGGAGCGATCATTCCTGTATTATTGATGAGACTCTAAGAGGCTCAGTGCATTGCCTGAGGCCCCAGAGCCCACGCTTGCACGTCTGGGCCGGCCTTGACCATGTGGGCCAGTGGCATTATGAACTGAGCAGCCAGAGCCAGAACGAGAGTCAGGCTCATCCTGCTTTGCACTTCGTTTTCCAGACCAGGGCTCCTCCATGGCTGTTGGCTCTCAGGCCTGTGAGGTGTGTCGCTGGCTGAAAAGGAGGGAGGGCAGTCTTGTCACCTACTGTCCCAAGGGGGTCCAGTAAATGGTAGGACCCCTCCTTCTCGGCCCTGAGTTCTCTCCCCTGGTTTTTACTTTGTCATCCAATCAGGAAATATTAAAATCTGTTTTAAGAGGTGCCTGGGTGGCTCAGTCAGTTAAGCATCCAGCTCTTGGTTTTGGCTCAGATCATGATCTCACAGTTTGTGAGTTGGAGCCCCACGTCGGGCTCTGTGCTGACAGCAAGGAGTCTGCTTGGGATTTCTCTCTCTCCCTCCCTGGCTTGCTCTCTCTCCCTCTCTCTGTCTCTGTCTCTGTCTCTCAATAAGTAAATAAACATAAACAAAAAATTTTAAACGTGATTAAAATCTGTTTAAAAATGCTGTAAGCATTTTGACTTCATCTCTCAAAGGTCATGAGGCCTCAGCTGGGGCACAGATTTCCAGGGACCACTGGGCCTCCTCCCAGGACCGAGACGGCCAATGGACTTCATTCCACATCCATGCGGCCACGGGCCCCCTGACTCACAGGGAGGGCCACGCTCACAACCAGGACATCAGGGCCCGCAGGTTGGCCCAGACATTGGCTCATCTCCGGTCACGGGGGCAGGAGGGGAGCAGAAAGCATCATGCTGAGAACTGACTCCTCAGGGAAACGCCTTGTCCCCTTTTATGCTTCTCTGTCCTTGCCCGTCTTGTTCCAGGCTGTCACCCTGTGGTGGCTGATACATCGTCCTTTCTGCGTTAACATCCGGGAGGCCTAGGATTCAGGGCTCGTGGGTGTTGTTCCTGGGCCCGCAACAACCTGGCCTGCCGTCTGTGTGACCTAGGACTTGGGGCAGGGCCGGACCGCATGGGACAAGGGCGGGAGATGGGGCGCTGGAGCGAGGGGAGGCACGTGCGTGCCACACACCATTAGAGCGCTGAGTTCTGGTAGAACATGCTGGAGGCAGGGAAACGGTGCTTGGCAGGAGGTATTTATAGAAGGGCGTGCTTGGGGTGCTTTGTAACGTGGCCGGGCCACATTGATCGTCTCGCAAGAGTCCTGAAGCAGCAGTGTGTGTTTCTGGGGAGGTGTGCCCTTTGCCGGGGGCCCAGAGCTGGTCTGTGCACCCCAATGCTGTCCAGGCAGCTTCCCCAAAGCCAGACCGGTTTTCCTCCCCAGGCTGCCCCCACCCCTCCTTTCTCCCTTCTCCCAGTAGGAAGAATCAGCAGAAAAAGAAACCTCTCCCTTGAAACATAAATACTCTAAGCATGGAGGGGTGGGGGGGGGTGGGGCGTAACCAAGAATCACTCCCGAGTGTCCAGCAGGAAACAACCAACTGCTTTTTTCTGCTCTTCCCCCTCTTCCTCCATAATCGCTGTTTCATAAGGAAAATCTCTGGCTTGTACCATCCACCTGAGTGATGCGAAGGCCGGGGACAAGAGGGCTTGAAATCTTCTGCCCTCGTATCCTAGGCGAGAGGCTGATGATGTTGAGAAAAATCAGAACCAAGTTTTCACCTGCCAGTCAAGAGTGTCCCCTGTCTGGAAGAGAGAGTTTCCAAGGTGGTGAACTGAGCTCTCTGTGGACACATCACCACCGCGGCTGCACGAGAACCCGTCTGAGAGATGAACGAGAGGCCGTCCGGCATAGCAGATAATAGGGCCAGGTAGCGGGGTTCAGACGCCAGCTCCCCCACCTTCTGGCTGGGTGACCTTGGGCACATGACTTCACCACCAACCTCCCACCTGTAGAGTGGGGATAATGACGCTGGTTGAGATGAACCATGTGCACCTACTATGTGCCAGGCGCCTGTTCCTATTTTAAACTGGATGCATTTAAACTAGCTCACCGAATCCTCATCGCCCCGTGAAGAAGCTCCTACTAGTGTTATCCTTACTGTAATAACAGTGCCTCGCAGCAAGGGGGTGTCTCAAGGATTAAGTGAATTAACGCGTGTCAGTTGCCCAGCACAGTGTCTGGGTCGGCCCTGGAATCGGGGAGGCAGAAGGTGCACAAATGAGAGAAGCAGCAGACCCAAAATCAGGGTGCTGAGGAAAGGAGAAAAGCCTGGGCCCGGCTCTCTCTGCGGGCTTTTGCAGACTGGATCTGATGGATGGCCAGTGTCACCCAAATTAGATCAAGTCTGAACATTTTTCCTGTCTACACGTATTGAGACACGGGGTACGGAGCTGTTTTTCATTCCTGGCTGGCCTTTATTGTATCCGATAGCCATGGGGGTTGTGATGTTATAGCTGGGGCCGAGCCGCCGGTGCTGTGAACAGAAGGAGGCGGCCACATGAGTGGGCTTGTAATTGGCAACAATTAAGACGTCGTGCCATTGAATTACGTCGTTTGCAACCCTCTTGGCTGCTCCGTTTCAGTGGAATCTAAAAGAAGAGGGCAGTATGCGACTCTGCCTTTTCTACAGAGGATTTGAGTTTCCACAAATCCTGCCACATACGAATCCACTTCTGTTGGGGTGGCTGTTAGTGGGGTGTCTCTTTTCACATCGGGCTGGTGATAGGCTGGCCAGGACGTCTGTCTGCCGGTGGACTGCCGTGTCTCCTTGCTGCGGGGGTCCCACACAGGTCCTGCACGGCGGGGGCGGGACTTGGCAGGGTGGAGGGGAGGAGGGTGTGCCTGTGGTTCACGGCTGGTGGCAGGGCTGGGGGGTGATGGAGGCCCCCGGTCAGAAGGGAAAGAAGTTCAAGGTGCCCGCATAATTTACTCAAGAGCCCACCTCCGGATTGTTGGACGAAGTGGAATTTTTTAACTCTGTGGGTTAGATGGAAGAAGGGGGTGGTCTCCATCACTCCATGGGGGAGAAATGCACAGAGTGTGGGCCGGACACACCTAAGCGTGAATCTAATCTCTGCCACTTATGAGCTGGGTGACCGCCGTGTCTTCAACCTCGGGTTCCTCCGTGTAAAGAACAGATAATAATGCAACTTGGCAAGGTGGATCTCAGGATGAGATAAGGGACGCTCAGTAGATAAATGGGCCCGCCAAGTGGCAATCGTCATCACCCTCCTCATCATCGTGGTCATGGGTTGTCCGGTTCTAACGCTCATCCTCTGGGTCTTCAAGGCGTGTTTGTGCCTGGTATGCATTTGTAATGTGGGCGCGTGAAATAAAAATGAGTCTCTTAAGCCAGCCGCGGGGGTGAGTGCCCTACACACCCCTCCTTTTACTGAGAGCTTCCATTTTAAGTGCCTTAACGTGTATCAGTTCACTAACCACCACCACCACCACCCCCCCACCAAAACCACCCTACGGGGAAGCATTACTATAATCATCCCATTCTACAGACGAGAAAGCCTTTCAAGTAGTTCTGGATGTGAATTGTTTAATGAAACCCTCAGACAGCCTGCCAACGTGGGTAGGTCTGCAGTCAGGAAGTGAATCTGAAACTGATTCATTGAGCCACAGAAGGGATGGATGATTAGAAAAAAAATAAATAATAGAGGAAATGGAGCATTGTTCCACCCAGGCCCCCTGGGGGGGGAGGACTCAGCAAACAGGCAGAGGTGGGGAGCCACCGGGGGGGGGGTGGCGACACCCTGACTTAGGGGAGAGTCACAGCCCACGTGTCCCCTGTACCCCTGCTGGACCCCTTGCTGGTGCAGACGCGACACCCACTCCTGACTGCTCAGTCTGGCTCTTCCTCTCTCCAGGCAGCACTGAAGGTGGGACCTCAGCCTCCAAGCCATTGTCATGTTCTCATTTCTGCCACGTCAGTGGTAGATCAAGATGGGGAAAGTTGCCCAAAAGGAGGGAGAGGAAGGGGCGTCGATCTCGTTCTCTTGCTCCTGAAAACACTGCCTTAAATGGGAGTTTTGGTTTTTTTAACCTGAAGCCCCTGAACACATCCCTGTGGGATGTAATCACAGGACAGTCCCCTCCCCTTTCTCACATGGATTCAATGGCGATAGCTCTTCTCGAGGCAACCTGTACTGCTTGTCTGGTCTCTCAGGAATGCGAAGTTCCCCAGCCAGTAACTGCACTGTCCAGTCCCAAGTGGTAGCCAAACCTTCCAACTTTAGGCAAAATGATAGCAGTTGTCCACCCTTAGCTCAGCTGTGTTGTGGTGAAAGCCTAAAGCCCTGCAAAGGGGTGCAGCTGGCCTCTTGTCTGCTTAGCTGCACTCCTCCCTCTTGCTGTGGGTTTTGGGGGTTGGGGCAGAAAGAGGGAGCAGGAGAGGTAGAAGAATTCTTACCTGACTGGCATTCTTCATGACATGGCATAGACTCTCTGGGCTTGGGGGTGTTCAAGGCTGGGTCTTTTTACCACTGTGCTGTCCTTGGGTTCTTCAGAGACACCTCCCCCCCCCCCGCCCCCCGCCACACACACGCCCATCCCTAATGCCTTCTAACTTGTTCCCTTCATGTGGGTTTTGCACTCCCTCATGGTTCCACCCTCAGGCTCTTGGGAACCCAGTGATTTCCTCCCAGCTTCTCTCTGCCAAGGCTCCTTCACCCTTCCTGGCAGCCATCTTGGATGAGACCTCAGTCACTTCCATGCTGGTGCTATGCTCTCAGGCTTGGCCCACTCATCTGTGGGAACACTCCTACATCCCTTGCCCCCAGCAAACTCTGGCAGTGCAAACCAGCCGCCGAGCAACACTGACCTCTCCTTCACTCCCTCCACCACAACAAGTAGCCAACATCTCTCTCCTTTTAGATTTTCTAGCCCAGACTCACACACCAGGCCACCGGACTCCCGGCATGCACTGAATCCTCTCACTGAACTTGAGGTTAGGGGCAGGGATTTCCCACCCTCCCGCCCTCTGTGGGATAAGGTATTTTTAACAGCCAAGGGCACATCTGTAGCCCTTTCACACATTCTTCTTCACACATCTCCCGCAATCTTCAACTCAGTTAACAGTTTCACCATCAGTGTGGGTGAGTACTTTAAGAGTCATGAATCCAGGGACGCCTGGGTGGCTCACTTGGTTAGGCTTCCAACTCTTGATTTCGGCTCAGGTCATATCCCAGGGTCTTGGGATTGAGCCTTGCATTGGGCCCTGCACTGGGCATGGAGCCTGCTTAAGATTCTCTCTCTCTCTCTCTCTCTCTCTCTCTCTCTCTCTCTGCCCCTCATCCCTACTCACTTTCTCTCTCTGAAAGAAGGAAGGAAAGAAAAAGAAAGAAAAAAAAGAGAATAAAAGAAAAAAGAAAAGAAAAGAGTCATGAATCCATTTCACCATTATTCCACTATTAGTTTCCTGGGATGCCCTGCTCACAATTTTGGAATATAGTACCTACTATCTTAGAGATCTCCCTCTCCCTCCTCTCCCTCCTCTCCCTCCTCTCCCTTTCCCTCTGTATATATTTAGATACATAGATTAGATAGATAGAAATATACATACATATATAAAATACTTATACATACTTACATAGTATAAGTATACTTATATAGTATATATGATTTTTTTTAACCCAAGTATCATACTATACACAATTTCTTGGATTTTTCACCTTTATCACCTAATAATTAATCTTGGAGAGCTCTCCATATTGAACATACAGAGCTTCCTCATACTTAATAGCTACAGTTTGCCTTATATTATATGGTTGAATCCTAATTTATTTAACCAGCTACCCCCTCCCCCACAGTTGCTTGCTGTGCATGTAAGTGCTGCAGAGATAGGTTTCCACGCACATCTGTGTATAGGGTTGTGAATCTATCCAGAGAGTACATTCCTGGAAGCAATAATTGCATTTTTAAGTTTCGTGGGTGTCCCCGAATAGAGCTGCAAATTCACTTTCACCAAGTATATATGAAAGTTCCTGTGTCTCACAACCTTGCTAGCCCTGGATATTCATTCATTCATTCATTCATTCATTTATTCTCCCTTTCTTTCGGTCTCTGTCTTTCTCTGTCTTTCTGGGGGTTTGCCAGTTATACTAGTGTATTTTTTTTTTTTATTGAATGCTTGGTTTTTTTTTTCATCAATTTCTGCTATCTTGTTTTCTTCCTTCTATTTGGAGAGGAGGTTTATTTGCATTTTTTCTATCTTCTTGAGATAGATAATTAGATAATTTACTTTCAGTTTTTCTTTTTTTCCAATACATGCTTTTAAGGCTATAATTTTCCCTCTAGCCTAACTTTGTTTTATGCCACAAGTTTTGATAAGGCATGTTTTTGTCATCATTCAGTTCAACAGACAGAGAGAGAACCTTAAAATTAGTCAGAGGGGGGAAAAAAGGCACACTAGCTTCAAAATAAGTCTACATATATTTTAAACCCACAATATAGTATTATTTTTTCTTTTTAGTCACTATTTATTTACATTTACCCACCCAATTACCCTCTTCATTCTTTCTTCTTCTTTCCTGTATTTCTATGCTTCAGTACCAGATCATTCTGCTTAAAGAATCTCTTGAGTATTTATTTTGATGCAACTTTGCTGATGACAGATTTCCTCAGTTTTCATTTTTATGAAAATACTGAAAAATGTTCAATGTTGAAGGATATTTTTGTTGGGTATGAAATTCTAGGCTGATGATTGCTTTCTTAAAGCACTTTTGAAATGTCATGTTATGTCATGACTTTCATCATTCCTGTTTCTGGTGTCTCTTTTGTTTTGTCATAGTCTTGCCTCTTGATGTGTCTTGTAATTTTTGATTGAAGGCTACACATTTGAATGGAAAATTGTAGTAGTTCTTAATGGTGTTATCTCCCCCAAGTAGAATTTACTTTTGTTTTGGGCAGTCTGTTAGATCAGAGAAGATTGCCTACATCCAGTCGTAAATTGAGCTGATTTTAAATAGGCTTAAATATTGCAGAAGCTGATCTCTTACTTGTTCACCTGCAGTGTAAGCCTTCCTGAGCCCTGTGTTTGAAAGATTGGGCTGTTTATCAGACCTGCCCTTCTGGGTGAGCCCTGAACACCTATTATTGACTCTGTAGCATTATGAGTCTGCTAGAAGATCCTCATGGCCTTTTTCTCAGCCTCTCAGATCCACACTCCATATGAACTGGCCCATGCATCAAGTGGAAAGTTGTACAACATGTCAGGCTTACGTCAGTGTATTTCCTTTATCTTCTGGCTTTTTTCTGAACTAACCCCAGAATCAGACGTCATTTTTTTTCTAAAGATAACTCATTGCATTGAATTCATAGGTCAATTTAGGGAGAGTTAACATTTTTCTTACATTGTCTCCCTACCTGAAAACATGATACTTTATTTATCAGCCTTGTTTGATATTTATCAATAGTTTTAATGTTGTCTTTATACAGCACTAGCACATAACTTACTAAGGTTACTGCCCTATAGTTTACCATTTTGTTGCTACATAGACAGCATTATATTTTCCAACTGTATTATAGCTGTTGTTTTGTTATGTTACTTATATGTCCACTTCTTTATTTCAATAATAGTATTATTTATAATGTTTTTTTTCAGCTGGTCTTGATGCAGGCATCCATGCCTACCGTCCTCCACTATTGATGATGATTATGCACCTCAAAAAGTCTCAAATCACCGATGTAAGACATTTTGCTTTATAAAGGAGGCTCAGATATTTCCTGGAGCATCATCAATTGTATAGAAGACTTGGTCTTGAAAATCATGTTGATGTAGTGAGGATAGCAATCAGGGCTGAGCAGAGCCCAGGTGCCAATCTTCTTTTCTTCTTGGCAGAGATAGGGGAAGAGCTCTTAACTGGGGCACTTTGGAATTCTGTGTGTCCATATAAGGGGACCTTTGTTGTACGTCAGGTAGCAGGGGTAAAAATACCGTTGAAACCTTTTTTAAAAAGCCTGATAATACTTCTAAGAGTGCTAAAATGTTTCATATCCTTTAACCCAGAAATTCCACTTACAGGATTATATCCTGAGAAAATACTTGCAGATGTCCACAGGTATTTAGCTATAAGGGTGTTTGCCTATCGTTGTTTACAATAAGGAACTTTTTTTTTTCTGAAACAGCCCAGTTGTTCCACAGTCGGGAAATGGTTGCATCAGTTTTGGTATATCCAAATCATAGGATATATATTCTGCAGCTACTGAAAACAGTGCAGAAAATATTGATGATATTAAGCAAAATGAAATGAGGCTATACTGTGGTACGTGCAGTATGCTCACATTTGTAATGCATGGAAACAATATATTTTGCATAGAATAATTCAACAAAGAAAGTCATATTAATGGTGCAGTTGCTATCATCACAGCTCATCAGTACCGCCTGATTAAACCCTCTCCCACTTGCCTTGGGGTCTGTGGCCATGCCTGAGGAGAAACATTGTGGGTATTTTGTAGGGCATCTTGTTGGACCTTCAGCAAAATCTTGGTCAGCAATCTCCCCAGCTGGACTTTTTTTTTTCTGGCAAAAGCAGTGGCCCTTGGTGTATGTTTGTGATGGCTCTTGGTTTCCTCTAGAAACTAGTCCATCAGTAACCTCCTGCTATCAGACACTGACCTCCATTGCAGGAGATTTGGGCACGCAGTGTCACGGTGGCACAGAGTTGTGCCAGAGTTCTGCCTTCTCACTTCTACAGCCTGGACTCCCGGCAGGACAGACTGACTCTGGCTTTTGCTCTTAGCCGCAGGGGAGGGAGCGCTCGAAATACAGACAGCATATTCCTTGGGTCCTGCTTTTGTCAAAGGACAGTGAATCCTTGCCTGGTAATATTCACTTCCTCCAACAGGCATTAGCATTGTGGGCAGGGAGAATTTGGTGGGTCCAGCATGGAAAACAGAGCACTCATCAGCACCCAACCCGCAGCTTCATGATCACTTGGTAGAGGGCAGTGTCTCTAAACTAAGGCGAGATGGGTCCCAAGTTGGGAGAGCAGGACAGTAGTGATGCGTAGGCGTCTCAAGGCTTCAGGTGACTCACCTCCTTCTGATGCTGAGCCTCTAATGTGCTTGACACTTAAAAATTCAATACATATTGGCCAATATTATATTTATTATCTGTGCAGAAACACCACCCTGCCCACCACGAAGACACCTTTTACATCATCATGCAGAGCGCGTTTCGCTCCTGAGATGAGAAGAACCTAAAATCTTTCCAATCCAAATGCCTTCGTTGATGGGGAGGCTGGAGAGGGTAGGGGTTTGGCAGAGTAGAAATGAAGGCAGTTCTGCAGGCAGCAATTGCCATGATCAGAGGGCGATTGGAGAGCTGGATGGAGATGAGAAAGTCCGGGACATTGTGCCCTTTTTCAGGGACAGATTTACCCCATTAAATCTGCCCCGTTGTTCACTTGTTTTGGGGTGTCAGGCAGTGGGACTTTGTGACCGTAGCACTGTACTGAGATGGCATGAGGTGGCCCAGCCTTATTTGATTACACTGGGATAAATCCCCACAACAATTCTTACGAAGCTCTCCCTGCTTTACAGATGAAGATACTGAGGTTCAGAGTGGTCATGTGACTTGCCCAGGGGGTGACATGGGAGAATTGGCATTGCAACTCAGATCTGCCTGATCCCAAAGCCCACGTGCCGTTCGCTCCCCAGCATAGCTGCAGATTCTAGGGATTAAACTGTGACCCTCAGTCCACCTGGAATTTATATCATACTTAGGCGGCGAGAAGAAGGTGCCCATCAAATGAGTAATAAAGTTATTTTGGTAATTTCTGCTGTATTACAAATTACCTCAAAACCCAATGGTGTAAAACAACAACTACCATACTTTGCTCGTGATTTTGTGGGTCAGGAATTTGGGAAGTGCTCGGCCGGGCTGTCAATCAGAACACCCATTTATGGCCTCCAAGCAGTGGTTCTCAGCCAGAGGTAATTTTGCCTCCCCGGGGGCATTTCTGTCTATTACAGCGGGGGTGCATTGGCGTCTGGTGCTAGAGGCCAGAGATGCTGCTGAACATCCTGCATCCCCAAATGTCAGTAGGGTCGAGGCTGACAACCCCTGCTCCACAGCTTGGTGATCGTGGGGGAGTCGGGCTTTGTACCTGGGGACTGGCTGTCCTCTGCCCGGGCTCCCCAGACAACCAGGCAGAAACGGCATCTCCTGCTGTGACCCAGCCTCAGAAGTCACATGGGACACGTCCACGGCCTCTGTTGGTCAAAGTAGTCACGAACCTGCCTAGACTCAAGGGGGAGGAGAGGTGTGTCGACCCCGCTTCTCAATGGGAAGAGTGTCACAGAATTTGTGGTCACTTTTTAACCACCGTAGAATGTGATGGGGGTCAGCGTGATGGGAAGCAGGCAGAGACACAGGACCACTGGGGGCTGTCCTCTGGTCACCAGCGCATTCTGCTGGGTGTTGGCCAAGTGGCCACTGAGTCACGTAGACCAGCTGAGAGTTGCAGCGGCTGTAACTGACTCAGAAGCCCTGTCAAGGACCCCACCCCCACCCCCACCCCAAACCCTTCATCAAGTGCTATGGGGCTTTCTCTGGGTTAGTGGGAAACAGACCAGGATTCTGCGTTGGACTTTTCTTCCATTTCTTTTCTCCTTCTCCCCAGTTAAACCCTGTCCACCACTCCCCCCACACTCCCAGTTCTCCACCTGGCCTGTCTCCCACTCCTGTCTAGAAGCTCACCTATCTCTGAGCACCTACGTGCTTCATCATTGGCTTGGGCAGGGAAATGTGGCATTAGTGATTTAATCTCCGCGAGACATTTCTCCCTAATTGCTAGTCACAGATGATAATTGGCGACTGTTAATTCCTGATAATTAACAAGCAGATTCATAGAGGTAATGGCACCAGGGAAATCATCTTCAAAGGCTCCAAGCCGCCATGCTTCTGGGCCCCAGCCTCCAAAGGATGCCACTAGATTTTGGCATCTCTCGCCCGGAAATTAACTGGGACCCTGCATTTCTGTTTACATAGGGCAGTGATTGGACAATTGGGGACTCTAATCTTTGGTCTTCTTCCCTGGGTATAGGTTTGTTTTGTTTTGTTTGTTTTTAGAAGCTTTGTCGAGCGCAGAACAGTGTAGAGAAAATCAAATACATCTAACCTTGTGACCTGGAAGTATCCACCGTCAACATTTGGGTTCATTTCTTCCCAGTCTATGAATTTTTTTCGTAGTTGAGCTCATGGCAAACGTGGTTTTATACCCCCAGCTTTCTTCATTCAATATTATAGCGTCAGTGTCTCATCGGGCGTCAGCGGCTTGTATAAAAGGTCTGCCTCCCCCGTGAGAAAAACCAAATGGATGTTGTAGACAAGGGACAGGATTCACGAGGAGAAGTAACCAAAGAAAAGCAAAGACCTGATCATGTGGGAACTAGGAATTCATTCCAGACCAGAGTGCCTTCAGGGGACTGCCGTCCCTGCCCCGCCCACTGAAGACACCGGCTAGAAGATTGTCACACGGGAAAAAGAGTGGGAAGCAGTAAACTAAAGATGTTCATGGGGGGACATCGCAATAATTTTCACCTTCTGCCTTACGATTTTCCGTGCAGCACAGAGAAAAAAAAAAGCATTGGATCAACGTTCAGAAGATTTCCGGTTCGCACTCTGTCCCTCCACGACCTGGCTGTGTGATCCCAGGTAAATCTCTCATACGGACCTTGATTTTCCTAAATGTGCTTTGAGGGAAGTACGTGGGTTAGTCTTCTCGCCCTAAAAGGTGGTTTTCGGAATCAGAAATGCTGGGTTAGAGTATGCGTCTCAATATGAGAAGATATGCCGGCTGACCCCCTAGAAGTAAACCCAGTAGGGGCAGGAGACAGCCGTGTGTAACACTTGGTTGTTTACAAAGACAATCTCCCAAAATCCTGTGTTACGTACATTTCTAGATTCCCCATTGACCTGCTCTGGATGTGCCTCTTCACCCCAAACTTCTGGAACCCGTTTATTTCTTCAGTAGGGAGACGATGTAGCCAGAGTGTAGACTTTGGAATCAGACCTAAATTTAAATCCGTACTCTGTCACCCACCTGTGATGTCCTGTAGGCTACGTAACCTGTCTGAGCCTCAGTTTCCCTGTCCGTGAAATGGGGCTAATCCCACCTACTTAACGGGATTGTCGTGAAATCCTGATGAGTTACTATACACAAGGGGCCTTTCCAGTCCTCAGCCAATGATATTAGCTATTCGTAAGTAAATAATTTCATAACCAAAGCATCAAAATAACGGTGTAAGGAGTAAGATTACCACTTTTCGCTCTGTGCAGCGTTCCATAAATTTGTTACACACTCTGGAAGGGGACTTTTTCCCTTTGCCCCAGCTCATTGCAGGCTTTGAGTCTCCTAGGACAGAGCTGGGCTGCTGGGTCAACTTCAGCCTCTTTTATTTCCTGCTTTTATAGCTTCAGATCCAATCTCCTCTCTACTTTCCTCTCCCCAAATCTCTAAGATCTAAATCTTTTTTTGTCTGTCAAGCTTACTGTTAAAATTGGCTATTCAGCTCTAGCCAGGCACTAGCTGTCGTGTTTCAGAAGCTCGGGTCTGTCTGCTTGTTAGCCCTTTGCTGTGTGATAATAATTCCTTACAAAGCGCTGTCGTATCTCCTGCTGCATTTAATCCCCCAGCAAGTTCGTGGGGTGGGCAGGTTAGAGCTCAGCATTCTTCATGGGGGGGGCAACGCTGTTCCCAGAGTGGGTGTCACGGAAACAGGCGCCATTTTGTGGAGGCAGAAGTTTGGAAAACATTGCAATGAGCAAAACTAAACATGCTTTTCAGGCCCATAACATATTAGTGTGCAAGGTGACTCTTCAAGACCTAGATGCAGTGCTTCCCGTGCCCTTTTTTCCCCCCACCAGAGTCCTTTTTGCTAGAATATTGTTCCATGGAACCCACTTTGGAGAACACTCATAGAGGAAGCACAAGTTAGGTCTCGGAAGGAGGCGGGGTGAAGTTCAAATGCAGGCACCGCCACTTGCTAGCTGAGCCATCTTGGGCAAGTTTCTTAACCTCTCTGATCCTCAGTTTGCTCACCTGTAAAATGGGGATGGTAATAGAGCTGTACAGATTAAAGCGTTTTGCAGAATGCCTAACGATCATAAATATTCAATGCCCTTTAGCTTTCACTGTTACTCTCTTCCTCTGTGTTACATAGCAGAAAAAAATAGCCCTCAGAAAGGTTACTGTTTCAACCCTACACAGCGAGTCAGTGACCAGGCTGAGTCCAGGTTTCCCAGCTCTCGCTTGCAACATCCGGGGCTGTTATTCTCACTGGGGATCTAATCCCTTTATTCTCCTCGCCTGCCCTTACCTGCCAGCCACCCGCAGGGTACCAATTCCATTCCCTCTGGCAGATTTTGGAGTTTTGCAAGCCTCACATGGGAGTACCCAGCAAATTGCTATGGAAGTCTTCGTTATTATCTGTCCCACGTCACCACCCCGCCCACCTGCCATTTCCCTAGGGCTCCTGCGGGCAGCCTACCTCCCCCCCTGGGAACCCAGAGTTCTGGGTTCTGCCTGTTATGATCCTGCCCACCCCCCTTAGGTCACGGTCATGATGCTGCCATTTCATACTTCTCCAGCCTGTGAACTCTGCGAACAACAAAGCTTCTGCTCCCTTTGCCTCTTTCGTAGCAGCCAGCACAGGGCTCCGCACACAGTAGGTGCTCTATTAGATGCTTGTAACCCAACCGGGAGCCAAGCCATCCTGCTCTACTGCCCACCCCACTGAGTGGACAATGACTTGGCTCGGTGGTGGGGCTGGCCGTTTGGGATTTTCTTTTCCCCTCCTCTGTCAAAGCCAGTACGGGAAGGATTGTGCTCTGCAGCCTGGTGGGCAGGGCGCCTTTGCTTCCGTGGAACCCACTTTGGAAAACACTCACAGAAACGGAACAGTCAAGATCTCAGGAAGGAGGCAGGGTGAAGTTCAAATGCAGGTACCACCACCGGCCGGCTCAGCAATCTTGGGCAAGTTTCTTAACCTCTCTCTGTGTTCTCACACACACACACCTCCAGGAAACCAGCGTGGGGCTTATTCTGTAGACAGTCAGCTGAGGGGGCAGGGCCGGTGCTGTGGAACTAGGGTCAGGACGTCCCCCCTTCTTGTGAAGGGCACCCATTTCTCTCCCTGTCTTCCTTCTCTCCACTCCTACAGCAAGCTCAGACCTCACAGACGAATCAAGCCTCCTGACCTGAGTGTGGCTTCTGTCCCCTTGCAGCTGGCTCAGCCAGGATATACCCATGTCTCAGCTGAGGGATGATGCTATGCTTTGGGAAGGGCCGCTGGATCACCCCCAGGGCCCTGAGCTCGGTGACCCCACCTCCCTATCCCAGGTGCTGTGGCACCTGACTCTTTGTGAGCATCAACGTCCTATTTCAACGTTTTTGACTTTGTATTACTGCAAAGGGCCAATGGAAGGTGCTGACAGCTAGGCAGCGTGGCAGGCTTGACCGGCTCAGGCCAGACACACTGTCAGAGTTTCCGGGGCTGCCAGCCTTCCAGAACTGTGCCTGCACCCTGCAGCCCCACTAGGTGGCCCTCTTCGGGGCTCTCATCACATCCTGGGCTTTCCCTATCATGGCACTGACTACATTGTAGCATAGTTGCGTGTTTGCTTGGCACAGAGCTTCTCAGAAGTCCATAGATACACAGCTCACCTGGGTCTTGTCGCAATGTCAATTCTGGCTTAGAAAATTGGAGGGACGCCTGGGTGGCTCAGTCGGTTAAGCGTCCGACTTCGGCTCAGGTCATGATCCCGCGGTCCGTGGGTTCAAGCCCAGGACTGAGATCCCTGCTCGGGATTCTCTCTCTCTCTTCTTCTCGCTCTCTGCCCCTCCCCACTCACTCCCTCTCTCAAAAAATAGATAAACTTGGGGCGCCTGGGTGGCTCAGTCGGTTAAGCGTCCAACGTTGGCTCAGGTCATGGTCCCGCGGTCCGTGAGTTCGAGCCCTGAGTTGGGCTCTGTGCTGACAGCTCAGAGCCTTGAGCCTGTTTCAGATTCTGTGTCTCCCTCTTTCTCTGACCCTCCCCCCGTTCATGCTCTTTCTCTGTCTCAAAAATAAATAAATGTTAAAAAAAAAATAAAAAAAAATAAAAAGAAAATTGGAGGGCCCTGGGATTCTGCGTTTCTGACAAGCTCCGGGGTGATGCTGATGCTGCTTGTCCGTGGGTCACACTTTGAGTAGGAAAGATCAGTCGTTCTCAACTTGGGCTTTACCTTAGAATCGTGCAGACTGTTTATAAGATACCACGGCCCCCACATGAGCCCAGTTGCACCAGAATCTCTCAGGCTGGCAACCCAGGCCTTAGGGATTTTTAGATGCTCCCTGGATGTTTCTAGATTAACCCAGAGTTCCGTTCTGAGCCGGCCCGTGGGCTCCGTCAGAGCCGGCATCTGTGTTACCCAGCTCTGAGCCCAGGGCCTTGGCCTCGGCAGGAATCGGTAGCTGTGCTCGTGGCTCACTTTGTGTAGATGCTTGGTCTCTGGCTGGTTCAGAGCTGGCTCCTGCCAATACCACGTGCTGGGCCGCCAAGGTCGGATGGTTTCTGATGAGGTGGGTTTAGGAGGCCCATTGGGTTTGGACTGTGGTGTGGCTTCTTGTGACTTGTGTTGACCCAGAGCTGCAGCTGATTAGAGCCCATGAGGAAGATACCCTCCCAAGATGCCTTCCCTGCCCCTCTGCCTTATTTATATATTTATTTATTTATTTATTTATTTATTAATAAATGTTTATTTATTTTTGAGGGGGGGAAGGGCAGAGAGAGAGAGAGGGAGACACAGAATCTGAAGCAGGCTCCAGGCTCTGAGCTGTCGGCACAGAGCCCGATGCAGGGCTCGAACTCATGAGCCGTGAGACATGACCTGAGCCGACGTCGGATGCCCACCTGACTGAGCCACCCAGGCGCCCCTGTGCCTTTTCGTAAAGGGTTGACTTTAGTTCCCTCCCGAAGACCCCTCGTCCTGGCCTGCTCAGAGCCGTGGTGGCTACCACCGGCCCACCCTCTCTCTGCCTCCAGAGCGCACCTCCTGCTGGCGGGACCTTGGCCACAGGCCGCCCAGCGACCTCTGGGAAGATGAGTGGCTGCGGGAGGAAGGCCCTGACCCTGCTGAGCAGCGTCTTTGCTGTCTGTGGCCTGGGTCTCCTGGGCATTGCGGTCAGCACTGACTACTGGCTGTACCTGGAGGAGGGCGTGGTCCTGCCCCAGAACCAGAGCATGGAGATCAAGATGTCCCTGCACTCCGGCCTCTGGCGTGTCTGCTTCCTCGCAGGTAAGGGCACCCCAGGTTGGGACAGCCTGGCCGCAGAGAGAGGGGCGGCTTGTGCCCCCTTGGAAAACCTGCCCGAGGGGCTTCCCACGGGGAGGAGATGCCCCTGCTGGACGGGGGGCGGTTCACCAGGGACGGTCCTCGTCAACTCTGGGTGGCGCTCCCTGCAGCGACCAGGGCCCGTTCCAAACTCAAGCCCTGAGTCACGATGTCATGCCCCCGGGACCTGCGTGTCCTCACCTGAAAGATGACTGTAACCACGCCTTCCCCGAACTGCACCTTGCAGGCTGGACGAGGTGGCCTCACGCGGGTCTGGAACTGTTCAGGGACTTCTCCATCTCAGGGCTTCCCCACAACACTCCAAGGCAGGACTTACTTTTCCAACCTTACGTGAAGATCCGGGGAGGCGAAGTGAGTCTCCGTGACTCAGTGTCACATATATCCGCTAGTTTACAGAATGGGAACTACTTAGCGGTTTTCCTATTCCAACCCCATGAAGTGGGAAAGAGAAAACACAGATGCGGGTCCTTCCAAATCTGCAAGATGGTGTAGGCTCGGATCCCGCCTATCTGGGCCTCCCTCCAGTTTGCTGGGACTTCTCTGGAACCCTCGAGTTGCCGTTCCCAGCACTTGGCCTTTATCCCTTTATCATGGCCCAGAGCCACCTGCACAGGAGGGGCATCTCCGTACTCTGTGACTGGCCGCAAGCCTGACCTGGCTGGAACTGCCACAGTGTGATCACTGAGCAATCCTTGAAGGGCCCTGTCACCTACGTGCACACTGGGCAGAGGGAGCATGTGGTCCCTTTATAATAAGCGGGGTTTTGGAGGATGGGGGTGGTGATTGGTGCCCACCAGTATTCAGCAGGGAGAGCACCCCGAAGCCTGGCCTCCCGGTGACTTGTGTCTGCTTTGGGAATGGCACCTGACGTTGACCTCACCTCCCACCGCCCTAGACTATGTGGCATCGATCACATGGTCACATGTACAGGTGAAGCAGCGTTTGAAGTCCCTAGTATTTGGCTTCCAAAATGATTGACAAGGCTTTCCGGGCTCTGTTCCATGACACCCACCCTGGGGAGTCTAAGCCAGCCATGCACCATCGTCGGCCGAGCCTGTCCCAGAGCAACGAGACGGCCGCCAGATGTGTTATTCAACCTCCGGTTTGCAGGGCGGTCTGCCTCCCATGTGACTCTTGATGCGTGGGTCCGTCTTCACAGTGGCGCTTCTGTAGGAAACATGTGATGTCGGGATGTGATGTCTGCAGGAAAGATGTGGGTCACCAGCCAGGGATGGGACGCCCTGGGGTTAGATCCAGCCCAGGTGCAAATACACTGTGGGTCAAAGCCCCCGGAAGCAGCTGGGAACCCCATTTGAATGTACTAACTTCCCGTCCACGTTTCAAGAATCACCTGGAAACGTCGATTCTTGTCTTCACAGGTGAGGAGCGGGGCCGCTGCTTCACCATAGAGTATGTGATGCCCATGAACACCCAGCTGACATCAGAGTCCACCGTCAATGTTTTAAGTAGGTGCCTCAGACTTTCTGACCTGGGTCACTGGCTTCCCAGAGCAGAGCAGGGCGAAGGGAAGAGTCGGGGCGACCAGGCTGCTTTGCAAGAGCTAACGCCCTTTGACTCAGCCGGCGGTGCTAGCCTGAGCTCACCAGAGCTCACTCTGCCAATTATTCTTCCAGTGGTGATGACGGTCTTGTGACCCAGGCAAGGGAGAGGGCCTTCTGCCTCGTGTCTTAGCCCGTGCGGGCTGCTGGAGCAAAATGCCACAGACCAGGTAGTTTATCAACAACAGAAATTTCTTTCAGTCCTAGAGTCCGCAAGTCCAAGATCAAGGTGCCGGCACGGTCACGTTCTGGTGAGGGCCCCCTCCCTGCTACAGCCGGCGCCTTCTTGCTGTGTTCTCACGCAGATAAAGGGGAGAGGGAGCTCTGGGGGGTCTCTTTTATAAGGGCATTGATCCCAGTCATGAGGGTTCCACCCTAAGCATTCAAGCTATAGCACTCAGGGAGCTAACGCAAACTCTCTGGCCCCCAAGAAGGTTGACTTCGCGGCCTTTGCCTCACCAGGGCTGATTCTGAACCACCCGCCTCCACCAGTATGAACTTGCAATACAATTCTGATACTAATCACTCCAAGTTAGCACAAGGTCACAGTCTAAGTTCTCAGCCCCCAACCGGACTGCTCTCACTTCACACACCAGCTGGAAGTTTGGAAGTCACCAAGGCCACCAACATTTCTGACAAGCTGGCTACAAGTCAGGGGTTCCTGTGACCCCCTCAGGTTCAAAAAGTTGCTAGAACCACTTGTAGAATTCAGGAAAGTGCTATACTTATCACAGTTTTATTATAAAGGATACAGATCAAGATCAACCAAATAAAGAGGCACGTAGGGTGAGATCTGGGAGGGTACTGAATGCCGAGTCTCCATGTCTTCTCCCCACGGGATCAGGACGCATCACCATCCTGGCACATGGATGTGTCCACTAACCAGGAAACACAACCAGGCTTTGGGGCCGAGTTTTTACTGGGCTTCATTACAGAGGCAGGTTGAGTGAGCTATCAACCACATGACTGAACACAATCTCCCCCTCCTCTTCCCAGAGTCGGGCCTGTATCACATGGCTCAAAACCCCTAAACTTCTAATCCCATGGTTGGTCTTTCCAGCCCCCATCCTGAGCCAGCTGATTGGAAGAAACTCGGTGTAGTCAGGAAGCCCAAAGACACTCTTATCACTTGGGAAATTCCAAGGATATAGAGGTCATCTCTCAGGAACCACGGACAAAGATCAGATACATTTAATATGCAGACCGTTCCCAAAATTGAAGAAAACCAAGGCCAGGAACTGTCTCCTGCACCACTCAGAGATAGATGCCTTTGCCCATGGAGAATACCCCCAGGAGAGGAAGTGAGAAGGGTGACCAGGCCCTTCCACAGCTGCCATATTGGATGCCTAGTAGTTTGTGCTGGGAGAAAAGACAGAAACATGTTGGCCCTTGAAATCAGACCTCCCAGCCCTGCCTCAGGGACAGAAGCCCTGCCAGCACTGGGAGGTCCCCAGGCCCCCCAAGGAGGGTATGGAGCCCAGAGAACTGGGCCAGCCAGAAGACTTCAGGGACCGGTTGGCAAACACTTCCAGGAACACTTGAACTGGGTGGGTGAGCAGGAAGTAAGGCCGTGGGAAGCTGACAGTATCCTCTTGTCCCCTCGATTAGAAATGATTCGTTCGGCCACACCATTCCCTCTGGTCAGCCTCTTCTTCATGTTCATTGGGTTTATCCTGAGCAACATCGGACACATCCGTCCCCATAGGACTATACTGGCCTTTGTCTCCGGCATCTTTTTTATTCTCTCAGGTAAGACGTGCTGTTTTCTTTTGTGCACTCTGGACTCTTGATCAATGGCTCTGCTCTGGGAAGTACTGATCACAGCTGTGGGTCAACCCCTGGCCCTGGAGCCACTGAGTTAGTGCCCCAGGAAGAACTGAGTCACAGTGAGGGACACCGCTGATGACCTCACGTCCATCCATGACCCTGCGAGAGGAGAGACCTAACAGGCTCACCTGGGGCAGAGTGGGGATTACAAGCCTGGGCTGTCTCCTCACGCCTCAGTGTTACCACCTCTTGCTTCTTAGTTCCACCAGTAGTGAGCCTACTTATTTTTGAAGGGGGTATTTCTTCCTCATTTTGCAAGAAAGTGCAACCTGCCTTTGGAGTACTGGCCCCTTCACTCCCAGCCCTGAGCTATCCTACAGGAGACTCCTACTGTCCCCTTCACTTTCCAGTCACACCCCATGCCCAGGTCCCTTAAATATGGATCTATCTTTTTGGATTGACACCAGGTTGTCTGTCTGTCTTTCTTTCTTTCTTTCTTTCTTTCTTTCTTTCTTTCTTCCTTCCTTCCTTCCTTCCTTCCTTCCTTCCTTCCTTCCTTTCATTCATTCATTCATTCATTCATGATATCTACCAGACTTTATTCTGGTATTGGCATCATTGCCTCCAAAAAGGTCAGCATAGTGGGAGATATAAACAAGTAGACAGTGAATTTGAACACAGCAGAAAAAGGACTATGATAGCAGTCAGCCAGAACTGCTATGGGGCCAAGAGCAGTGGCTGAAACTCAGACCAAGGGTTGATCAGGGAAGACGACCAGGAGAAGGCGAGCTGAAGGATGAGTAGGAATTAGGTAAAAATTGAGGTTCGGGGTGGGGATGGAAAGGGAGCCTGGAGGAAAGAGAGAGGATGGAGCGGGGGGGAGGGGGGGTAAGGTGCAACGTGGTGGGAGAAGACATGGGATGTGAGGTCGCCTTACAGATTTTGGACATTGTGAGAAACTTCAGAAGGATGTTGAGCTGAGGGATGATATGATCATATTTGGGGATTTGGGAATGACCACCTGGGGAATGAAGGGAGAGGGGGATGCAAGACAGGGGCAGGGAGAGCAGGTGAGAGGTTATTTTGGTGACACAGGAGAGAGGTGATGGTGGCCCAAACTAAGGGGATGAAAGGAGAGAAGAGGGAGTGAAAGCATTCAGGTGACATTTGGAGGGTAAACTCAACAGGACAAGGACTAGGTTTTCAAGGGAAGAGTCAACGGTGGTGCCAAGTTCTTGCTTGGGCAGTGGGTGGATGACGTGCCACATCGTTGATCTAGGGACCACGGGAGAAGAAGCAGATTTGGGCCCAGCTCGTGAATTTAGTGTAGGAAATGCTGAGTTTGAGGTGTCTGTGTAACATCTGGGAGGAGGCATCCCAAAGGCTAGAGGGTCCATCTGTCCTTCCTTTTCTCCTTCCTTCCCTCCTTCCTTCATTCCCTCCTTTCTTTTCTCCTTCCTTCCCTCCCTCTTTCCTTCCTTTCTTTTCTCCTTCCTTCCTTCCCTCCCTCCCTCCTTCCTTTTCTCCTTCCTTCCCTCCCTCCTTCCTTTCTTTTCTCCTTCCTT
>NC_064814.1:18448822-18510589 GCF_023721935.1 Panthera uncia | reverse complement strand
CTTTTCTCCTTCCTTCCCTCCCTCCTTCCTTTCTTTTCTCCTTCCTTCCCTCCCTCCTTCCTTCCGTTTCTCCTTCCTTCCTTCTTTCCCTCCTTCCTTCCCTCCTTCCTTCCTTCCTTCCTTTTCGCCTTCCTTCCTCCCTCCCTCCCTTCCTTCCCTCCCTCCCCTCCTTTCTTCTCCTCCCTTCCCCTCCCTCCCTCCCTTCCTTCCTCTCCCTTTTTTTTCTCTCTCCATCCTTTCTTCCATTCATCTGTCCATCTTTTTTTCAACTGACCCATCCATCTTCCATCCATTCTTCCATCTATTAATCCATTCATCCACCTTTCCATCCATCAATCCAGCACATATTTATTGAGCACCTGCAGTGTCCTGCCCTCTGCATGGTGATATTTCTACCTAGTCTAAGAGGTACAGACTCAGGGGTTAAACTTTTCCTTTACCTTTCTATGAACTTAAAATAGTCAAGGCTGTACAGTAGCTTCAAGGCACCTGAAGTTTTTCAGAAGCAGGCAACGGGATCAGAAATCTCAGAGTGAACTGGGCCACCTGAAGTTGTTTTCATGATAACAATAACGAGGATTCCCTTGGGCCAGCAATGATTCCAATGTGAGTTAAGCACCAAGGAAGGCTTGAATCACACCTATTTTCCTTTAATGTTCCCCTACAAGATGCCCTAGTTTAATCATGTGAGTGGAATTAAGCCTGACCAGCTCAAAACAGAGTAATTAATTATGTCCTGATTCAGTTACAGTAACTAATTGAATGCCTGAGGCAGTCACTTGCACCACGGCACAGGAGTTGGGGCCCCACTGACCTCTTGATTTAACGCTTGCCAGAATCTGGACAAACTCTGGCTTAACCTCTCCTGCCTTACAATCTCAGTATGCCGCACCCACGGTCAGCTGGGCTGTGAAGACCACGGGCCACTTGGTCTCCACAAGGAGGTCACCACCCCCTGCTGGAGATAGGGATTGGACACCCTGGCCGCCTCTACCAAGGGAGCCCATCTCATTCCTCAGTTTAGCAAAAGCCACGTGCTAGTTCAGTGGTCTGCACCCTTACTTCACATTATCATTAAGAGAGCACAGTGCCAGGGGCCCAGCCCAGGCCAAGTGACTCAGAATGTTCAGGGATGGGGCTCAGGCAAGTATGTCTGACAGGTCATCGTAGTGGGCAGGTGGGTTGAGACCCACGGGGCTTCCCTGGCCCAGAAGGTGGCTGGATGGGGAGCTTTCTTAGCAACTGTCTACTTTCTAGAAGGTCATGGTCTCAACAAGGTCTTTAGGAGGAGAGCTCCTACTCTCGTTCTAGTCCAGAAGGAGACCATTGTTACCACAAGGCCCACAGCTTCCTTCCTGAACCCCAAGGGGAGGTGGGTGCCCCACCAGCAAACTCCCCGGGCTTCTTCCCTAAGCACCCCCTTGCCCTTGCCCCAGGCCTCTCTCTGGTGGTGGGCCTGGTACTGTACATCTCCAGCATCAACGATGAGATGCTCAACAGGACCAGGGACACGGAGACCTATTTCAACTACAAGTATGGGTGGTCGTTTGCCTTTGCTGCCATCTCTTTCCTTTTGACAGAGGTAACCTTCCCCCAGCAGGCTGGGTGGGGGCGGGACAGGAAGACACTCGGCGGGGGGGGGGGGGGGGGGGGGGGACGCACTCGCTGCCCTTCCTCCTCCCCGGAATGTATCACTCTCTTCACCCCCTCCCGCTCCTCCAGGACATCCCAGTTCTGTGCCCGCATGCATGTCCCTCCCAGCTCCAGCTGCTCTGGTGGCTGTGTCCTGTGCAGGCCCCAGCTGGGGAGCAAGGCCAGGCCCCCCGGCAGTGAGCTCTCCTCTGCTCTCTCCTCACTGTAGAGCGCTGGGGTGATGT
Source organism: Panthera uncia (assembly GCF_023721935.1). NCBI lineage: Eukaryota > Metazoa > Chordata > Mammalia > Carnivora > Felidae > Panthera > Panthera uncia. Next base: position 18,508,712 of record NC_064814.1, on the reverse strand, counting down.
CCGTGTACCTGTTCATGAAGAGGTACACCGCCGAGGACATGTACAGGCCTCACCCCGGCTTCTACCGTCCCCGTCTGAGCAACTGCTCCGATTACTCAGGCCAGTTCCTGCACCCGGACGCCTGGGTCCGGGGCCGCAGCCCGTCTGACATCTCCAGTGACGCCTCCCTGCAGATGAACAGCAACTACCCAGCCTTGCTCAAGTGCCCCGACTATGACCAGATGTCATCCTCTCCCTGCTGAGCCTCACCGCCTTCCTCCCTGGACTGTGGACAACCAGACGGCCCTTCCCATGCTCCCCTGATGGTCTGTGAGCCCCAGGCCCTTGGTTGACAGGCCCAGGCTGCCCCCACCACGCTTCGCTCTTGTCCCTTGTCCCTTGACCCGTGTCGTCTCCAAGCTTCCCCAAGAGCGGCTCTAGCTGCCCCCAGCGTGGGGTCAGGAGTCTGGAGCCAGTGGACAAGCTGATCGGCTGAGAGTGTGGGCGTGGCCCCGCCTCTCGGGTGCCAATCACTCCTGCGGCTCTCCCCTTCCTTGGGAGCGGTGGCTGTTCCAGCTGTGTTATCTGTCCCCACACACCTTCCTCCGTGGCCCCAGGCCGAGACGAGCTCTGAGATGCCGAGTTCCTTACACAGACCCAGCCGGACCTGTGTGCCTACCAACTAGCCTGGCCCCCGTGTTCGTGTTCTGGACCATCAGGGCGAAAGGTGAATCTCATATGAGGTCTGGCTGGTTCAGAATTGCCAAGCAGTGTTCCTCGTGAAATCCCTTATCCGTTTTCCTTACCCACGTCGGTCTGCGCGACACGCCGTCCTGTCCTCCCCGCCCCCCTCCACCCCATAGGCTGTGAATCTTCTGCCCTCTCTTCCCACCAGGACTCGGCTGCCCCAGCTTTGTCCCCACCGGGCTAAGTTGGGGGGGGGGGGATTCTGAGGCTACTCTGAGAAAGTCACAAAGAGGTGTTAATGGCTGATGATGTCTTAATATGTATGGCCCCTATACCGTTTTTAACAGGGGTCTTTAATGCCTTAACCCAAGAAGTGACTCTGACAAGGAGAATTTCAGACTTTGGCTGGTCCCAGTTAGTACCATCAGGCACTATTTCAGGCCCTGGGGATACTGTCCCTGCTCAAATGGGCAGTATTTCCTGTCCAAGGCCCTAAAATAGAATCCTATAGACACACATCTATACCACCTAAGTAGAAGGCAGCTTTCAAAGAGGCTGCCTGAGATTTGGAGCTGGATTTGCCAACACCTGGTGCATTTTGAGTCTAAGCAAGCCAGACTTGGAAGGATCCAGCGCTCTCTGTGAACATTTGGGGGTTGCCCTTTAATCCTAACACAGGGCAGTATCCGCTTGCTGGACTTGGTTGGGGCCTATGTCGGCAACTGGATGGTTCCAGATGAGGCATGGTGATGCCCGTTTCCCTAGTAGCAAGGCTGGGCTGGGAGGTACCAGGCCCTCTCCATGAAATGCAGCGGGGCGGGTGGGGAAATCCTGCACCGCAGGATGTGACCCCAGTTCTCCAGGCATCTTCTCAGCGTGTGTAGTTCCGGTTTTGAGATTGTGAGTAGCGAAACAAAGCCAGGCTCTCTGCCATGTGTTTTTGCATTGCCAGCTTTTCGGTCTTTCTCTTGCTCTCTTTAAGATAGCATTGGGTTCCAGGTTCGCAGGGCCACCGCGGGCAACACGTGGGCCCTGGAAAGCTGTACCAAAACCCACACATCTGTGGGTACGGACTTGGAAAGGACAGTCTATTCGTTTTCTAGAACTGCCGTAACAAAACACCGCAGACCCGATGGCTCAAAACACAGACCGTTATTTTCTCACAGTCCTGGAGACCGGAAGTCAGAGATCAAGGCGTCAGCAGATTCGCTTTCTCTCCCTGGCTTGCAGATGGCCCTCTTCTGGATGTGTCCTCACAGGGTCTTTCTTCTGCTTGTGTGCCCACCCCTGGTGTCCACATTCCCTCTTATAAGGATGCCAGTCAGATTGAATTAGAGCCCATCCTAAGAGAGCCCGGTTTTACCTTCATCACCATGTAAAGGCCCTGTCTCCAAATACGGTCACATTCTGAGGTTCTGGAGGTGAGGGCCTCAACACACTACTTTGGGGGGCCACACGATTGAACAGGTACGGGCAAGTTGCTTCGTAGCTGGATTATAACACCTGCTTCACAGCACAGTAGAGAAGATCAGAGGAGGCGATTCTGGTCCCAGCTCAGCCACTCACTCAGCACGGATCCTTGGGCAAGCCCCGTCTGCTCTGAGGGGCTTGACCTAAATTATTTTCAAGCCCCCCACTTCGCACACACCCGCCCCCAACTCTGTTGATTCAGCCTCGTGTAGAAAGCTCCAGAATGCCATCATACATGACTTTTCAATCCTTGCCTTGAAACTGATAGCAACTATAGACCCCACCCAACTTTCCAGTCCATTGGCACCTTGCACATGACCATCGCACTCTGGTTACTGTTTACAGAATAAAACGGAAACCACATTCTCCTCCGCAGTAGAGGCATCGGTTAGTGTACGTGCAGACCAGTAGGTAGCATTTCCGAACTGGACCGCTTGTTTAGATGTGCTCTTCTCCGGTTTTTGTCAATGTGATTACCCTCCTAAGATGCACTTCCCTGTCCCTCATTTCCCTTTCTCTGTCACTGTACTGAGCTTGTGTTTGTGCACCTGGAAAAAATAGAATCCACGCCTAAACACGAGCTGATTGTTGCCTGACATCATTAGGATGGGCCTTTATTGGCCTGGCTGCTGGACTCGCTAAGCCAAGAAGCTCTTACCTTGGGAACATACAGCTTCTGCTTCTCTTACGAACAGGTTCTGGGTCATCGTCCTCCTTCATGAGGGAGGGGGGAAGGTTATCGATCATTGTGGAACCATTATGGTTTCCTTTCCGTCCACACACGAATCTCAGAACTGGGGGTCTGTTTGCAGCCTCCCCACAATCAAATATTAAACTGTGTAATCTCAACTCAGAAATCATAATCTGGCTCCTTTCCCAATGCCCTTGCTGATCTCTTGTTTCCTCAAGAACTCAAAAAAACACATTGATGAGATTTTTTTTTTCTCCCCCTCCAACACTTGAAGAGGGAGGGTAATGAGCTGAAGTCTGATAAATTGGGGAGTAAAAGCACTCAGGGTCACCAGTGGTTGGGCAGGAATAATTCCACTGCTGGCTCCCTCCCACATGGAACTCACCAGCCTCCTCCTTGCCCCGGGGGGGGGGGGGACTCCGTGACACCCTCTGTCCCACCAGATGGCCTTCAGAGGAATGGGGTGTTATTAGGACTGTGGACTGAGTTGATGGGGAGGCATTTGGGGGCAAATCCCCAAGTGCCACCAGCTTCTCAGTGATGTGGGGGGGGGGCCTTCCTTAATGTTTGGGTAACTCCTTTCTCCCCACATAAAAGTGGTGTATTGGGGTTCTCCAGAGAAACGGAACCGATAGGATGCACCTAGAGATTTATTTTAAGGAATTGGTTCCCATGGTGGTGGAGGCTTGGCAAGTCCAGAATCACCAAAATCAGATGGGGGACACCAGCAGGCTGCAGATTCAGGGAAGAGTTGCAGTGTGAGTCTGAAGGCCATCTGCTGGTAGATTTTCTTCTTGCTTGGGGTAGGTCAGTCTTTATTCTATTCAGGCCTTCACCTGATTGGACGAGGCCCAGCACATGCTAAGAAAGAATCCGTGTTACTCAAAGTCCACTGCCATAAATGGCAATCTCATCTGAAACACACCTTCACAGAAACTGCCAGAATAACCTGGGCACCATGGCCCAGCCAAGTTGACACTTTAAATGGATAAAGGGCAGATGAGATCCGGGGAAATGGTATTCCATTTTCAGCATTGCAGGGTAGGTGGGGCGCCTGCGTGGCTCAGTCAGTTGAGCATCCGACTCTTGATCCCAGCTCAGGTCATGATCTCGCGGTTCGTGGGGTTGTGCTCCTCATTGAGCTGTACTCTGACGGTGAGCGCCTGCTTGGGCTTCTCTCCCTCTCTTTCTGCCCCTTCCCCACCCTCTCTCTCTCAAAGCAAATGCATAAACTTTAAAAAGAAGAATTGCAGGGTAGGTGTGAGATACAGGAGTAGGGGGAGTCGGCGCATCTCTGCTCACCCATGCACGCACGTGTATGGCCACGCCCAGGGCTCTGTTCTTTCGCAGGCTGTCCCTCCAGCCAAAGCCATCTCCCTGATGAGTGCGTGGAGCACGTTTGCAGCTCCCCCAGTGTTGGTTGGTATCCTACACTCAGTGAATACATGCTCCCATGCTAACACAACCCTTGAGAAGTTTCTCAGCCTCTGGAACACAAACACTCCATGAGTGGGGAACAGGTGAATGAATGGATTCCACCGAATGTGCCAGATGGGCCAGGGCCCAGCCTGCACTGCACGTGTGAAGTCAGCCATGGCACCGAGTCTCAGAGGCCGCCACGGTGCAGACCTGACTCTCCCCAAAGGGGTGGAAGGTGGTGAGCCATAGCTGGGCCAAAGCCCCCCCCCCCCCCCCCCCAGGACCCAGGATGGGCGCTGGGGCCTCAGGCCCTTCCTTCTGGAAGAATTCTGTTTGCTGGATTCCCACCTACAACTGCACTGGGATCCTAGTGACCTTGGACAGGTCACACCCTCCCAGGGCCTGCCTCGGCTTCCTCATGTGTACTAAAGGCCGATCTCCCCGTCTGCTTCTGAGCCAGACTTTTCTGCCTGGGTCACCCGCCCTTGGGTGTTTGCATCCAGCGAGGCTTCTGCTCTGCTGGTTCCAGGGTGGCAATGGACCTGAGTTCCCTGCAGGGCACTGCTCCCGCTCTGTGTATTGTCAGCAGCCTAGGGACCTCCTTTGATCATTCATACAACGAGAGAGTTGGATAAAGTCATCTGCAGGTTCTGTCTCCAGCTCAAAAGACTGTAAGTTCTGTAGGCAAAATCCAACCAGGCTCAAATGACAGACCCCCCAGTCTCTGCCTCCTGCCAAGGGCACCCAGATGACACCCCCAAAGAATGCAGAATTTAGCTAAGAGAGCACGTACTCGGGGGACCTCAAGGAAGAACAAGATTGTGTATGATAGAATGCAAATGGCAGGCCCCAGAACAGCCGGAGGGGAGAGGAGGGAGGTTTCAAAGATGAACTCAGCTGTCCCCTTCTCAGCCAATGGGAATGGGAGGCAGTGGAGCTTCTCAATCCAGCGTCTGCTCCCCTGGATGGCGTTATGGGAAGTGAGGCCCTGGTGAGCCAACTCCGGAGGTCAAGAGCCTCCAAGGGGTTCAAGGTCAAGAGGCACCACTTTGGTGCCAAAAGAAGGGCAAGAAAAGTCTTTCCCAGCTGAAAGGTACCCAAAATGTGACTATGTCTGTTAGGAGACGAAAGTTTCCAGGTGGGAGTTGGGTGAGGGGAGGGAACTGACAGTTCCCTGGAAAAGCTCATCCTAGAAATGTCATCAGGAGCTCAGTCTTGGCCTTGATTGGCAGATGAGATGCTGGCCGATTATCCCAGTGGACTGAAGGCTCGGGGATAGGATCCGTAGCTTCCTCTGCTGAGTCCCAACCCAGCCTTTCCACCTCGGAGCTGGGCTTCAAGCCTCCAGCTACCCCCTCCGGGAAAACCAGTGGCACATTTCAGGCCTCAGTTTCTCCATCCATAAGATGGACAGCCTCCTCGGCCTCTCTGCCCTGGGAAGGAGTGAGCCTGAGTGACAACTTAAATGGGAATCCTGGGGGTGCCCGGTGGAGCAGATGTACTGGCTCAGGGCTGAGCACTGGTTCGGAGTCACCATCTCTATGCCCCAAGCTTAGCTGACTTGCCGTGTTTTCCCGGCCCTGCCCCGTCTAACCCCTCATCCTGCGCGTAGCCTGGGAGGGGCTTTCTTCCCATTCCTCTGGCTCTCTCCTCACCAGCAAGGAGCAGTTTTGGGGGGACATATCTGATACCCCATTGTTCACTGACCTTGGCCTCGAGATCCTCCCTTTTTAAAGCCGGTGGAGATCAGATTCTGGCTTATGCGCTGCAACGAATAGGTCATTTCAATGGCAAAAGTAATAGTTTGACTCAAACTGCTTTAAACAATAGGAGTATTTCTTATCTTCACGTCAGGAAGGCCAGGAGTAGGTGTGGGTCCAAGGACTGGCTAATTCATGGGCTCAATGATGCCATCAAAAACCCAAGTTCTTTCCATCTCTTGGGGGTGCCGCCATTGACTTTATCCTCAGGTTGGCAGCAATCCCAAGGGTCCTATCTAGATACAACAACATCAGAAGGAAGTGAAGGACTATCTCTTCTTCCGTGGCTTTCTTAGGAAGAAAGACCAATTTCCCAGAAGTCTCCACCTCTGGGGTCATGTGCCCATTGATAAACCACCATCTGGCAAAGGGAAGGGGTGACCACATACACCAGTCATCTATTGAAATAACGAGTTACCCCAAACCTCAATAGCTTCATCGCAATCATATCACTATTTCTGACACTTTGGGGGCCTGACTGGGCTCAGCAAGATGATTCTCACTCAGGATCTCTCAAGGGGTTAGAGTCAGCGCCTATCATCTTCAAAACTTCCTTGCTCACTTGTCTGGCAATTATGTCCACCGGGACCACAGCCAGGGCTGTCGGCTGGGACACCTACGCTCAGTCTCTTCACAAGGCCTGGTCTTCCTTGGAGCATGACAGCTGGGGTCTGAGAGTGAACATCCTAAAAGACAGGCAGTATTGCCTTTCTTTGAAGTAACCTTGGATGTCATCTGGTGTGCTTTCCATCGTAATCACCATATCACCCAAATGTAAGGGGAGAGAACACAGATCCTGCCAGTTTGAGACGTGATGCATGTCAAAGTCCTCTTGTGAAGAGAGGGACATGAGAAAGGAATCTGTTGTGGCAACCACCTTAGAAAAATGCAATGTGCTGCACTATGATTGGCTTTGACCAATTGTTCTTCCAGGTATAGATTCTGATTTTGTTCTGAGCTGGGCACTGAGACTGTTTCTCTAACAATTTCCAGGTGATGTCAAGACTGTGCCATGCTCTAGGCTCTAGGGACTGGGTTCCAGGCACATGAGCTTTTTTTTTTTTTTTTTTTTTTTTAAGCTCCCAAGGTGGTTCTCGTGTGAAAGCAGAGTTGATAACCACTGGCTTCGATCTACCAGGATTTCCCCCTTCAGATTGAGGATAAAGCCCCTTCTGAGTCTGGTCGGGGAGCACTGCTTCCCAAACAAAGTAGAGGAAAAGAAGGGGAAATGATCCTGGGTGGGCAACCAGAGAGGCTAAAGGCCCAGGCATCTTCCTTGCTCCCTCCCAACCCACACAGACCCTGCCTCTTTAGATAAGGCTATGCCATTGGCAAGATGTCAAGTCCATGGGCACATTCCCGGCCTCTCTGCTCCTGGGCCCTTTCCCTGCTGAGCTGGTACTCATCGGGATGCAGGAAGGGCCTGCCTTTGAGAAAGAGGACAGCAGTGCTCAGCATTCTGGAGCCAGTATTCTCTCTGCCCCCACTTTCAGGGCCAAGGGATGGACTTCTGGCTCTGAGTAGGCCTTAGATGCTCAGAAATGACCTTACAGTCTCAGGGCTCCTACACAGAATTTAAACCAGTCTTCATCACTGGCCTTTGAATAATTCATTTCACACTCAGCAATCATAATAAGAACAAGGCTTGAGGGCTTTGGAGGTTTCTGATCAGGCAAAAAAGAGACCATGTATGACAGTCTTCTCAGCAGACTGGACTTGGCTCAATTTTTATATTAAGTCCACCCACATCCACACGTCCACCTCCTACCCCGTATTAGACACAATAGAATCCGTGTGAAAATACTATGGAGTCTATTTTTTAAAAGACGACAACTATGTGTTTAAAAGGTAAAAGTCCTCCTCAGGACTATTTATCTTATTTGTCTTATTTGTCTGTTATTTGTCTTAACAAAATGGCCAAGAGACAAACTTAAACCAACCCAAGAGGCTCCAGGTGAGTACCACATATTAAATCCAAAGCAATTCTCAGTGCCCTAAATGATCAAGGCTGGATGGTGTCCTACGACGTCAGGGGCAGATTCGGGGAAAATGGATTCACCATCTTGAATCAAGACACGGTTTCTTGTGAATGTCAGTCTAAGGCCCTACGAGTTCAGCAGAGGGGTCATCGCCAGACGTCATCATCAGCGTGCATGTAAAGCCCTTATTCAGAGCGTCTGGCACGTAGTAGGGGTTTTGCGAGCATTCCTTCATTTAGCCCTCTCAATCCGGTTCGTGAAAGGACACTGACATTTAAAGAGGGTTGGGGGCTTGCTCATAACCACACAGATGATATTTGCGGTGCTCTGAAAGCCCTGTTTTAATTGGTTGCTACCTGCAGTTCTAAATGCCCCACACGGCCAAAGCGTCCACTTCCATAATCAGAGAAATAGTCCAGGCTCCCGTTCAAAGATTGATGGGGAAGAAAAGGTCTCAATAAGTGGAAAAGAATGGTGAGGTGCCATTCTCCTGAAAGCTCTCCACTTATTACTCTCATCTCTGCTGGAAAAACTCACTGCTTCGTCCTTCACTCTCACACACAGCACTTACGACACCAGATGCGTGTCGGTTTCCCCACACCAAGCTGGGTGTCCCACAATTCAATTCCACTCTGACATTAACCAGAGTTGGCGCAGACCCAACAGGTTAAGAGGGTTCGGTCCTGTGAGACTGTCCCCCACTTCTGATGCCAACTACAAGAAGGTCTCCAGGTTACGCCCAACTTCTGTCCAACTTGGCTACAAATCAGGGGTTCTTATGACTTCACTCCTTGGATCCAGTCACTTGCTAGAGCAGTTCACAGAACTCAGGGAAACACTTACACTTCCCACTTTATTAGATGATAAAGGTTATGATAAGGATGCAGATGAGCAGGTGGATGAAGGGATACACAGGGCGGGCGAGGTCTGGAAGAGTCCTGAACACAGGAGCTTGTAGCCCTGTGGAGTTGTAGTGTGACACCCTCTGGGCACATGAGTGTGGTCACCAACCCAGATGCTCTCCAAATTTCCTCCTTCGGGATTCTTACGGAGTCTTCATCATGTAGGCCTGGTCAATCGTTAGCCCAATTTCCAGCCCCTCTTCCCTGTTTGCAGGATGGGGGGTAGGGCTGAAAATTCCAGGCTTCTAATCATGCCTTGGTCTCTCTGGTGACTAGCCCCCATCTTGAAGCTATCCAGGAGCCCACCCAGGGTTGCCTCATCAGAACAAAAGACTCTCCCATCACCCAGGAAATTCCAAGGGATTTAGGACCTCTGTGCCAGGAACCAGAGAAGAGACCACCATGTGTATTTTCTACTATTTCACACAACCAATGTTGGAAATGGATGTACAGCTCCACGTTTTCCTGCATGCTGGCCCCTCACTGCACTCTCCTCTTTTTTTTTTTTTAATTTAATTATTTTTTAATGTTTATTTTTGAGAGAGAGACAGAGACAGAGCGTGAGCAGGGGAGGGGCAGAAAGAGAGGGAGGCACAGAATCCAAAGCAAGCTCCAGGCTCTGAACTGTCAGCACAGAGCCCCACGCGGGGCTTGAACCCACGAACCATGAGATCATGACCTGAGCTGAAGTCAGACACTTAACTGATTGAGCCACCCAGGCGCCCCTGCCCTCTCTCCTCTTGACAGCTCCTGGAGGAAGGCTCACAGCCCATGTTTGGCCTGACTGGTGAGAGTGTGACTGGCGTCATCCCAGTTGCCCAATGACCTGATCCTCATAGTGCTGGGGAGTCAGCCTCAGATGCTGGCCATGAGCACTCAGTGGACTCTGGCCTCCAGGCCCCATTTTCCAGGCTGAATCCCAGGACACTGTGAAGCAAATAGCCGGTACAAGCACACGGAAAGGGAGGCCTTGACAGTCTGAAGCCCACCAGCTGGAGAGGAGGAGGGAATATTTCCGTTTGCTCAACAGAACGTTTCCTGAAACACCATATGTGTGAGCTCCCATGCTGCTGGCTGCGTGAAGTGCAAAGAAAAAAGTGTAGCACAAATGAATTTTACTCCAACACTACTTAAGTGTGACAAATGTCACCTTGTTTTTCTAAATCAAATTAAGTCTGACCTTGAGCCCCATCTCCCCTCAACTGGGTGGCGGGAAGTTCAGTGTCTCCAAGCGTTGCCCAAAATCCCAATGGGGAGGGCATGACAGAGGCCATCGGACAGCTGGAAATCCACAGCCCAGCCCAGGGTAGGCGCTAGGGTCCCTGCAGAGGCAAGGACATCCATGCCTGGTGTCCAATGGCCTCAGAAACACCTGTCTTGGGCCTGTGAGGGACTCTAGTCTCAACCACTCTAGGATCCCACCTATTACACTCCCTGGTTCATTTCCTTCCCAGGATGGGGACTGTCCCCAGAGTTGGCTGTTCTCCCTGACCTCTTCCAAGGACTTCCTTCCAGCTTGTCCCCTTGGAAAGATACTCTGTATTCTCCCTCAGTGGGTCCATAGAAACAATGGTGGATTCTCTTTCCGGGATCGGGGGGGGAAAGAAAGAGATGAGAAAATGATCAAAGCATTCGTAGTAATTTACCCTGTTAGACTATTAATAATAATTAAATTAGTACTAACGTATTATTTTAGCTATTGTTACCATTTATTTAGTAACTACTATTATGTCAGCATCTATGCAAGCAGTTTATCCTACATCATTTCATTTTATTTATGGATTCCAAACCCTAGAGCAGAGTTGAGTTAATTACACTCTCTGGGGGTGCCTGGGTTGCTCAGTTGGTTGAGTGTCTGACTCTTGATTTAGGCTCAGGTCATGATCTCATAGTTTGTAAGATCCTGGGGCTCTGTGCTGAGAGTGCAGAGCCTTCTTGGGATTCTCTCTCTCCCTCTCTCTCTGCCCCTCCCCTGCTCACACCCATACGCCCCCCCCCCCTCAAAAGTAAATAAATATTTTTTAAAAATTACACTCTCTAGTTCATGGTGCGTGAACTGGTCTGTCACTGGTCCACAAAGGCTTGGCTCTTGGTTTTTTATTTATGCACGTGTTTTTCCTTTCTTCTCCTACCCCATGAGTAACCACTCAAATGTATTTCATAAGGTAACTTTTTGTTTATCTGTTGCTCCTTAAATGTGTGTTGTTGAGTTTTTTTGCATGTAATGTGAATTCGAATAAATGGTTTCACATTATGTCTGTCATTCCCTTTCTTGCTTTTTCATTAACACTGCTGTCGTGATGCTTCTGTTTTTCTCCACGAACTTGTAGTCCATTTCCTCTAATCACCACCTTTTGCCTAAATCCCAGTGAAAATCCCACTGACAGACACCACAAAAATGGGGTTAAGAGGCCAGAGTCAAGAGCTCATCACCCAGACCTTACAGACCTTGTGGCCATTGCCTTGGGTTACCAAAGAGTGGAATGCATCACGGGGTATGTGTCCACTTAATTTGACCAAACGCTGCCTAGTTGCTTTTCAGAATGGAGGCCACAGTTTCCATTCCCACAGGCAAAGCATGAATGCTTCTATATTCCACTCCCCGCCCCCCTACCCCGACTAAAACAGTCCAGCATTCCTCAATGGCAGCCTCGTTGACATTTTGGCTCAGATGATATTTGTTGTGGGGGCTGTCCTGTGCATTGCAGGATATTTAGCATGTTCTTGGCCTCTACCCCGTTGACACCAGTGGCACCTCATCCTCCATCGTGGCGACCAACAATGTCTCCAGATGCTGTTCTCTGCAGGGGGTAGGCAGGGTGTCCCTAGTTAAGAACCACATAGGCTTATCTAGCTTTCTCTTGTTTGTCATCTAGTGGGTTGCACCAACTACTCCACGAGGGGAGCATTATAATACCTTCTTCCAGCAGAGGAAACTCAGAGAAGGTAAGTGATTTACCTGCAGCCACATATCCGAGAAGAACACTCTCTGAGCCTTCCAAGAGCTCACAGTTTCGCATGGAAGACACATCATCCAATCAAAGATCTTCTGTGGATGAATGGACCAGCCTCATAATCTGGGAACATGAAAGAAGGAGGGTTAATTCTCCCAAGAGTAGCGGGGAGGGAAGGGAAGAGACAGCAGAAAATGGCGGTGTCCTTGAGCCGGTCTTCAGAGGATGGGAACTGGAGGCTAGATTGTCTGATGCCAAACCTGAGGTTCCTACCACTGTGCTATGAGGTCGCCTTCTGCAGGTGAGAGTATACGTTCATCTTCAAGAGCTTGGGAAATACAGACAAATGAGAGCAGGGAAAGAAACCATGCATAGCCTCACTACCCAAACAAATCCACTATTTTAAAAACACTGCTGAGGGGCGCCTGGGTGGCGCAGTCGGTTAAGCGTCCGACTTCGGCTCAGGTCACGATCTCGCGGTCCGTGAGTTTGAGCCCCGCGTCAGGCTCTGGGCTGATGGCTCGGAGCCTGGAGCCTGTTTCCGATTCTGTGTCTCCCTCTCTCTCTGCCCCTCCCCCGTTCATGCTCTGTCTCTCTCTGTCCCAAAAATAAATAAAAAACGTTGAAAAAAAAATTTAAAAAAAAAAAAATAAAAAATAATAAAAAATAAAAACACTGCTGAGTTTTTAAAAATGTCAGCCAGGGGTGCCTGGTGGCTTAGTTGATTAAATGTCCAACTCAGGTCATGATCTCACGGTACATGGTTTCGAGCCCTGCGTAGGGCTCCGTGCTGACAGCACGGAGCCTGCTTGCTTGGGATTCGCTCTCCCTCTCTCTCTGCCCCACTCCCCTGCGTTCTTTCTCAAAATAAATAAATGAACTTAAAAAACTAACAATTTTTTAAAAATTAAAAAATGTCAACCTTATTCAAAAGTAGACAACATAGTACAGTGAGCTCTCCTGCACCCATCACCCAGTTTCAACCAGGATGAACACATGTCCAACCCCTGATTGTTTAGAAGCAAACCCCAAACATCACATCATTTCCTCTAAAAGCATGTCACAGTTACCTATATACGCTCAGATTCTTTTAAAATCACAATACCGAGAGGCACCTGTGTGGCTCAGTTGGTTGGGCGTCCAACTTCAGCTCAGGTCATGATCTCACCATTCATGAGTTCGAGCCCCGCGTTGGGTTCTGTGCTGACAGCTCAGAGCCTGGAGCCTGCTTCGGATTCTGTGTCTCCCACGCTCTCTGCCCCTCCCTTACTCACACTCTATCTCTGTCTCTCAAAAATGAATAAGTGTTAAAAAAAATTTTTTTTAAATCACAAAGCCAATAATAACACACTTCAAGAATACCTTAAGTTTGACATCTGAAACTGGGAGACGTGAAGTTAGTAACCCTTGACAGTCATGGTCCAGATCCATTATTTCATTGGCGGTTGGAAAATGTGAGTGTTCTAATACTATTCTTTCTTCATTGACGAGCTGGAATACAGTTCCAGAGAAACGTCCCCTCATCTGCTTTCTGCTTTCTGTACCTTGATTGTCACTCTGTTCTGTAGCTGCATGTGCCCTGTCGTATGGATGTGCCCAGTCTCCAACCGATGGACATTTGGGTTGATTCAGCCAAAACATCCACTAAGGGGTACCATTTTGCCAGCCCTCACTCAGAAACCATTCTTTGACGTTATCTCTATTTTCAACACAAATCTCCAAGTTGTAAATTTTAGTGCGATGATTCTCTCTGGCCCCTGTGCTTTCCTCTGTTCCAAGGCCATTAGCCACCATGAGTTCTCCTCTAAGTCCACCCTGGTTAAATGGCTCAAGAACGGCCACTTCTCTGCCAGCCTTCGGAGAGGCCCAGGGCAAGGCTGGAAGGCCATTCCCTGGAAGGCTGGGTGAGTTTCAGGTTCTCCCGTCACAGGGTGACATTGTCAGGAGCTCCCGCCCCCCACGTGGAGAGGGGACTTTCCTGGAGGCCCCTCCAGCTGTGACTCACCAGCTCCTGAGCCCAAACCCACCGGGGGAACTACAAATGGATTCTGGAGAACAGGGAGTGAAAGCCACCTCTGTGTGGGAGAGGATGTTATAATATCAGGCTGTCGCCAAATTAACGTTATTAAACAAATGCATAAAAATAGCAGCCATAATTATTCCTATACAGTAGCTCAATCTGGAACTTTCCATGCGTTTCTGTGCCCCCTAAACATAGGGCTGTCGCTATTCCTGCTCCTTTGGTTCTTCCTCCTTTCCTCTCTCTAAGATGTTGCAGAGGAAAGAGCCCCACCTCCATCCCGCAAGCTCCCGGAACCGCTTTGTTGCCTTGGGAAAGAAGAACAGGATGAAGACTAAGGTTTCTTCAGTACCTGCTATGTGCCAGGCCCTTTACATATGAAATTCCACTTAATCCTCGGAACAATCTAATGAAGGAAGTACTGTTATTCCCATCAGACAGATTAGCAAACTGAGTCCTAAAGAGGTCATGTTAACTTAATGGCCACTGGCTTGTAGATATGAAAGCCCAGGTTTGACCAACTCCAGAACCTTTGCCCTTTGCCATTCTGCTCCACTGCTCCTCTGACGGGTATCTCCCCAACCTCCTCCTCCACCTCTCTACGGACGCCTCCCATCCAGGCACCTGCCCACAGCACCACGGCTTTTCGAGCTGGCTCTGTCCCAAGTGAGTCCCGTGTGTCCCTGCTCGTGGCCTGGCCACTGCCCCAGGTCAGCCCCAAGGCCAGGCTTGGGCCAGAGCCCCTTATAGGGGAGCAGTGCAGGAGGGAAGGGGCCCACGCAGAGGCCGCCACGCTGGTGCAAGGACAGCAGGTCACGGCGGAAAGGCCAGAGCCTCAGAAAGTGGGGCCCAAGCCCAGCTCTGGTCACCAGGCCAGCTTGTCCGGCGAGGGTGGCCTCATCATCGAGGGAGCAGGTGCACTGCATCACACAGGGCCGGTCCTCACGGCAGCAGCCTGGTCCTCGGTCAGACTGGTTGCCTCCCCTCTCAGAGCCCTGGGAGCACTGACGCCTGCCTCTAAGTCACATGTTAGAAACGTAACAGAGGATTATAGAGAAGGTGGGCACGTAGCCATTGAGGGTCTTCCCGAGAGCCATGCTCCGGGATGAGGACACCAGTGGTCAAACCCAGATCCTGTCCCTTTGGGCTCAAGAAGCTCACAGGTGAGCAGAGCAGAGGATGACGACGGCGACGATGATGATGACAACTATTATTACCAAGTGGTGGCCACCGTGAGCACCACCCGGCCCCGCCCTCCGTGAAGGACTTGTCATCCCCGCAGCCATCAGTCCCTTTCTTTGACCTGCAATGACTGCCCCAGCTGGGAACCGCTCCCCCAGGCCAGCTCAGCTCCTCTGTGTGCAGCGCCCCCTCGGGGTCGAGGCTGGGCTGCTCCTCTGCCCGATACCGCGCCAGGTGGACAATTGCCATCGCACCAGCTCTTTCTCTCGGTCGGCTTCCAGAGGAACGCGCGACAGGATGTCGCTGTAATTATATAAGCGCTGAGCAAATCAGGATCCCCGGGGCTGCCTGCAGGTGAGCTGAGCTGGCGGGATGCACAGGCAGCTACAGGAACTTGCCACAGAGGACATCTTGTGTATTCCTCTGCCCGGCGGACCCGCTCCCCTTCTGGCCAAGGAGTGGCCGAGGAGCCCGAGCTGGGCCAGTGGTGGGCATTCACACCGGATAAGCTAAGGTGGGGAGCTCCCCTGCCCGCCCCCCACTCCAATGAAGGCAGCTCACTTCTGCACTGATTTCACACCCCAGACAGGTGCCTCCCTGTCCAGGCATCTCAGACAGCCTGCTCTTGATGTCCCCGGTGTCACTTGACTTTCCCCCTCAGAGCTGGCCCTGGAGCTGGACAACTCAGGTAGCCTATGCTCTTTCCTGCCTCAAGCCACTGTGATCTCCGGGTTTCTCGCTGACCTAAGTAGCCACACCAAATAAACCGTGCTTTGCAGCTTCATAGCTGGGAATATTTCTCGGTCCCTACTGATTGGTCACCTCTTCCGTCCACGTCCCTTTCCCAATCTGTAAGTGCTATGCTATGTATGATTCTGGAACATTCTGCCATCCCTCTGTAGCCCCTCTAAACTGCAATGTCTCTCTTTTTTTAATGTTTGTTTGTTTGTTTTGAGAGAGAGAGAGAGAAAGAGAGCTTATGCGATGAGCAGGGGAGGGGCAAAGAGTAAAGGAGAGAGAATCCCAAGCAGGCTCTGAGCTGTCAATGCGGGGCTTGATCCCACGAACCATGAGATCATGACTTGAGTGGAAACCAAGAGTCAGACGCTCAACCGACTGAGCCACCCAAGTGCCCCACAATGTCTCTTTTAAATGTGACTTCCAGAATTGATTCAAAACTCCAGCACCAAATGCTGGACTGCACCCCTTTCTTGATGTGGGCGTCGTGCATTTGTCTGTCAAGAAAATGGCATAAACCTGTCACCTAAGGTGCTTTTCAGGCCAGCAGTCCTTAAGCCAGTCTTTATCTGGAAAATTGGTTTTGGGAGTCCAATGTCAATATTTTACATTATCATATTCTGCACTTGTTCATTCAATATAGAATTTGCACATGCAAAGAAGCACTTTTTTCCCCTCAAATTTCTAATGCTTCCCCAGCTCTAGAAGAAAAAAAAAAGAAAGCTAACAACTCTGCCCTCTTCTGGCCAATTTATTATTTTCCTCTTTAATACATGTCCTTGGAATAGACCGGAACAAGCCGAGTGCCTTCATGGTTTTGACACGGCCTCACATGCATTTTCTTCTGAATAATGCACATCTGCGTGCAGAAATGCAGAAGGACGTGTCACAATGTGGCTTGTGACTGCAGTTTCGGAGGCTTGCCACCCGCCTCTGTTCCACAGTCCTGGTTTCATGCAGTTTCTGTTAAAGCCTGGCAGTGTGTTGCTGCCTTAGGAGGCAGGGGAGACTTCTGTCCACAAAATAAGCCTCCATAAGGACCATGAGTCAACCTCGGTGCTTTCCTATTTTATTTTGAAACAATGTGAAATTTACAAAAGGTTGCAAAGCCAGAACAAAGTTTTTTTTTTTTTTTTTCCTGAACTGGAGGTTCCCAAACTTGCGTGGCAAGTGGCACCCTCGGGGTCCCAGTCATGATTTCTGGGGCTCCTAGGTCAAAGGAAATAGCTAACAGTTCCCATTATTAGGTGGGGCTCCTGTGACCTCAATCATCACAGAGCCACATATGGCCTGCTGCATGGATGTGCCCATCTCCAACAGATAGACATTCGGGTTGATTAACAGTTGCTGTGTTAATAGAGGCTTCATAATGTTTCCGTGTTTCCCTCAAAAAACGTAAGACGTCCTGTGGCACCTCTAAGGGTCCACTACAGTGTTCTGGGACGCCTTGGCACAGGGTTTGGGGACCACAGCCCAAGGCCAGTAAGTTGTTGACTTGATGCCCTTCCACCTGGAATTCTTAGTGTTATTTCCTACAAAGGTGGACATTGCCCTACACCACCCAATGCAATCCTCGCCGTTAGGAACTAACCCTGACACATCACTACCACCCACGTGAGACCGTGGAGGTCCGAATAAGAGGCCACAATGAACTAAAGGAGGGAGTGACCGGGAGGGCTAATGGGGCTCTTTGTAAAGGTGAAGGGTGAAGGGGAGCCCCCCAGGTCGAAGAGGGGCATTCTATGTCGCTGCACAGGTGTGGGGGAGCTTGGTGTATTTGCAGACGGTGAGTTCGTAGAGGCTGGAGCCCAGAGCTTGAGACTGGAGTCATAGGTGGGGGTCAGAGACTTAGCACCCTGAATTCCAGACTAAAGACTCCGGACATCATTTTGGAGGCCCTGGGGTAAGCCAAGCCAGGCTGATTTTGACAAGGGTCTCCCAGGCCACAGCACAGGGGGTGAAGAGGAGAAGGAGGGAGGCTGTCCACTGGTCCAGGTGTAGCCCACTGGGTGGGCCTGGCAGGGACGGAGGGGTGACTCCCCGAAGAGCTGAGTCCCGCTGACTTCCCCTTCCCACCCTAGACTATGACGATGAAGTCCCCTGCTTTATCCGACCGATCGCAACGGAAGACACTGTCCACGTGTTCACTCAATGATCTCAAAGCAGACCCATCCAAATGCAAGTGTGAGAACCTGATGGAGGGGACATCGAGGAGGTCAGCGCTCAGGGCATGGCACGTCTCAGTTAGTTCTGGAAGCTCTGACGTCAGATGGCTCGCGTTGGTTTCCAGACTCCAACCACACTCTCCCTTCCTCACAGAACAAAAAGATATTAAGAATCACTCCATGGGTTGTCGTGGGGATTAATGAAGACACCTGTATGAGGTTCTTAGCCAGGATCTGGCACAGAGTAAGGGCAAAATCAACGTTAGTTATTGTCATCACACTTCTTGAAAGATCTGTATCTAACACAGGAGTCACTTTCAACATAGACCAATCCAGGGACTAACAACTTGCTTAATCAGTAAATTTTGAACAAATAGGATGTTGGTGTAGGTGAGGGCTTGGCTCTAGGAATTCAGGATGGAGATCGGAAGGGGCAAGGTGAGCTCTCAGGCTGCTGAATGGGGAGCTAAGGGGGAGGAAGCCTCCAGAAAGGCGGTTGGTGTCCAGAACCCAGCAGAGTGGTCAACAGGTGCTTTGACCCAAGGGGCTGGGCCGAGAGGCAGAGACTAAGAAGAAGCTGTGGGTGGACCAGGGGGCCCCAGACAGGTGGATTCAGAGAGGTTGGTGGATGCGTTATGGAAGGAGAAGGGAACAGCATCTAGCAAAGTCACATGTCTCCATTCGCTCCGAGCCCCAAAGACTTCTCCCGTGGATTCCTGGTGACCTCAAAGGGGCAGAGAGAGGCCTGGGGATCAGGCTCAGGAGGTATAGCACTGGGGAGCCTGGGGAGAGGAGGAGACACCCTCCAGCCTGATCTCAGCCCAGCTCCAGGGAGTCGGCTGGTGTGCCCGAACACAGAGAGGGCGCCGTGATAGAAAGGGAAGATATTTGCACAGCACTTCTCACTCGCAATCTCTGGCACCCATTCTTTACGAGAAGAGGGGATTTCCTTTGGGAAAGCAGTCCACAGATGAATAAGCTTAGTTTCTTTTAAAAGAAGAAGCACCATCAGCCCACCAGAGTTTAAACACATTTATCTGAACAAACAGAAAATGTGTAGCAAAAAAAAAAAAAAAAAAAAAAAAGCTACAACACACACACACACACACACACACACACACACACAGGCATATACACTCCAAATGCCAAGGTTCTAAAGGCAGAGCAGGTGTGTCCCATGGGAAGACACTGCAATCAGGAGGCTGATAATTAAGCTGCAAACACGTACAGAGACACTTCTTTGGCCACAGAACATTGCAGATTGCTCTCAAATCCCACTGTCTCTAGCCAAGAAGAAAAAAAAAAAAACCTAGAGAATCTAGCAATTACCTCCAAATGCTTTCACCACCGATGGATTCTGGGAAGGAGGAAGAGGGCAGGGAAGGGGCCAAGACAGAGGGAGAGGCAGCGGGGAGAGGGCAGCCCCGGACACCAGGGTTTGAGCCCAGGTGTCCGAGGCCGGGGGGAGAGGAGGCTGAGAATGAGGGCAAGTGCCGCAGGCTTTCCCACGTTTGGGCTCCCAACCTTGAATCTGGGAATGCACTGCCCACTTCCTACAGTCCTTCTGTCTTTGAGAATGCATTTCTCAGCAGCAGAGACCCAGCTCTACGAATCCACGCACCGTAACTTTAAAACAAGTTTCTTGCCTTAATAGAGGCACATCCGTAATTAACCGGGGTGGGGGGGGCATTTAGGAAAGCGGGTGCTCCTCACCGAGGCCCCGCCGGTTGGCATGGAAACACCCAGCTCACAGATGCAGGCTCTGGCATATTCTGGGGCAGAGCATGTCGACCCTGCTGTTCTGGTGCAGGCGTCTAGTCAACGCAGATCCTCTGCCTGTGGCCGGAAACCAAGCCACTGCGACTTGTAGATATTGTCCACTAACAAGTTACAAGTCAATGAATCATGGGAAAGCTAGACACTGAGGAAGTAAATATGGGTTTGAGAAGAGCCTTAGCACAGTGGCTGACCCAGGGAGGGTGTGTGTGTGTGTGTGGCCAGGGAGGACTTCCCTGAGGAGGTGACATTTAAACCCCGCCCTGATGCATGAGTGAGAGTCCCCCGGGAAAGGTCTCAGGTGGATGTTTTCAGGCTGGGGGATCTGCATGTGAAAAAGCTGTAGAAGTAGATTTGGGAAACTGTGAGAAGCCCAAGAGAGCAAGAAGGAGGTGGACAGACATAAAGGATGGAGGCTAGGGTTGGGATGGGGATCCAGATTATGACTGTGTGCATTATTTGGTATTTTTGGAAGGCGGAGGGAGCATTTTACAGAACTATTTTCCATGAAAACAGAAAGTCAAGTCAAAACTTCTGCCCAAGCCAGAGACCAGTTCACGAGGGCCTGCGTCTGTCCTTCTCTATAAGGTATTCTAAATTAATTCTCTTTTTTTTTTTTTAAGTAGGCTCCATGCCCAAGGTGGGCTTGAACTCACGACCCTGAGAGAGTCGTATGCTCTACTGACTGAGTCAGCCAGGCACCATCAATTATGTATTTCTGGTAGCGTGACTTTTGTGTTTACTCTGAATCATTCCCCAGAAGAGGCTGGGAAACCACTCAACATTTGTCAGGTTCCAACCAACGCGCCAGGTGCTGGATCCGACACCTGATGTAAATGATCTCCCACCTAGTTTTCAGAATGAGCCGATGAACGTGACCCGTTCTCCCTCCTGCATACACGGGAAGGTGTAGTCTTGGAGAATCCAAACTACTTGTCCCAAGCCACCTGCCAGCACGTAAGGAGGCTGATATTTGAAATCAAGTTCACCTATCACCTTCTTAACGCCTGTCACCTTCATGGTCGCCTGCCCACCTTCACCCAAGTTCCACGGAAGGGTCACTCACTCAGTCATTGAGCCAATATATGAGCGCCTATCGAATGCCAGAGGCTGTGCTGGCCTGAGCCCTTGCCCTCGAGGAGTCTACCTTCCAGTGGACCGGGCTGGGGATAGAACAGAGCAAAAGCACCTCAGCACATACCGAACTTAGGTTCAAGCTCAATGTCAGTGATAACACAGGCTCGGGTGGAAGGAAACAGGGAGAGGTCTCTAAGGAGCTGACATTTGGCTGGAGGCTTGAGTGGTAAGGAACGTTGTGGAATCTATTAATCATAAAGGGTTGGATTAAGTTCAGAGAACGGTAGCCTCTCAGAGTGAGAAACCATGGGTTGTCCGGACCCAGAGGGAGAAAGCCCCATCTAGTGGCCAGATCCAGCAACTGAATGGATTGAGCCAGCCAGATCCCCAAAACTCAGTGACTTCAACCTTCACAGGTACAGTAGACACAATCCTTTTAAAACTCCCTTGCAAGTCAGAGACAGTGCAGTGGCTATTCGTAACCCCTAGATAAGTAAACAAATAAATAAATAACAACCCCCTAAATAAGGAAATAAAAATCTCCGAACCTCACGTGTATCTGTGTTTGTGTGCACAAGACCCCCGCCTTTTTTTTTTGGCCACATCTGGATACCACCTGTCACATTAATATTATTAACATTTTTCTCCTATAAACCAAATCACTTGTTCGCTTAAATACATGTCATTTAAAACAAGTGTCTGCCAACCTCATAGAGTAAGTGGAAATCCAGTATCAGGCACCAAAGAAGTAGAAAATTATCGTCAAGGGGCGTCCGGGTGGCTCAGTTGGTTAAGCACCTGACTCTTGATCTCGGCTGGGGTCACGATCTCACCAGCTCGTGAGTTCAAGCTTCACATTGGGCTCTGCACTGACAGTTCGGATCCGGCTTGGGATTCTCTTTTTGCCTCTCTCTCTCTCTCACTCTCTCTCTCTCTCTCTCTCAAAATAAATAAATAAACTTAACTAAAAGGAAAAGAAAATTATCATCAAGACAAACCCGTGGAACATCAAATCACGTTGTTGACCTCTGGCTAGGTACTGCTGCTTTTTGATAGTTCTGGAGAAGAACTCTCTTACTGGGAGATCAGATGTTACTTAAAGCCATGCCCTTGCTGCACCTAAAGTTCTGGGGTGCGTTGCCAAGGGACTCCAGAAACCCGTGGCTGTGTGTATTTGCTTGTCCAAGAATGGAATCTTCGTAACAAACACTGGAAATGTCCCCGGTGACCATAAACCCACCTCCCACCCCTGTCCAGGCTCTGAGAAGTTAATTGACCTGAGCAAGACCACACCAGGTGTGACGGGCCTGAACCAGAAGCGAGGTCTCCTGGATGGCCCTCTGGGGTGTTGTCCCTGCCCCCCAGGGGGGCAGGTGTCATCCATGAGGTACAACACAGTCCTCCATTCATACAACGGTTTCATTCATTGAAAGCTGCTCTAAGACAAATTTGAATAATGCGTATGATTCTCTCAGTACTTTCTACTACATTTGTGCGTTATCATTTAGCTAGCAGGCAAGGGGGAAATAAAGGAGAGATTATTCTCTCATGCCGTCTTCTTGCATTTTTAAAATTTCCATTTTTTAATTAGTAGGCTTTACTTGCAGAGCCATTTTAGGTTTCGACATGAATATAAATTTCAAAGTGAACTTTGCAGACATATTGTCTGTTGCAATTGTTCCTCAAAATTCACTTCACAACCTGCAGAAATAGGTATTTTTCTGCTTCCACGTGGGGACTTGGGCAGGACCGCTGAGCCCGGCTGTCCAGACAGCAGCCTGCATTTCCTGAAGCAAAAGATCTGCTTCTAGAAGTCTGGCTGGGAGTAAGAACGGGAAGGGCAGACCCAGCCTACGAGGTTCGAAAGCCGAGGCTGAGATTCCAAAGGCTGAAAGATTCCAAAGGCCGAAAGATTCCAAAGGCTGAAAGATTCCGAAGTCCACCATGGGGTTGCTTTTCTGAGCACGGGGACACCGTAAGACCATGGGGACACTGTAAGACCAAGAATGACTCCTTCCCATCTTCCCTGGGTCCTCTCTGTGGAAGACAGCGGAACTCAGCATTTGGGCAACCTGGATAACAAGATTTCCACATCTCTCCAACTCCATCTGCTGTCCTGTCCAACAAACGCCGTCCTGAAAACTCAGAATGCAAAAGGACACAGCTCTGGGGCACCTGGGTGGCTCAGTCTGTTGAGCGTCCGACTTCGGCCCAGGTCATGATCTCGCAGTTCTGGGTTCGAGCCCCGCGTCGGGCTCTGTGCTGACAGCTCGGAGCCTGGAACCTGCTTCGGATTCTGTGTCTCCCTCTCTCTCTGCCCCTGTCCTGCTCGCTATCTCTCTCTCTCTGTCTCTCAAAATAAATAAATAGTTAAAAACAGAAATAAAATAGTAAAAGGACAATGGGTTTGACTTTTTGATGGGGGAGCAGAGCAGAGGAAGCCTGGGGAAAACTCACTTTTCTGCAGCTTTGGGGCCAGGGCGTCCTAGATTTGGAAGGGGCTGGCCGTGCTTGCCCAGGGCGGTTGCACGGTTAGTATGTGGTGACTGAGAGTTACAAAAGCCACGGAAGCTGCTATGAATTCCCTGGTGCTTCGGGATAAATCTGTAGTTGACTCGTCCCCAACAGCATCGATACGATTTCAAAAACCACCAATCTGTGTACTCCCGGGACACCGCATTTACTCTGTGGGGAGAGCTGCTTTTCCACCAGGACTTTGAGACCCTGACTGACACTCTCTGTCCCGGGAGGGGTGGGGGGGCGGTCTGTGGTCAGGCAGTCGGGAGTCCCTGGTCTACACGACTTTGCACCAGCGCTGGAGGGCGCCTGGGAGCAGGGACTCTGCTCCCCGTTTTCAGCACTTGTTAATATTTTAGTTCGACAGTCTCTTTTCCAAACTCAGGGTTTGCGGCTCCAGAATTCCAGAATGAAGCAATTGCTTTGGATTCGTGGGAACCCAGAGAGCTTCCGTCCAGCGACCTGGGACCCAGTGTCCGTCTCCCCACCCCCACCTCTGCCCCGACGGAGCCAATCATTGAGGTGAGGGGGTCCTGCTCCCTGCTGCTAGGGAGGGGTATGGACCTCCAGCCGAAAGGTGACCCAAGGCCGGGGACAGAGGAATGTTGACTTTGCCAGGACAGGTGAGAACTTTGCCTTGTAAATACTCTGACTTAAGTCTTTAGACGAATTCTGACTTTTTGCCCTTTTATCTTACCAAAAATACCGTAACTGCTATTTTGCATAAAAACATGTCATTGTGTGCGACACATTACCAAATATGCCACCTGTGCACGTCAAGGCTGAGGTTTACGTAAGCAAAACTGGAATTTTACGCTTGTTAGGCACGTCCAATCATTTTCAAGGGTAATTTTTTATTAAATGGTATTTTCTCCTTAGATGGTAACTTTGAGACCCGACCCGGAAGAAAGGATGACTCTGCAGAACGAGGGAGAAAAGGGAAAGCTATCTCTCATAGCACTAGGGGGTGACAGCAATGAATGATGCCGCAATTGTGAGGGCTTTCAGTGACACCATGAGACGCAGCTAGATGGCACTGGGAGCACCTCGTAAATATTGCTCACTTACACAGTGGGACTTAGACAAATTCCTTTTTTTAATTTTTTTAACGTTTATTTTTGAGAGAGAGACAGAGACAGAGACAGAGAGTGAGCAGGGGAGGGGAAGAGGGAGAGGGAGACACAGAATCCGAAGCAGGCTCCAGGCTCCGAGCCATCAGCACAGAGCCCGACGCGGGGCTCGAACCCAGAAACCACAAGATCATGACCTGAGCCAAAGTCAGACACTTCACCGACGGAGCCACCCAGGCGCCCCTAGACAAATTCTTAATTCCTTGTGGTAGGGATTCCACTTAAACCTTCACATTCAGAATTGCTACAGACACAACAGGTTGAAGATCACCAGTAAACTAAAAACTTGAAGGGCGGAAATGAGTGCGTTTGTTATTCATTCAACAAACACCAATTTACATCAGTGCGCGGCCACCGTGTGTCGGGCTCCCTGTTGGAGATGGGACAGCCCGCGGCACCCCTTCACCAATGCCGAGGCTCCAGAA
Organism: Panthera uncia; assembly: GCF_023721935.1. Classification (NCBI taxonomy): domain Eukaryota; kingdom Metazoa; phylum Chordata; class Mammalia; order Carnivora; family Felidae; genus Panthera; species Panthera uncia. The sequence goes on along the minus strand of NC_064814.1, from coordinate 18,483,841 downwards.
TTCAAGATGCTCGCGCCGGGCCTGGCACAATCCAGAGGGCACAGGAGAGACCCCCGCTGTCGTGTGAGTTTCATGCCTCTCCCTGGACACCGTGCGCGTTGGATGGGAACTTCTGTGCCAGGCCACAGGGCGGCAGCCTTGCCTGGTTCCCCGCAAACTCCGGTCTGGGAGCTGGAAGCCTGGTTTCTCGTCTCAGCTCTGCCCCCACCACGCCCAGCCATCCCCGCCTGCTCTGTGCCCGGACCCCCTCCCTGGGGCCGCACGCTGCTTCCCTGTCACCCCTCCCTTCACGGCTCACCTGGCCGAACTGCAGCCCTGGGGAACGGACACACTTCGCACTCATAACCAGGAACCTCCGTGGGGGCCTTGGGGCCACCTCTGCCGGATGAGGCCCCGAGGCTGCTGTCTGCACCCACCTGGGTGACTACTCCGGGCTTTTCTCTTCTGGCCCGAGTGCCAGCCCGTCCCCACCCTCACCCTCAGGGTGGAGCTGCGTGCTGTCCCTTCCCGCCTCTCTGTCACACCTGCACCCTCCCGCACTGCCACCCCTTGTGTCACCGCGGGTGGCCGGTCCGTGCGCCTCCTCCTGGCCCCGGATCCCAGGCCCCACTCACGGCCACGGCTCCAGCCATTCTCCCTCTCTCTCTCTGGCTCTCCCTCCACGGATATGTCTCCCAGCTTCAAAACACAACGAAACAAGATACAAAGCTTCCTCGGCGCCCTGGGGCCCTCTCCAGCCACCGCCCAGCCGTGTACTCACTGTCTCCCCCTCCTTCCCTTGGGTTCCCTGTGTGCCCCACCCTGTCACACTTGCACCCAGACCGCTGCCCTGATGCGGCCCTTACTGAGTCACCGCAGGGCTCCACGTTTCTAGCTCCAATGTGCAACCTCCAGGACGGCATTTGGAGCCCATGTGTGTCACACGAGCGCATTAAGTCTTTCTCCTCGAGACGCATCACCGCTTGGCCTCCAGGACACCACCGTTTCCCAAGCCACTCAGTCTCCAGCTCCTTTGCTGATTCCCCCTCATCTCCAGAGCCCCAAACCCCAAAGGGTCCCAGGGCTCCGTTCTGGGATCTTTCCTCTTTGTCCTTGCTCCTTGGGAGCCCTCCCAGTCTCCTGGATTGTAGGTCACATCCAGAGACATACCAGCACCTCAGAACAGGTGTCTGCCCCCAGGGCCTCCCTCCTGAGTCCCAGGCCCCAACTGGCCGGGGACACATCCCCCCCAGGGGAGCTGGCGGACAGAAGTCATTGAACCTTCCCTAACTGAACTTCCCCTCCCCTTCCCTCCTCCCCAAGCTACTTCCCTCCTGTCTTCCCCATCTTGGTCATGTCAAGGCCATCCTTCCATCGCTCAGACCGAACCTTGGGAGTCGTCATCAGCTCCTTCTCCTCACCCTCTCCCAGTCCAACCCGCTGGCTCTAGCTTCAAAATACGTCAGACTCTACATCCACCGATAGAAGAATGGGTGAACCAGATGTGGCCCAACCGGGCAATGGAATATCGGTCCGCCTTGAAAAGGAAGGAAATCCGACTCCTTCCTCCGTGTGGACAGACCTTGGGGACATTATGCTAAGTTGGCTCTGCTTATTTTCGCAGAGACAGAAAGTAGAGGGGTGGTTGCCAGGTTGGGGTGGGGGCTGAGTAGCTAATCAACAGAGTTTCAACTTTGCAAGACAAAAAGACTTCTGTGACATCAGGGCTCCGTTCCTAGGCGGCCCCTAGGCACACAAGCCCAGAATCTGAGGGTGAAGGGGGTGGGGGTACACAGAGGCCAAGGGAAGGTAGGAGCCAGTCCTAAGTCTGCACCTGCACCTCTATGACCTCCTTCCTGTTATGCCTCCCAGTCATGCTAGCTCTCAACATTCCTGCCCCAGGGCCTTTGCTCCAACTGCTTCCTTTCCCTGAAACTCTTTCCACCAACACTTGCCTGGCGCGGGCCCTCCTCTCACTTGAGCCTTTCCCTTACTGGCCCGCTGAAGATTGCAGCCCCAGCCTGGACACTTGGTATCTCCTCTCCCCGGTCTAATTTCCTCCATCTTTGCACACAGTGTGCACTTTGCTTTCTAAGCTTCTGAATTTTGAGCTATATTCAGTATAAGCTCACAGGATGGGGGTTTGTCTAATGACGGAGCCCCAGTGCCCAGCAGGCATTAGGCACTCCAAATAATCTTCAGTGAATGAATGAATGAGCGAAATCATGGGCAACTTACTTCATGCCACGGTGCTTCTGTCAGGCAACCTAGAGCACTGCTCTGCAAGCCTTAGCCTGCTTTAGAATCGCCCAGAAAGCTGATTGCACGGACTGCGGGAGCCTCGCTGCCACCAGAAGTTCTGATTCAGGAGGGCTGGGGCGGAGGTGAGATTCTGGAATTTCTAAGAAGCTGGCAGGTGTCGTTTCACCACCTCTCCCGGCTGGCTGGGGTGAAGGGGGAGGGGGCAAAGGGCAGCCTGACAGGGGAGCCCTTTGGAAGGGCAATCCTGCAAGGCACTGTGGCCACCTCAGGCTTCGCTGGGCACACGCATCCCGGGCTGGAGGAGGCCCGGGGACAGGGAGAGGGAGGCAGCAGCAGGGGCCGGGACAGGGCTGGGGTGAGAGCCCCCTGCCCCCAGCACCCCTGCCGCTGTGTCCGCTCCCACTGGCCGGATGGATGGCCCACGAGAGGGAGCCTGCGCCCTGTGGACGCCCTGCTGAATGCCTCTGGCTGCGCACCGGAAGCAGGAGGGGATCAACGTCCCTCCTGCTGCTGTCCCCGCAGGGGGGGGGGGGGCGATTGGGCAGGAGGCAGCAGGGAACGTGCCCTCCGGGCACAGGCTGACATCAGGAGCCCCCCTCCTCTGGAGCGAGCAGCCCATCCTCTACCAGAGCATCACCCCCCAAACCCCAACGGTTTTCACTTTAAGAAAAGTCCTGGGGCGTCTGGGTGGCTCAGACGGTGAAGCATCTATCCGACTCCTGCTCAGTCAGGCATGATCTTGAGGTTCGTGAGTTGGAGACGCACTCTGACAGCTCAGAGCCTGGAGCCTGCTTCGGGTTCTGTGTCTCCCACGCTCTCTGCCCCTCCCCCACTCATGTTCTGTCTCTCTCTTTCTCAAAAATAAAGAAACATTAAAAAAAATTTTAATGAAATAGAATAAAAAAGAATTAAGGAAAGGAAAGGAAAGGAAAGGAAAGGAAAGGAAAGGAAAGGAGAAAAGAAAAGAAAAGAGCGAGAAAAAAGTCCCACATTTATCTACAGACCCCGAGTCACCACGGGACCCCCAGACCCTGAATCTCACGTGTGTTCTCTCTCCTCCTGCTCCTCCCATGCTGCTGCTTCTGTCCCCCCACCTCTCTCTCTCTCTCACACACACACAAACACACACACTCACACACACACTGATCCCCCAAACCCCTCCCAGGTGCACACACGAAGGGCACACACACCTTGTCCCTCACGAACCCTGGCCTCTCACACACCTGACCCCTCCCCAGCAGCACACACACACAGCTCAGTCTCTCATCCCCTCACCCACAAGACCCCTCAGACCTGCCCCCCTCCAGAAAGACACACACACACGCACACATACGACCCTCAAACCCCCACCAAGTCTGCTCCTAAATTGCTCTGATGTTTTCAAGACACGCCGTATGGGGACGACTTCCTTACGCCCAGAAACCCAGCATGCTACCCACCCCTCTCCAAAGGCCTGGCTTGAGCCTTGCTTTGCCCAGCTGGGGTAGCGTCACCCTCCAACCCTCAGGCCCAACACTGGGGCCGAAGACATATTTCAGGAGCATCCTGCTGGCGAGCAAAAGCACCCACCAGGTGCCAGGTGCTGTCCTGGACCCGGGCAACCAGAACTAAGGGGGTCCAGGCCCTGCCCTCAGTGAGCTCACGTCCAATGAGGGGGTGCAGCTCTGGGTGTTGGTGCCGTTGTCGGGCGCCACGGGGACGCAGAAGGGGGTCGTCAGAGCCACGTGGGTGGGTCACCGAGGAAGAGATGCCTAGGCTGGGCCTTAGAGAATGAGCAGGCGTTTGGCCAGGCGGGCAAGGAGGTTAAGACATCCACGCAGCAGAGAAAGGGCAGAGAGGCCTGGGGTTCTCCAGCCCTCCAGAAAATTTCCTGCGTTCGTAGTATTTTCCCAACAGGTTTCCTTCGACGGTATTTGCTAGAGTAATTTTTATTGCTCTGGTCTCACCTCAAAGTACCTTCCTCTTAACTTTGCTATGAAATAAAACGGCTCTCAAAAGATGGAGTCCTGGGACCCCTGGGTGGCTCGGTCGTGTAAGTGTTCAGCTTCGGCACAGGTCGTGATCTCTTGGTTCCTGAGATTGAGCCCCACATCGGGCTCTCTGCTGGCAGTGTGGAGCCTGCTTGGGATTTCGTGCTTTCTCTCTCAAATAAATAAACTTAAACATTTTTTTAAAAATTATCTTTAAAAATGGAGTCTTTAGGGGCACCTGGGTGGCTCAGTTGGCTAAGCACCTGACTTTGACTCAGGTCATGATCTCACCGTTTGTGAGTTCGAGTCCCACGTCGGGCTCTGTGCTGACAGCTCGGAGCCTGGAGCCTGCTTTAGATTCTGTGTGTCCCTCGCTCTCTGCTCCCCCGCCCCCCACTTGCACTCCGTCTCTCTCCCTCTCTTGCTCTCTCAAAATAAATAAACATTAAAAAAAATTTTTTTTAATGGAGTCCTTAGAAACAAAACAAAACATCTCTTGAGTACTGACTCTCTGCCAATAAGGAGGGCATATGGAGCAAACAAGATAAACCCTCCAGTGCCTCACGGCTCTCTTGCGTCCCCGGTAGTGCCCAGCACGCGATGGGAGAATTAAGCTAGATTCTACAGACTGATATGTGTGCGGAGAGAAGGCCATCTAAGGGAGAAAGGGAAGCGTGTTCCTGTGGCTGCCTTTGGCCAAGGTAACAGAGCGCAGAAAAGCCACTCCCAACTGAAGCCAGACCTTCTCTTCTCCCCCTTCTTCCACAATCGCAGAACCCTTGGTGTTCGGCCAGACACATGACTGTCTTTCCTAGCACCTCTGTGCAGCAAGGTGAAACCCACGTGACTTTGGTTCCACCCAAAAGGATGTAAGCAGAGGTGATAATGTGCAACTTTCAGGAATTGTCCTTAAAAGGAGAACATGTATTTTCCTTTTCTCCTCTCCTCCTTCCTCCTAACTGGAATGTGGATGTGATGCCTGGAACTCCAGCAGCCATCTTGGACCACTATGGGAGGGGAAGCCACTTATGAAGGAACAACAGGATAGAAGGAGCCTGGGTCCCTGATACCATGAGAGCCACAAAAGCCATCCAAGCCACTCCAGGCTGCTTGACTATGACAGAGAAATAGTCTATTTTGTTAAACTACTATTATTTTGGCTTTTTTGTTGTTGTTTTTTTTTGCAGCCAAATCTAATCCTATGATCTATCCATGGGCCTTTCTGTCTCTAGTGATATTCCCATCCAGACCCTCCTTTCTGTTCCCACCAGTGTGATCCCCTTACAGCACAGATCTAATGGCTTCCAATGGCTTTCCATCCCCCATAGGATAATGGTTGTCTACTCATGGCCTTGGTTTAGAGAAAACCAGTTTAATTCTTCCTCCCTTGCTGAGGTCCTGCTATGACATAAGAGATATTGGTGAAAATGGCAGGCCTGGGCACAGAGGCTGGGGTGAGGGCCCCTAACTGTTCAGAAGGGAGTGGAGACGTAATACAAGTCCCAGTGTGGTCAGGGAGAGAGGGGAGCCATGTGGGTGACCCAGGCAGCCTTGAACCTAACAGGTAATACTGTGCGAGAGAGAGAGCCCAGCCAATCATTGGGGAACTGGCTGAGGCCTGCATACTTGGGTTTCAAGAAATAATGATTCCTTAATTGGGATGAAACTAATAGCTTCTCAGCTTACTAAGGAAGGAAATCGCATGACTCATTCGGTCCCCATACCCTTTACGGTGGCATCTTAATGGGGTATTTGTGTGTCTGGAATGAATACTTGGAAAATTGCAGCCACAACCCCACGGGAATGAATTTTCTGTTCTAACCCCTCATTCAGGCTACGGGCTCTTGGCTTGCCTAATGAAAGCGGCACCGTGGACCATTGGTTGTCCTTTGGTTTCTTCGTGGTTGCTGGCAGAGAAAATGAACTGTGTTTCCAAGGGGCGCTTGACCAATCAGTGGAGGGCAGAGATCCAAATTTATCTGCCGTCCCAGAAGCCAGGGTAGAACCCATACATGTCTGATTACTACGTACAAGCAAAGATGATATTGTAGAGGGAGAATAAGCCTTTGTCACCAGCTTGTATCAGAGCTGCTCCTCAGGAAGGAGGAACTACCTTCGATTGGGAAAACCCTGGGATCAACCACTTTGGGATGGAAAAGGGGAGCCGCAGGGGGCGGATGGGTGGAGAGAAAGACTGAAGACAAGCAGAAGTCTGGTGGTGGGTGTGCCTGGAGGAGAGAAGGTGGAAAATCAGGTACATGAAGGTGGCAGGATGACAAAGCCCAAGTTCATGGCCATGGCCAAGGGACTGTCTAAAATAGTAAAGTCAACTTCAAACCTCTTCTTGCCATACCCTCAATACACAGTAAATGTCTAGGTCGTAGGGTGGCCCCTGTGATTGGTTGTTTGTTAAGGATTCCAGGCAAAAGGGCAGTACTCCATCCTGGGGTCGAGTCCAGGGTGGGACTACAGGAAACCCAGTGGAGTCCAGGAGGCTACAGGAAACCCTACGAGACAGCCAGTGGAGTCCAGGAGCCAGAAAAAATTTGCAAGTGCCCTGGGGAGATGGGATGGAGATTCAAGCAGATCTCATACTGATTTTAAGAGTCAGGATGAGCCCAGTTGGTATCTGTGGTCAGCGGGACTTGGTAGCTCCTGGGAGAGCAGGTGCTCACAATATTTCTGTGGGAGTAGGACGAGGGGAGCAGGCTGGCATGGAACAAGATGCATACACGTGGGATGAGCTAAGCTACCTAGACTCATCCACCCGGGCCTCTTTGGGACCTGATATCCAAGTTTGGAAAGATGCTGGAAGAGAGGCCTGGATTAGAGGTGCTTCCTATGGCTTTGGGGAAGAGGGAAGTGAACTAGGCCAGTCAAGCACCCAACTCATGACAGCAACCTGAAATCTGGGCCTAACTCTATATAAGACAGCTCCTGCCATCCAACAGACTGTGACCCAAGATAGGTGCAGAGCTTGGAAAACGTTTTCCAGCGGAAATAGCCCTCTACACGATTCTCAGGCTCCCTGTTCAGCCCACAACCTGGGGTTAGCATTCAGGGTGTCTGGGGCTAATAGGACTGGAGATCCTAACCACCAGGTTAAATTTTCTTTTTCCATAAAGGAAAAGACAGTACTAGTTTTAATGTAAAACAAAGCAAACAAACAAACAAGGGCTATAGCTTCTCCAAGGCCCTCATGAACGTGACATCTCCAGGCCCTCATTGGTGGCTCACAGGGGAGGAACAGGTGTGGGGGTCTCCCGCAGAGGAGAAATTTTGTGAGGACTCAGACGCGGAGGGGGGAGCGGCAAATTAAATACGCGAACCTTTGTGAGGATATTTACCTAAACACTGAACACTACTTACCTGGTTATGGATCCAGAGAACCGGAAAGCTGAAAAGGTGGCATCTGTCCGTCCACCATTTTGAATCCCCCGTACGTATCCTTGCCAACTGCTCACTCAACCTCTGCTTGAATATCCCCAGGGACAGGACACTCACTACCACCCCCGGGAGGTACTTCCTACTCTAGAGAGCTCTGCGTTGCTAAAAGGTAAGGTACATGTACCACCTTTCCCAATTTCATTCTGCCCTTGGAGTTGGAACTCTTCAGCTCCTGGAGATGAGACGTGGGCAGGGAGTATGCATGTGTAGGGTAGAGAACCCAAAGCTTAGGAGATTCTCAGAGACCTGAACGTCGAGGTCCTAACACGCGCCAATGTCTGATGCCCCTACGGCCACTTGCCTCAGTTCGGGTTACCGTGATATGAGTATCACAGACTGGGTGGCTTAAACAATAAATACTTATTTCTTACAATTCTGGAGGCTGGGAAGTCTGACATCAGGACGCCAACAAGGTCAGGTCCTGGTGAGAGTTCTCTTCTTGGCTTCCTCATGCAGTGGAGGGAGAGAGAGAGAGAGAGAGAGACCTCGTTTCTCTTCATTCCCTTGTAAGAGCACCAATCACATCGTGCGGGCCCCACCCCATGACTTCATCCAAATCAAATCGCTTCTCAAAGCCCCCACTTCCAAATACCTTCACATAGGGGATTAAGGCTTCGATACATGAATGGGGTGTGCAGGGGGGATGCAAATGTGCAGTTCATAACATTGCTGTCTAGTGAGCAATTACTGTATGCCAGACAGTTTAGCCTATAATAATTGAGCAATTATTACATGCCAGACAATTATTACACACTAAACAGACACAGTAATTACCCCCATTTTACAGATGAGAAAATTGAGGCTGGCAAGGTCTAGCAATATGCCCACATTTTGTCCAGTTAGTAAGTGGTGGAACTGTCAGGGTCCCAAGTCCGTGCTGATGAACCACTGCACACAGTCGTCCTAGAGTAACTGATCAGTCTGCATCCCTGTGTTTCTTCTTTGCCTCACAAGAAACCCAATGTGTTCTGCCTTCATTGGCCACAAGAGAAGCAGCCCGGAACAGGGGCCTCCCTGGGCATTTCTCTTTATATTCTAAGGGTTACTGCGAGCCGTTCTCCCTGCGAGGGAGAGTCTGGGTTCGAGGCAGAGTCTGGCTTCTGGATGGCGCAGATTGTGGCCACGCTTTTGTGGTCCTGCCTCCACGAGTGGCTGCCTCAGAAGGCACAGGGCAGGGAGGTAGACACAGGCAGCAGACTCAGAAGCCGCTGCTCCAAGCAGCTTCTCCCGGGAGGAGAAGCCATCGATTTCTTTTTTTAATAAATAAAAAAAACCCAAAGTAAACCAACATCTTCAGAGGCATTTTTGTGTTCTATTCTCAGAGATGTGAAGCTCTCCACCTCCCTCTCTCTCCCCTTCTTCTTCTCTCCCTTCCTCTGTGTGTGTGTGTGTGTGTGTGTGTGTCTTTGCTGTGCATCTCTCTCCCTCTCTCTCTCTCTCACACACACACACACCTTCCTCCCCCTCCTCCCCTCCCGGCCTCCCCCTTCCTCTGAAGCTTGTTTGTGAAGCTTAGCCTAGCAAGCCTGTCTTCTGGAATGCCTGGACTCAGTGGCAACATCAAAGAAATGTATTCTTTTCATATGCGTGTCTGCTTGTGTCTAAACCAAAAATAATGATTTTTCTCCTAAATGAATAGATCTTTGCTTTTTCCCTCCCCTCCCCTATAAAGGGGTGCCGCCAGTGGTTTGCTTGTACTGGATCAGGCTGCACCCCATGACAACTCAGCATAGGGTTTATGCGCCCCGAACAAACCCTGATCTGCTTTCACGTGGATCTGCGTCTGAATGATTTGCTTGTGCCTTGTGGCATATCACGCCAGGGGGAATACGAGAGAGGCTGATTACGGGGTCGAGAGGAGGGGCTGAGGCTGGGGGAGTCCCATCCCTCCTCCCACAAGTATTCCCTAAACATCTGCTACGTGTGTGGCCCTCTGAGTGGGTGCAGCTGTAATCAGGTGACATGCGTGTGTCCCCCCTGAGGTCAGACAGGGTACCCAGCACAGTGCATGCCACAGAGGAAATACTCGTCAAATAAACGGGTCTCCAGGGTTACTCTGGGGTAGATTGCACAAAGCATCGTAATACCTTACAGCTCCATTCATCAGAAACCGAAGCTGTCGATTTTCACCACCCCCTGGATCGTGTTCTACCTTGACCAGGGGGATACCCTGAAAGTGACATGTGGTTTCCAAGCTTCAACTTAAAGAGGCCTGGCGCCCTCCGCTCCTCCCACTTTGCTGCTCTTGGAACTCTGAGCCACCATATGAAGGAGTCCGGACTAGTCTGCAAGGTGCTGAGCAACATGCGTCACCTGTGTCACCTCAGCCAATAGCCAGCTGGCTCCCAGAGGCAGCGGCATCCAGCAGCGGAGCGCCTGGCCAGCATCTGACCCAGACGCAGCCAAGATGGGCTGAGTCCGACCCAGCTTACCCAAGAATTGCTTAGACAAGCCTGGTCTAAACGGCCAGCTCCCAAAATTGGGGCCTGAAGAAATCATTACTGTTGTGGTTTTTTTTTTTTTTTTTCGTCTTTAATAATGTTTTTTCCCCCAGCTTTTCAGTTAAGGAAGCAACACATGTTTTTATAGAATACTTTGAAAATACATAGTATTATTGTTCACATTCTATATCCCTTGTTTCATCCATGTGTGGATACGCTACTTTTTAAAGTGCATCCTGGGGCGCCTGGGTGGCTCAGTTAAGTGTCCAACTTCAGCTCAGGTCATGATCTCACAGGTGGTGAGTTCGAGCCCCACATGGGGCTCTGTGCTGACAGCTGGGAGCCTGGAGCCTGCTTCGGATTCTGTGTCTCCCTCTCTCTCTCCTCCTCCCCTTCTCATGCTCTCTCTCTCTCTCAAAAATAAATAAACATTAAAAACATTTTTAAAAAGTAATAAAGTGCATTCTATTTTTTTTAAAGAATGAATGGTGAACATTTTTTGTTCCAATAAACACTATTTTGTAATATTATTTTTTGTTAGCTCTATACCCTGCATTATTACGTTGTTGCAATTTACTGAAACAGTTCCCTATGGATGGACAGTTGCATTGTTTTTCACATTTTGCTGTCTTAAATAATAGTGCGACGAACTTACAGAAATATCTTGAGATATATCTCTGATTACTTCCTCAGGACAAATTACTTTAAAATGGAAATGCTGGATTAAAAAAAAGCTCCATTTTCAAACCCTTGGATCATATTGTCACATTGCTTTACAAAAACATTTCTCGGGGCGTCCGGGTGGCTCAGTCGGTTGAACGTCCATCTCTTGATTTCGGCTCGGGTCATGATCTCATAGTTCGGGTGATCGAGCCCCGTGTTGGGCTCTGGGCTGACAGTGCAGACCCTGCTTGGGATTTCTTCTCTCTCTCCCTCTCTCTCTCTGCCCCTCCCTGCTCTCTTTCTCAAATAAACATTATTTTAAAAATTATTTTAAAATAAAGCATTTCTCAAACTTTCTGGTGTCGAGGTCCATACTTTTATTTTATTTTTTTTTTTAATTTTTTTTCAACGTTTTTTATTTATTTTTGGGACAGAGAGAGACAGAGCATGAACGGGGGAGGGGCAGAGAGAGAGGGAGACACAGAATCGGAAGCAGGCTCCAGGCTCTGAACCATCAGCCCAGAGCCTGACGCGGGGCTCGAACTCACGGACCGCGAGATCGTGACCTGGTTGAAGTCGGACGCTTAACCGACTGCGCCACCCAGGCGCCCCGAGGTCCATACTTTTAAAAATTAAGGATCCCAAGAGCTTTTGTTAATGTGGATTGCTTTGATCAATACTACCCATTTTAGAAATTAAAACATAGAGATTCTTAAAATAGCAGTTCATTTAAAATAACAGTATATGTATTAAATGTTAACATAAATAATATACTTAATGGAAAATAACTATTTTACAAAACAAAAAATGTCTAGCGAGAACAGTGGCATGGTCTTACATTTTTGAAAATCTCATTAACATCTGACTTAATAATAGATGATAGATTCTCATACTTGCTTCTGCATCAGTGCATTGCCATATCACAGGTCATGGGGCCTCCAGAAAAGTCAATGGTACATCAGTGGGAAAATGAGCATGAAAAAGGAGGATAAATCTAGTATTATTTTGAAAATAATAATCCAGTTTTGATCTCCTGGACGTCCTGGAAGGGCCTCAGGAAGCTCCAGAGATCCATGAAACATCACCTTTAAAGAAAGGGGAAAAAATCTTTGCTGATATGTTAAGCAAAAAGCAGGATCTCTTTGTTGCTTGAAAAAACCAATACTTTTGTTGAGATATAAATTGCATACTATAAAGTTTACCCATTTGAAGTGTATAAATCGTTATTGTTTTAAACCACTAAGTTTTAGGGTTGTTTGTTACACAGCCAAAACTGACTGATATAAATTATATATTAATATTGACAGTGAAAGAGAAACATTGCGTAAAAGATGAAATAAACAGCTGCTGCACGGTCAAGAGAGCTAAATCAATAAGGGACATTATTATTGTTATTGTTACTATTTGTAACAGTCAAATCTTTATCGAGTCCCTATCAGCATTCATATTCTCTATCTCATTCAGCTTGCTCAATAACCAACGTGTGGTTTTATTAGCTCTGTTTCTGTCCCCACAGATTTTAAGAAATTATTGTCCACCACAGTGGTGCTGGGAAGGACCCAAAAGAATTAGAAGGTACCATCTCTGCCACAAAGAGTTGGCAAGAGGTACAAAGGTGAAACATCACCATTCATCCTTTCTTTCGTTGATTTATTTCGTAAGCATTTGTTGACCGAGACAGAGTAGGCACGGATTCTCCCATCCCCAGCCCATCTGCTCCTACCTTAACGGGTCTGTCTGGTGGATTCACATAAATGCTGAATCTCACAACACAGAGGGAGTCCAAGAAAATAAAGAAATGCAAGGTGGGAGGCGACCGTAGGCTATTTCACATGGGAAGTAGGAGTGTTGCAGTCGGGTTCTGAAAGGAGAAGTGGTATTTTGGAGGGAGGGGGGCACAGAGAAGCAAAGGTGAGGAGCATGGGTGCTGGAGAGGAGACTGAGGGTTAATGTTATGGGAGAGAGAGGTCAGGCAGCCGGGTAAGGTGGGGCTGATTGGATAATCCAGGATCTAAACATGTCAATAGAATACAGCAGAGACAGCAAATAAGAGGAATACCGGCTGTCACTTCCTTGTTCTGAATGGCAGACATTATTAATCAACCACCTCTTGCCAAGAGCCACAACTAAGCAATCAGAGTTTGCATGCGTGATGAACCCTATTTGCCATTGCTAGAATAGTCATTCTCTCTCCTGAGGACAAAAGACAAAAATATTCAGCTGGCACAGGGTAAGGTGAATCAGGTTTTGACCAGGAAGTTCGCTGGAGGAATACTAATATCTCTCCAGTAAATGAAACCATTCTCATAATAGGAGAAAAATTATCTTGAGGTATCTCATATTTTACCTAGGAGATGGGCAAAGAAAGAGAAGTTTGATTGTACAGTGTTGGAGAGTGTAAGAGGAAGCAGGTGTTCTTGTACATTGATGATGGGGAGGAAAATGGTAGAACCTTGTATAGGTCAACTTGGCAAGATCTATCAAAATTATAAGCACACTGTCCATTATCAGCAATACTAGATTTGCACATGTGCGAAATGACATATATACACAATCCTGAGGCATGTTTTTTTGTTGTTGTTGGCTAAAGATTAGAAAAAACTAATCAAGGGGTGCCTGGGTGGCCCAGTCAGTTAAATGGCTGACTTCCGCTCAGGTCATGATCTCACGGTTCGTGGGTTTGAACCCCGTGTCGAGCTCTGTGCTGACAGCTCAGAGCGGGGAGCCTGCTTCGGATTCTGTGTGCGTGTCTCTCTCTCTGCCCCTCCCACACTCATGCTCTGTCTCTCTCTGTCTCTCAAAAATAAATAAAAGTTAAAAAAGATTAAGAAAAACTAATCAATAGGGACCTGGTCAATAAGTTATGATATATCTACATAACGGAGTAATATGCAGCCATAAAAATGAATTAAGAAAGATCTTATATACAGAAATGGAATTGTCTCCAAGATATACTGATAAGTTTTTTTTTAAAAGCAAGATATACAGGGGTGCCTGGGTGGCTCAGTTGGTTAAGTGTCCAACTCTTGACTTCGGCTCAGGTCATGATCTCACTGTTCATGGGTTCGAGCCACGTGTTGGGCTCCACGCTGGCAGTGCAGAGCCTGCTTGGGATTCTCTCTCTCCCTTTCTCTCTGCCCCTCCCCCAGCTCATGCTCACTCTCTCTCTCTCTCTCTCTCTCTCAAAATAAATAACCATTTAAAAATAAATAAATAAAGCGAGATACACCATATCACTTAGAGCATGATGTTATGTAAGTGACATGGCCAGGGTCACACAGCTTGTGCGTGGCTGAGCTGGGATTTGAACTCAGGGCTGTCAAGTTCCAAGGCCTCTGCTTTCAGCCACACTGCTCAGCACCATGGCTCTGAGGCCCGGCTGTGCAGAAGTGAGGTTTCCAAGAGAGGGATGTGTGCTCCTCTCCGGTCCTGTGTGAAACCGAATGCATTCGGCAGAAAATTAAGTAACATTGGCTGTGGCCCTCAGTGAATTGTGAAGGTCAAAACCATGGCCTCGGACATTTTCTCCAAATTGCTGATTTGAAGCAGTGAGGGCTTTCAAAACATAGCTCCCTGAGCTTTTGAAAATGACCAGGAAGGATGTACTAACAGGTAATGAGAGTTGGATAACAGGTCTGCAGACCAGCAACTGCAGAGTAGCTATTCCGTGCCTCTATTTTAAGACCTGGTCTTAGATGACCAGACCCTATTTGGGGATGAGGAATCTCTGAGTCAGACGATGCATCCATCACGGTTTTTAGGTGCAAACACCAGGATCCACTGCAGCTAGTTTCAGGGAAAGAGAAACGTATTAGGACTATCGTGTACACGTCAGGGAACCAGCCCTGGAAGAGGCAGCACGTTAGTGGCTCCCGGTAAAGATAAGCCTGCCACCAACTTAGGCACCTCCGCACGGGCCAGAAATGTGCCCTGCAGCATCATCACCGCCTCGACCTGTGCCACCGCTGTCCCTGAGACCTCCCCCCCACACACACTGAATGATAAACTGCCAGCGGTGTCTCTCTGTCACCAGATACTGCTCTGCCAATGGATGACTTGAGCAGGTGGGTCTGCAGGAGTGCGGGTCACATGACACCCCCCGCAGCTGCCAGGGAGGCTGGGAAAGTGAGTTCTGCTTTCTACCCGAGGGTGGGGAGAGGGGAACTCCTAACGTGGGCAGCTCTCCAAACCTAGAAAGGGCCATCTTCAACACAACGAACGGAAGGAATCCTCAAGGCCACACTTAACCTGACACTCTCAATCAACAGATGAGGAAACTGAGACCCAGAGAGAGGGAAGGGGACTGGCCCAGCCAATCACCCAGAGACTGACCACAAAGATCATCGATCTTCACCTTGGCTGACCTCTGGGCTCGTGTCTTCTGGTTATTCACAAAGTCTCGTTCATTCTTTGAGTATTTAGTGAATGCCGACGCCAGGGAGGTCGCTCAAAAGCACAGCTGCACTAAAGCAAGACGGGGATGTAGTGTCTAATGTGACCTCAGTCCTGCCTTCGAGAAGCTTACTTATGGTAGCGGAGACCCTGGGAATGGGAGCCAGCCAGTGCCATGGGCTAAGCACCATCCTCTCTGCCACCTGGCCATATCCTGTAATCACTCAAAGTCCCCTCCTCTGGGACGCCATCCTGCACCAACTCAGCCCGCAGGCGTCACCCCGAGTGAGCAGTCCCAACGTCAACTAGCATTTACCGAATGCCAGCCGTGAGCCGAGTCTGGAAACCACTGAGATGCTCAATGTATTTATAGCTGCCATGGGAGCCCAGAGAGGGACCAGAAAGGGATCCTACCCCTCAGGTCTGAAACCTTTCCCCAGAGATGCTGCTTGAGTTGGCACTGGAGAGATGGAGAAGAATTTTCTAGGCAGCTGACCTGAGAAAGAGCTTTCCAAACAATGGGACCAGCACGGACAAGGTCACGGGCATGGGAACGGCCTTCAATCAACATCAGCCACATGACCCTGAGGCAGACACCGTCCTGGCCGCAGGCACGTCTTTCCAGACCCCTCTATGCATGTTCCAACCCGTCACTCTCCTGCACCTGGGCCTCCCGGGCCCCTGCTCGTTAGCCACATGGGACACTATTTAAACCTCACAGCGCATGGCATTTTCCTTCCCTTTCCTTTGCATGTAAAACATGTCACCACATTTCCGTAGCCCCAATTGCTCTCTGGTGAAAATAAATAGATAAATAAATAATTTTTCACAAAACTAATTAGCGGAGAGGAAGATGCTAATGTATTTTGCCAACTGTACGTCTCCCCTGCTCACTCCCAGCCGGCCTGTTTGGAGCCCGCACCGCCAGAGACGGCCGGTAGCTCCAAGCCCCGGGGGCACAGGGACTTCTCTCCACCTGCTGGCCAAGCGGTCTCTGCTTTCAGGATGAACGAGTCCTTGGGTTAGCGGAAAGGCCAGTGGTGGGGTGGACCCAGGTTCTGGAGCCAGACACACCTGGGCTGGATCTCTGCATCTGTTTACTAACCATAGGACTTTCTTAGCCTCAGTTTTCCCATCTGCAAAATGGGGTTGCTGAAGACGCCAGTCTCTCGGGGTTGCTGCCTCGAACTGATGGCCTGGAAAGCCCCAGGGGGCCGGGTAGTGTGATCTCCACAGCTAAGGACCCTGCAGCTCACAGGGATGACGTGACTTGCCCGAGGTCACACCGTCGGTGAGCTGGAATACATCTCCACGTCTGCCCGGTCCTATCTCCGTGATCTCACACTGTGCCCATCCTCCTGCTTGGCAGAAACCAGAACGCCCTCTGAAACAGCTCTGGATCCAGGCCCTATGATAGCGAGCAGGAGAGAGAAAGCCAACCACCCCCCCCTTCCAGGGCAGAGCGTCCTGCCCTGGGACAGCTTTGAATGCAGTAAACACACGTTCCAATCAACCCTGGGAAACGGGGCCCAGCTTCGCAATCAGGAGCTCCCAGCAACCCCTGGGCATGGGTGACACGGACAGAGGCACGTTGGAACCTGGTGAACAGCCAGCAGAGGGCTGCTTCCCTGCTCTCCCACTTGGGTGTTTTAGGATCCGGCTGCGTGAGAGGGCGCCGTCATGGTGGCATGGGTAGAGATCTCCTTGGAAAACAGGCACATGCACATTTTTCAGGTCCGTAACTGCTGGAGGAAGCCTCCGACATCTGTTCGCGCTGATAGCTGTAAAAGCACAGCAGCCCTGTGCTGAGCGTGGACACGCAACTCTAGGAGGCAGGTCCCCAGCAGTTCCCACATTCAGATCAGGAAACCGAGGTCCAGAGCCATGAAGCACCTTGCCCAGGGCCACGCAGTTCATGACCAGCAGAATCACGTAAAGCCAGGGCGGTCCGGCTGCAAAGCTGACACTGCTTCCTCAGCCAATACTTCCCTCCCAAGTATTACCCCTTCCTTGATCCCGAGATAAGTAAGCAAAAGACCCAGCAGTGACACTTCTGGGAAGGCAAGAATGGCGTGTGGACAAGGTTACCCACCGCAGCGCTGCGTGGAACAGCGAAACAATGTAGGCATCCATCCAAAGGTCAGATCAGTCATGGCACACCCGTACCACGGAATTATAGGCACATTTATAAATAACTGGGAGGGGCGCCTGGGTGGCTCAGTCGGTTAAGCATCCGACTTCGGCTCAGGTCATGATCTCCCAGTTCGTGAGTTCGAGCCCCGCGTCAGGCTCTGTGCTGACGGCTCGGAGCCCGGAGCCTGCTTCAGATCCTGTGTCTCCCTCTCTCTCTGCCCCTCCCGTGCTCATGCTCTGTCTCTCTCCCAAAAATAAAATATTTGAAAAATAAATAAAAATAACCGGGAAGCTGTCTGTGTCAAAATGGAAGGATTTCTAGGATTTATTGTTCAATGAAAAAAAAAAAAAGCCAAGTGCAGAACAAGGGTGTTAATATGCTATTTTTGTTTCCAAATAGGAAAAAAACGATCAGCTCTGTTTGCATTTGCTTGTACGCACCAAAACAAGTTCCAGAAGGGTGAGTGAGATGCTCCAGTGGTTTCCTGGGGTGGCCGTGGGACAGGACTGTCTGTAGGTAGGCTGGTAAGGCAGAGGGAAATTTTCCTTTTTCACCCTTCTGTAATTTCCCCCTTTTTCCTTGGATTTTTTAAAAAAAATTTTTAATGTTTACTATGAGAGAGAGAGTGTGTGTGTGAGCAGGGGAGGGGCAGACAGAGAGGGAGACCCAGAAGCAGGCTCCAGGCTCTGAGCTGTTAGCACAGAGCCTGACGTGGGGCTCGAACCCACGAACCGTGAGATCATGACCTGAGTCGAAATCGGACGCCCAACCGACTGAGCCACCCAGGTGCCCCCCTTTTTCCTTGGATTTTTAAAAACTGTTAATTTATTTATTTATTTATTTTGAGAGAGAGAGAGAGAGAGAGAGAGAGAGGAGGGAAGGGGTGGGGGGAACAGAGAGAGAGGGAGAGAGGGAATCCCAAGCAGACTCCGTGCTGTCAGCCGGGAACCTGAAGTGCGGCTCGAACCGTCAAACGGTGAGATCATGACCTGAGCTGAAACCAAGAGTCAGACACTTAACCAACTGAACCACCCCAGTGCCCCCCCTTCAATTTTTATTTTGAAATACTTATAGACTCACAAGAAATTGCAAAATTAGCACAGAGCCGTCTCACATCCCCCGTATCCAGCTTTCCAAAATGATAGCATCTTACACACACAGGCAGTGCATCATCAGGAGAAGGAGATCGCACTTTTTTTTTTCCCCCTCTGATGATCTTTTTTTTTACACTTGATTTTTTACAATTGAGGTAAAATGCACATAACATGAAACTGACCATCTTCACCATTGTTCAGAGTTGAGTTCAGCGGCCCTAAGCACATTCACATTGTTGTCCACTCCTCGTGACTGCTCGTCCCCAGAACTCTTTTCGTCTGTGTCCCCATTAAACACGATAGCTCCCCAGTCCATCGCTGTTTGAAACCGCTGTTCTATTTCTGTCTCCATGAATGTGACATATAAGGGGAACCATACACTTTGTGTTTTTGCGACTGCTTTATCTCACTTAGCATGTCCTGAAGTCTCATCTGTGTTGTAGTATGTAACAGAATGGCCTTCCTTTAAAAAAAAGAAAAAGGTTTGTTTCTTTTCTTGTTGAGAGAGACAGAGACGGTGGGAGCAGGGGAGGGGCAGAGAGAGAGAGAGAGAGAGAGAGAGGGAGAGAGAATCCCAAGCGGGCTCTGTACTGTCAGAACAGAGCCCAGCGTGGGGCTCAAACTCATGAAACCGGGAGATCGTGACCCGAACTGAAACCAAGAGTCGGACACTTAGCCGACTGAGCCACCCAGGCGCTCCCATGAATGTCCTTCTTTTCTAAAACTGAGTCATATTCCTTTGTATGGATATGCTACCTTTTATGTACCCATCCGTCCACTGATAGACGCTTTGGTGGCGTCCACATTTCGGCGACTGTGACTGATGCTGCTATGAACGTGGGTGTACAAATGTTCTTTGAGTCCTTGCTTTCGATTCTTCTGGGCGTTATCTCCGGCATGGGAATGGCTGGATCACACAGCGGTTCTACACTCCCGGTGCTGAGGAGCCGTCATACTGGTTCCACAGCAGCTGCCCCATTTTCCATTCCCACTCGCAGTCCACAAGGGTCCCAATTCCTCCACAGCCTCGCCATCGCTTGCAGGTTTTTTGGGGGGGTGGGGAGGGGAGATTTTGATAGTAGACGACTTAGTGGTGGGAGGGGGTATCTCACTGTGACCTCCACCGTCTTGCACAGACAAGCCATTCCTGGCACATTGTTGAGCTGACCCAGGGAAAGCACAGAACCAAGGATGTCCCACAGAGGCTGGGCCACCGAGGTCCCTGGGAGGCTCAACCGCAGGGCTGATGGGAGAGCTCTGCTGAGGGCGACACGTCAATCTGCAGGGACAGAGGAAGACTCTGTGTGGGGCGAGGAAGAGGGGGAGGGGGTTCATGTTCTTAAGGTCAGGAGGCACCACGTCTCCTGGACCCTGTGAACGAGTGGGGGAGGGGGACTTCCGCTCCTCTGGCTGCTGATCCCCAGCCACTACTCAGTCACTACTGCCCTTCATTAGGAAGGGACACTCATAGGGGCACCTGGGTGGCTCAGTAGGTTCAGCTTCTGATTCTTGATTTCGCCTCAGGTCCTGATCTCACGGTTCGCAAGTTCAAGCCCCACATGGGGCTCTGTGCTACCATTGCGGAGCCTGCTTGGGATCCTCTCCCCCCTCTCTCTCTCTCTCCTTCTCTGACCTTCCCCTGGCTCATGCTCGTGCTCTCTTTCTCTCTCAAAAATAAATAAATAAACTTAAAAAAGAAATTTTCATTAAAAAAAAAAAGGGGGGGGGACACTCGTTACTGCCTCCCTGATAGTCAGGGGAAACCAAGGATGGGCCAAGCAGGAGGCAATTTTTTACTAACTGTTCTCCCCCTCCCCTCTCCCCTCCTCATTCTACTTCCTAAATAGCCCGGGAATCCACCCATTCCTCTCCATTTTCTTGCCACCACCTTAGCCCAAGCCACCTGTGGTTATGACAACAACCTCCTGATAGGGCCTCTCTGCCTCCAGCCTCACCCCTGCCGATCCCAACTCGACGCATTACCCAGTACGGACCTGGTACTCATTTGCTTAAAATACATGGCTCTCGTTGCTGTCAGCCTAAAACTCAAATCCCTCCCTCAGCCTGATTCACAAGTACCCCCACAATCTGGCCAGCCTTCCAGAACCTTCTCTCCCAGCACCTAGAACTCCTAGGTGTCCAATTAAATGTCCTCACCCCTCTTCCTCTTGAACTCGGGTTCTGGCTGTTCTGACCTTTGTTCCGTTCATCGGGACACCCACGCTCTGCCTCCGCTGTGCCCTCTCCACCTCGCCTAGATCGTCCTGCTAAACCACTTCCAGTCTCCCCAGACGGCAGCCTCAAGGTCCCCTCCCAAAGAGGCCACGAGGCCCGCCCGGCTGCCCGCTGCGTTGCACCACGATGCTCAAGGCCCCTGCCTGTCACTGTGTGTTTACTGCCTGTCTGCCCCGTTCGGTGCCGGCAGAGGTGAGTCCTGCCTTGTGCGTCAGCACGCCTCTTGTCACCCCTCCCCGAGTATCTGTGGAGTAGGTGGTGGTGTGGGGAGATAATCCGAACGACCCCCATCCCCGGAGAAGAGAGCACGGCCCCGGGGCTCTGCTCGCCTGTCTTGGGAAGCACCAGAGGAGCCACGTGCAGGGATGCCCTGACTTTTGGAAAACCATGCCATGTTCCCTGATGCAAAGTCCTGGGGTTCAGCCTACACGAGGGGCACTACCAAGCCCTGCTAACAGAAGGATGTCCCCTCCCCCTGCGAGGCTGCCCCCAGAAAGAGGACAGCCGGCTGCTGAGGGGCTTGCTTCCTCCATGGGTCGGTCGGGAAGGAGGCTGGGGTTCAACGCTCTCAGCTGGACTGGGAGCCCCTCCCCACCCCCCTTCTGGGAGCGGCAAACTGGGAGAAGAGGAGAGCCCCTCCGGCATTTGGGTGAGGCCTGCCCCGCTGGAGTTTGCAGGTAACAGAAAGGGAGCAAGGAGGGCAGGGTCCCCTTCCTTGGGGAGGCCGGGCTAAAGGCTTGGAAATGGGGGCTCCCTGGGAAGAAAGGGCAGGGAGGGCAAGAGGAAGCAGGAGCCTCGACAAGGCCTCCGTGGGGGGCAGAGGTGAGTCCCTCCTGTGATGCAGTCCCTGAGGTCAGAGGTCAGTAGGCCTTCGCTGCCAAGCCCTCCTCCAGGAAACTGCTCTGAGGGACCGACCCCCGTGTGCGCCCTCTAGTCAGGCCTGATGCGGGACCCCCAGAGGGGAAGGTCAGGGCCGCTCCCGAGTCGTCTTGTGAGGGGTCTGAGAGCCGTGGCCCCGGGGACTCTTGGGCCTGGCCCCTGTCTCCCAACCATGGTGACAGAGGAGACCCACGTGGCTGGCAGTTGACATCTGAATTCCCTGTTGGCTCGATAGGCTTTCAAGGGACAGCCTTCAAAACAGAAAAGCGGGGACCCCACCAGACCCAGAAGAGCAGGGAAGGGAAGGAGGGTGGGAAGAAAGAACCAGCCGAGTCTGATATCAGCCTGCCGAGCACGGAGTCCACAGGTACCCGCAGTGGGACCCTGTGAAGCACCCAGGAGCCCTGGACAAGCCACAGGGGGAGGCGGAGCTCACGGGAAGCCAGCTCGGGCTCTGAAACCGACCTCGGGCCTCGGGACCGGCCCTGCCCTGGGGGAGCTGTGTGACTCGGGGCAAGTTGCTCGGCGCTCCTGTGCTTTGGCCTCCTGTCTCCAAAATGGGGGTGCCAGCCCTCACATAGACTTGCGGCGTTGCCGAGGAGGCTCGGAAAAACGGCCGACTCACAGGAAGCTCTCACCGCCGCCTGCCATTGTGTCCACGCTCCAGACGCCAATGGACCCTTGGGCCTCAATTTGTTCAGCTCTAGGATCAGAGGGTTGGACCAAATGGCCTCGGAGTTGCCCTCCGGCTCTGGAATTAGTAGCCCCGCATACATCAGTTGGGTATTTGGGTAGCAAGTGTGCGGCCTGACTCGCAACTCCGGCTGAGCTCTGCAGAAAGGGGTTATGGGATGGAGAGGGAGTGGGGTGCTCGGAGAACCGAGGACTGGAACCAGAGAGGGGTCCGAGAGCAGGGCAGCGGACGCCTCGGAAGGCCTTCTCCAGAGAACCAGCACCAGGAAGGGGTCAGGGGCTGGCACCAACCTCTGGAGCCCCCCACTCCTTGACCGGCGGAGGGCAGGGCCCCCGGATCGACGGGCCTGCCCAGGTGCCTCCAAGGGAGACCAGGTCCTCAAGGGGGAGACTGGGTGCTGCCTCCAGGAAGCAGAGCAAAGCCACAGGGATAAAACCAGCTGACATCCCCTGCCTGGGCGACGTGACGAAGGTCTAGAAGCACTGACTTCCGCCTCCGCTGAAGAAGGCGAACGCACCTAGAAAAACCAGGCGTGGTTGCTTTTTGAGAGCTTTTGAGGTGCTGCCTTTTCCAGCTGTCACGATCCCGGGGCGTGGGTTTTCCCTCATCTCCAGAAAGTCTGGCTTGGAGGATCGCGCTCGCCCGAGAGTTCCCCGAGGGCCGGGGCCAGCACTGACACAGTGTCCCGCACATAGCTGTCCTTTCAGAAGCCAACCGGCCAGGGATGGTCAAGTCACTCTGCCCACCCCACCCCCCCCCCCCCCCCCCCGCAGGTGAAATTTCCAGACTGGTAAAGGGAGGGGGCGGTCCGTGGCCACAGAGGAGAGACGCACATGCAAGGGAGAGGTGACGACCTCTCCAGCCCTCCCCCCCCTCTGCCGGGGGCTCCAGGGCTCATCTCTGAGTCAAGGTGGTCAGCTCTGGTGATTTACTAACTTTTGTGACCCTCGGCTTCTTCACCTGTAAAATGGGGGTGATTATAATACCAGCTTTATCAGGGCTGTCGTGAGGTTTCATGCGTTAGTAATTCATTCCACAAAAAAATACAAATAAATAAATAAATAATGAGGGGGGGGGGGCGCCTGGGTGGCTCAGTTGGCTCAGGTCATGATCTCACAGTTCCCGAGTTCGAGCCCCACATCAGGCTCTGTGCTGACAGCCTGGAGCTTGCTTCGGATTCTGTGTCTCCCTCTCTCCCTGCCCCTCCCCTACTCACACTCTGTCTCTGTCTCTCTCTCTCAAAAATAAATAAACATAAAAAATAATAATAATAATAATAATAATAATTCATTTCACAGATATTTGCTGAGCACCTAATATGTGTGGGTCACTATTCTGGATGCCTGAGATTCATCAGCGGTCCAAACAGACACCTGCCTTCGTGGAGCTTCCATTCCAGGAAACTCATGCAGGACTCCTACCACGATGCAGGTGCTCTAAACATTACTAAAGTGTGAATGACTTTCCCCTCTTCGAGTAGCAGCTACAGCGGCAGCAGCGTGGCTGGCTGGCAGTTCCAGGCCGCCTCTGTTGGGATGCATTCATCAGGTCGGTTCACGAAGATTCCACTTGTCCTCTTTCTGGGCACATATGATTTGCTTTGGCCAAGGCAACGTGAGCAGAAGCAGCAGGTGACCCGGGTGGAGGCGTTAAGACCCAGCGCACGGCTTTCCATGTTTCCTCCCCGCAGCCATGGCACTCGTGGACGCATGTGAGCAGACAGGTCCCCGGAGGGGTAGAGGAGCAGAGCCCCCGCGCGGACTTCAAGTGCCCTCCGTGCGGGCATCTCAAGCGGGCATGTGGCATGAGTGAGAAGTGGGGTCTGTGGCCTTAATCCACTGAGCCTTGTCAGAGACACCCATCGGCTACTCTCTGTAGCTATGTCGCCGCAGATCCACAGGAAGCAAAAACGTAGGCCATCAAGCAGAGAACTCACGCGTGGACGCTCCGCCTCGTCCCCTCAGTCCGCCAGTCAGGGCCCACTGGACAATCGCCATCTCGAATTCACTCTGTGCATAAACGCGGGCTGGAGCTCCACCAGCACCGGCTCCGGGATATCAGGTGACCGCAGGCCCCAGCGATGCCTGGAGGCCTCTGCTATCCCCCCACCGCCCCCCGCCGGCCCGGCTCCAGCCGTGGATCCCCTCCACCCTCTCGTCCCTGAGCACCCCAGGACGCCTCCTCTCTCTCTCCCTTTCCTCTGACCCAGCGCCCGTCCCCTGCTCTCCCTCTCTACCTCCTTTATCAGGGCCTCTTGTGACCATTCCATCAGGAAACAAACTCCTCTACCCTCCACCCCCAGACTCTTCATAGGCAGGTGTCTCTGCAAGGGTCCAACCAGGAAAACGTAAGTCATTCTGAATATTTAACGCAGAGGTCATTTAATCCAGGAATTGGTTACCCAGGAGGTGGAATCGCTGAGAAGCCAAACCGTGATAGCGAGGGAGCCCAGAGACGGGCGACATCGGGGAGCCACTGTCACTGTAGGGCCGGAGGGATGGCGAGGAAGGCCTGGGGTCAACCAGGGGAAACCGGGACGCCAGCAGGTGGGAGCCGGGCCTGGAAAGAGGAGCAAGCCCCACCGCTGAGACAGAGCAGGAGGGGGGGGTAGCACCCTGATTCCTCCCTCCTTCTGACCCCCTGATCTCCCCCAGTGCCTCTCCCTGGCAGAATGAGCCGGGAGCCGGGGGAACACAGACATACAGGGAGGGGGAAAGGCAAGGAGTGGGTGTAAGGCAAACAGGGCACCAGGCTCCCTCCTTCCAGCACCCACTTCCTTATCAGTCTTTTGGCCAGAGGCTGCTTTCCCCCCCCCCCCCCAACATCTCATTCACCCCCGGGCAAGGAGGCTGTGCTTCCCCTTTCCCTTTCCCTTTTCCCTCTTGGTTGGCAACACTGTTGACTCAATACCCAATCCCTTTCTTCCTTCCTTGCCTCCACTACTGGCGCTGGAAAGTTTAAAACTCACTTTCCCAGCCTCTTGGCAGCTATGGTTGGCCACTGACTTATAGAAAGGCTTTCTGTTTTCTTAATTAAAGAGTACAGACATGTTCGTGGCCACCTCTTTCCCCTGCTTCTTGCTTTGAATGTCTGGAGCTGCAGCAGCCATTTTGCAGTCATGAGGGGGAAGAGCCACTACATTAAGGATGAGGGAGCACAAGAAAGATCCTAGATCTTTGATGACACCATTGGGATGTTAAGCCAGGCTTGGATGGCACACCACCAGACTCCTCAGTAGGTGAGGTCATTAACGCCTTTGTTGCTTAAGTCACCGTTAGGTTTCTTTCCCTCGTCTGAGGAAAGCATTCCTAAACAGAGAGGGGCAACGTCACCTATCCAGCCCCCCAA
Source organism: Panthera uncia (assembly GCF_023721935.1). NCBI lineage: Eukaryota > Metazoa > Chordata > Mammalia > Carnivora > Felidae > Panthera > Panthera uncia. The sequence continues at coordinate 18,458,303 of NC_064814.1, read as the reverse complement.
GCCTGGATCCCAGGAGCAAAACTCGCTGCCCCCTTCCTCCCCCTTCATGTCGCATAAGTCGCCAAGTCCCGGAGATCTTATCACCTCGAGGTCGCCTCCTCGTCTCCTTGCCGCGTTCACCGCCCATGTCATAGGTCAGAGTCGCCTGCTCCCCCCATCTCCCTCTGCAAAGCCTCACCCCACCGCAGCCAGAGGGATCTTTCTAAAATGCAGACGGTGCACATTGGGTGGTGTCCCTGTGTGCCTTAAAACCTTGCACCGCCTCCCCGGTGCCCGCAGAATAAAGCCGGAACTGCTTAGCCAGGCAGGCACAGCCCTCGTGACTTGGCTCCCCAAGCCTCGGCCGTTCCCCTCCTTGAGTTTCTGCTGAGAGTCGCCTACCGTCACGTCCGGTGTCGCACCGCGAGCCTTTGCGTCCTCCGTCCCCGTCCCCGCGCGGAGGCCGCCCGGACCCCGGGGTTCATCGCACCCTCCTCCGTTCCCGCTTCTTCTGTGTGCGCCCCCCGCGCCACTGCTCCCTGGCTGGCTTCTGGCTTGCTCTTTTCTTCCTCCCTGACCAGAAAGCCACTCCTTGACAACAGGGCCCCATGCCTTATTCATCTCCGTGTCCCCAGTGCCTGACACACCACAAGGACTTGATAAATGTGTGTGGAGCCAGAGGGGTGAATGAGTGAGTGAATGAATGAGGCCGTGCATTCAGGAACGTGTGAAGTCAGCTGTGGGGAAGATGTCACGGCAATGACCTAAGTCTTTGAAAACCCGCCTAATAACCTGGCTTCCTGGAACTTTGCCCAGCCGGCTCCAGGAGAAGGAGAACACCCTGCCTGTGTGTAGACAGAGCGGAGTCTTCTCTTCCCTCCGTGAATTTCGTCTCAAGCCACCTGCCGCCGGGGGACCATCTTGAAGCGTGACTTCCCCCCGGTGTGTTACCATTTGTCCGGGGAAGCCTCGGGAAGGGTCCCCTTCCTCCTTCCCGGAGGGGGAGACGGCTCATATGGCTCTGGGAACTGCCACGGGCGGCCTCGGGTGGGAAAGGGAGAGAGCGACAGGGTAAGGGCCCCGGGCGGGTGTCCTTATCACGACACAGAGCGCCGTTTGTCCTGCTGGGGGATAAATGATCATCACGTGGATTACACAGGCCTCCTGTTACACAGCGACACAGTGCCAAGTCCCCCAAGGCGTAAAAGAAGGCATAATCAAGAATTATGGGACCCAGTAAGACGAATATCGGAATCAATCAGTCCCCTTCAGAGGGGAGCTGCTCATAGAACATTCATTATCTCAGCCCCGCTGCGTGGGGGCGGGGCGGGGGGTGTAGAGGGGAGACCTGCCTCCTTACAAGTGGCCATTGTCACCCTCTGACGCAGCCCACTGCTTTCTCCCACGGCCGTGCCCCCCTCTCCCCGGGGGAGGATACAGAAGACAACAGATCAAAGGCGCAGTTATTAACTCAGGCAACGGTCCCTGCCACCCCGGCCTCCTCCCAGCGTGCATTTGGACGGCCAGAGTAAGCGCCTCTCCGATGCAGCTGTGGCGTCAATGCAATTTTCGGTTCCATTCAGGAAACAGCAGTTCCTAGGCTGATGTATTAAATCAATTAGACGCCGGTGGCCTCAGAGGCCATGCCAGCTTCCCGAGAGCCGGTCGCCGGGGCCGTGAATCACACGGGTGTCAGGATGGCGTTGTTCAGTCAATTCTGAGTGACGCATCCTGAAAGCTCAAGACAGGGCCTGGAAGGAAAAAAGAAAAACAAGCGAACGGCAGCTGGTGTCTCTTGGGGACCCGAGGGACGGGGGTCGAGGAAGGGTCTGGAGCATATGCGGTCACTTTCCTTCCTCCGTTTCCTTCTTAGTTTAGTTGGGTGGAGATCTCTGTCCGAGAAAAACTCCAGTCACAGCCTCTGAATAAGCCCAGACCTGTCCCCACCCCTCCATCCCCACTGCCTGGCCCGGCCCAGCGGACACCTTCCCTCCCGACACCGCGGCCTCCCCGCTCGGGGCCTCCCTTCCCAGGGCCTCTGCTGTGGGCTCCACACTCACGACAGCATTCTCTCCCTGAAAGGGGGTTTGCCGTGTGGCTCAGTCCCCTGCCTTTAAATTCCTTCAGTGACGCCCCACAGCCCTCAAGAAAAGACACCAACCCAGCTCGGTTCATTCCAGCCTCAGCTCTCCCCTCCCGCCGCTCCCCCAGGGCCTGCCCTCCCTCCCCCAGCAGCAGACCTGTGCGCCTGGGCTGTGCTTCTCGCCCAGAAGGCTCTTCTGTGTTGTTCCAGTCGTTTGGGGAGTTCGTGTACGTGCCCCCTCCTCCAGGAAGGGTCCCTTGCCTCCCCAACACCTCAGCCCCTGCCTTGCCTCCTCACGGCACTTGTCACAGAGAATTTGTCATCACCTGCTTGCTTTGTCTGTCCCCCCTCTTAGTCCGAGAGCTTCCCGAAGGCAGACGGGCCCTTGACCCTGTCTTTAGCTCAGCGCCCAGTATGGCAAATGCTTTCCAGTGTGTGCAGGGTGGATGAGTGAAGGAACATGGGGCCCTGGTCTTCCGGACGCGGGTGCTGGAGGGTGCAGGGGAGACAGGTATGGGCCCAAGGGAGTTGGGAGAAAAAGACAGGGAAAGAGAGGGGCCCAGAGCCAGGACCAGGGCTCCTGCTTTCATCCACATGTTTTCCTCAGTTTGGCAACCGTGTGAGGATGTAGGAAGCAGGTCAGGTCAGGAGACAAGCCAGCTCTGACATCAGATGGGAAACCCAGCTATGTCCCCTCTCAGATCCACTCAGGCTGGCCTAAGCAGATTGGGGACGGCCGGCTAGAGGTGGGGACAGTGGCCAGCGGCACAGAGTGGGGAGATTGGCTTGGCAGACCAAAAAGCTGGGTGTGAATTGTGACCCTGCCACTAATTAGAGACACTGCTTAACCCTTTGAGCCTCAAGCTTCTCCCATAAAATGGGAACAGCACTCACCACTGTGGGGTGGTTGGGCATGTAGACAGTACCTGGGGCCTTGGCGGGGAGCGGGGGGCTGGGGGGGGGTGCTTAAATCCAAAGGAATTGTCATCACGATGACCAGGAACCCAGATGACAAGACAGGATCCAGTTAGTAGAGCCGGAGAGGACAGTGGGGACTTGCTTATGACGACTGGAGCTGACGTAGGGGTCCCTGAGCTGGGTCACAGGAGGCATAAACTCGGGCTCCTCCCTCAAAGTCCACACGAAGATCCTGTGGCTTGGGCTGAGCACAGGAAGCTTCGCGGAGTGTCTGGGCTTGACCTCCACCTTCTAGAGCCCAGATTCTGGTCCTCCACTGACCTCCCACTTGCCCAACCAGCTGCCATGCAGGTGCAAACATGAAGCCAGAGTCATCCTCAGAGCCCAGACCGTGCCCCCAGGCAGGGCCAGGGCACCACCTAGGCCTCGGCCTGCCAGGGAAGGGCTCCGGGCTGGGGGCACCTGCCCGGCAGAGCCAGCTGCAGCCTGGCAGGGCCTGAGGCGCCCCCAGCTCCACAGGGACAGCTTTTCAGCAGGCTCGGGAAATTAATTAAATGCCCCTTTCCATTCTGGCTGATAGCCCATCACAGTGCTCATCCCTGCTTTTTTATACTAGAAAATAATGGCAATTAGGCCTTAAATAATCAATTTTTACAGCTTACATTTAATTTATGAAGGGATGGCAGGCACAGGGCTCTGCCTGTGACCACGGCTTTGTTTTCCATTTGACTTTATTCCTCGTGCCTTTGCCGGCTGGGAAGAGGCAAGTGTTTGGAGGCTGGGGAGACAGGGCCAGTCTGCAGAATTCTGACCACTTCTTTGAAGCAGGTCAAGAAATACCGAGGGATCCAGACTCAGCTGGGAGGGGGGGATTCAGAGGCTTGAATGGAGAAGGTAGAGCTCCATGAGAAAGGCCCCGCTGCCTTCCCAGGAGGGTGACCCTTCTCAGCACAGTGACTGGATAAGCTTTGATTTTGATCAACTTGGCTCTATTTTTGACATGCTCTGCTTCTGGCTGTTTTCTCTGGTCAAGTTGATCAAAATATGTCAACCCCCTGTCACAACGCTTCAGAGGCTCCCCCACAGCTCTCCAGATAAAAGTTCAGCTGTTTAGTTTAGCTGTACAGTGCTTAGCTAAGTTCGCAGTGCTTAGCTTAGTTCACAGTGCCTAACCTAATTCTACAGTACTTAGCTCATAGTGCCTAGCTTATGTCTACAGTTCTTAGCTTAGCTCACAGTGCTTAGTTCTACAGTCCTGAGTTTAGTTCTATAGTACTGAGCTTAGTTCTATAGTACTTGACTTAGTTCTATAGTCAAGTGCTATATAGTCAAGTACTATAGTACTTAGTTCTATAGTCAAGTATAGCTTAGTTCTGTAGTACTTAGCTTAGTTTTATAGTACTGAGCTTTGTTCTATAGTACTGAGCTTAGTTCTATAGTACTTGACTTAGTTCTGTAGTACTTAGCTTAGTTTTATAGTACCGAGCTTAGTTCTATAGTACTGAGCTTAGTTCCATACTACTTAGCTTAGTTCTATACTACTTAGCTTAGTTTTATAGTACCGAGCTTAGTTCTATAGTACTGAGCTTAGTTCTATACTACTTAGCTTAGTTCTATACTACTTAGCTCAGTTTTATAGCACTTAGCTTAGTTTACACTGCCTAGCAGAACTCTGTGGTGCCTGGTTTAGTTAACAGTGCTGCTTCTCTCAGCAACGCATTCCAAGCCCCTCCACCCCTGTTGGTCATCTCCTCCCTCCATCCTGGACATCTTTACCCCAGCCTGTCTTTCACCAGGCAATCCTTCAAGTCCATTTTTCAGAAGTTATTTCTGGCACCTTCCCTGAGCTCAGCCCTCTGCCATCTCCACAATACTCCACCACCTACATACCTGGGCCTCCACTGTTGACTTGCCCGGCTGGCCCCTTCTCTGGACTAGAAACCTGGTGAGGGCAGTAGCCCTGCCTCAGTGGGGTTCCCGCCCCCCCCCCCCCGAACCTGGTGCAGGGCCTGGCACTTGGAAGGCAGGCTGGGGCCCTATGGCTGCTATTACAAGTGACCCTTCCCAGGGGCCTAGAACCACATAAACCTCTTATCCTAGCTTTGTGTAATTCAAAAGTCCGAAACGGGTCTCCCAGGGTTAAGGTCAAGTGTCGGCAGGGTGGTGTTCCTTTCCGGAGGCTCTATGGGAAAATCCAACTCCTGGCCTTTCCAGCTTCCAGAAGCTGCATTCGGTGGCTCGTGTCCCTTCCTCCGTCTTCAAAACCAGCTGTGGTTCTCTCGTGCTGTATCACTCCGACCCCCTCTTGTGCCTTCCTCCTCCACTTGAAAGACCCTTGTGACCACCCAGATAACCCACGACAACCCCCCATCCTGAAGTCAACTGATTAGCAACCTAATTCCACTTTATAACATGACGTGATATATTATTCACAGGTTCCCAGGATCCGAACATGGGCTTCTTTGGGGAGCCATTATCCAGCCTCCCGAAGACAGGATTCGATAAATGCACGTTGGACGAGATGAATGAGTCAGATGCCCTACAAACTCCATGGACTGCCACCCTGCAACAGCCTTGGGCATGAATGTCCTTCGTGCCTTTTTGCTACTAGCAAACCCCTTAAAAGTACTTCTCTGGGGCACCTGGGAGGCTCAGTTAAGTGTCTGACTCTTGATATCAGGTCAGGTCATAATCTCACAGTCGTGAGATCAAGCCCCACGTTGGGCTCAGTGTGGAGCACAGAGCCTGCTTGGGATTCTCTCTCTCTCTCTCTCTCTCTCTCTGCCCCTCCCCCACTTGTGCATTTGTGTGAGCACTCTCTCTCTCAAAATAAATTAATTAATTAATTAATTACCTTAAAAAAAAAAGTGTTTCTCTAGACTCACGTGTCAATGGATAATCCGCTCAGAGAAAACAGCCAAGGCTGGGCTGCTCGCTGACCAGGACCACCACATCTCATTTTTTTTTTTTAACATTTATTTATTTTTGAGACAGAGAGAGACAGAGCATGAACAGGGGAGGGGCAGAAAGAGAGGGAGACACAGAATCTGAAACAGGCTCCAGGCTCTGAGCGGTCAGCACAGAGCCCGACGCGGGGCTCGAACTCACGGACCGTGAGATCTTGACCTGAGCCGAAGTCGGACGCTGAACCGACCAAGCCACCCAGGCGCCCCGCCACATTTCATTTTAAGAGCCATGCCTGCACCCACCCTCCCTCGAGCCAGCATGGTGCCCTGCTGCTGCCCTTCTCCCCTGTAAGTGGGTTGCCATTCCCCATGAACCCCCAATGCACCATCGAGAATCACCTCTGCGCGTTCACTCCCTGCTCTGATACCTTTGGTGAACTCTCCTGGCACAGGTGGGTGGATTCCACTCTTGAAAACCATATATAGATAAAAATCTGAATCTACAATGAGAATCTTTTGGAAGTTGATTACTCATTGCCGAAGGACCCAGAACAAGGTGTCTTTCAAGAGCAAGTATCCAGGGGCATTTAATACAGGGGTTGGTGTGCCGCGTTGAGAGGGGCAAGAGGCATTGTCTAGAGGGCATCGAACACTCTGCCGCCCGTGGGAGCCAGCCAGGAAGGCAATGGAGGTGGCGAATCAGGCTGGGGAAGGGACTCGGCCGCCCAAACCGAGGCAAGCATGCAGACGTCCTTCTATACTGATAACATGAGACCTCTCCCAATATGGCCCAACAATTCCCATTTGGGCAGCTCCTTCTCCCAAGCTTAGACCAGAGTTAGCTGACTTCTTCCCACCCCTCTCTTCTCTTTCTATGTTTTTCTTCTGGGGGAGAACCAGGCCTGGTTGCTAGAGCAACCAATTATTTCTGCAAGAAAATTTAACTGTTGTTGAAATGTTCCGTTTGACAGGAAGTTTTCCTTTTGGGGGTCTTGACTTTCGCAAGCACGCTCTTTACTGGGCTCACCTTCTCCTTTCCGCCATCCTAGAGGTGAAGATGATATTTACCCCCTTAAAGCACACCAAACTTTAAAAACAAGGCTTTCGGAGGAGAGAGGAAAACAAAATAATTACATTTCCAAGCCTGCCATCAAGAGATCATAAACTCAGGGTCCCATGAGAAGTTTGCCACACAAATGTGGGTTCTTCCTTACTACTCCGCTGCCCCCTATGGCTCAGAGAAGCAAGCTATTCATTTATATTTGCATTCAACAAATATTTATTGGGCATCTCTGCATGCCAGGCCCTACGTGAGGGGGCGGGGAGTCAGAATTGAATAAAACAGAAATGGCCACTGCCCACTTCGCATTTGCCAAGCGTGGGAAAATCATACGTTAAACATATCAGCCCTCAACTCACTACGTGAAGCTAAGAAGAAAGGTACATAAGAAAGAAGGAAGAGGCACTCAACACAGACTGGGCGGTCTGGAAAAGCCTCTCTGAGCAGGTGACATTGAAGCTGAGACCCCTACTCTGGCTCTGCGTGGTGACTCCATTGTCTTGCACCTTGGAGCCTTCAAATGTCCATTGTATTAGTTTTCCACGGCCGCCATGAACAAACCACCACAAACCGGGGGGCTTAAAATAATGCATATTTATGTTTTCATATTGTAGAGGATAAAAGTCTGAAATCAAGGTGCTGACATGGTCTTTTCCTTCTGGAAGCTCTGAAGAAGACTCTATTCCGTGCCTCTCCCTTAACTTCCAGTGGCTGCCAGAAATCTTTGACATTCCTTGACTTATGGTTGTGTCACTCCATTCTCTGCCTATGCCTTCCATGCCTGTGGGTCTTTGCCCATTCTCTTGTAAGGACACTTGTCATGGGGCTTAGGGTTTACTTTAATTCAGGATGATCTCATCTCAAGATCCCAAACTTGACTACATCTGCAGAGAGCCTTTTCCCAAATGAGATCACATTCAGAGGTTCCAGGTACAAGGACATGCACTTTGGGGAGCCACGGTTCCCCCCCATTACATTTGCCAAATGAGTTAAATGAATGGGTGATCTCATTTACTCTCCTAATTACTCATCAAAGAGAAGTCTAGCACCCCGAGGCCAGACACTAGCGAGAACCCCGTGAGTTCTGCTGGGTGGCCGAAGAACCATGTGTAATTCAGATGCTCTGCCAGAAGCCAACCGTCTGCTTTTCAGCCAGCCGACTTTTCAGGGCGTTTGTACTTACCATCCGTTTCTCTGAGGCTGGCTGGAAACTGTGGCCTGAACACAGCCTTTCAGGTAGAGCTGACTCATAGTCATTATACCAGAAGAGAATGTGAGTCACAGTTAAAAGACAGACTTCACCTCCCAGGGGTAAACATGGATCCAGCCTCATGGTTGACACCACTCTTGGGCTTCTTCCTGCCGGGAAAGGGACAGAGAAGAGAGCGCCGTCTTGGGGCAGGGGTTGCATGGCCCAACCCCCGTGCTCTCCTGCTCTCCACCTCCTTCCAAAAGCAGTTACTATTCCAATCTAGGTGCTTGAAGAGGAGGCAGACAGTGATGGTTCATTCTGTGCGCTAATGCGATTGGGCTGAGGGATGCCCGGAGACTGGCACAAGATTATTTCTGGGGGGGGGGGGGGCACCTGGGTGGCTCAGTCAGTTAAGCGTCCAACTTCAGCTCAGGTCACGATCTCGCAGTGAGTTCGAGCCCCACGTCGGGCTCCGTGCTGACAGCTCAGAGCCTGGAGCCTGCTCCAGATTCTGTGTCTGTCTCTCTCTCTCTGCCTCTCCCCTGCTCGTGCTCTGTCTCTCTCTCCCTCTCTCAAAAGTAAATAAACATAAAAAAATTTTGAAAAAAGAGATCATCTCTGGGTGCATCTTGTGAGGGTGTTTCAAAGAGATTAGTATTTGCATCAGTAGATGGAGTAGAGATGGCCCTCTCCAGTGCAGGTGGGCATCACCCAATCCACTGAAGCCTTAACTACAAGAAAAAGTCAGAGGAAGGGAGAATTCCCTCTCTCTCCCTCTCTCCCGGAGCTGGGACATCCATCTTTTTCTGCCCTCGGACATCAGAGCTCCTGATCCTCCCACCTTTGGACTAAGACTGTGTTATACCCACCAGCTTCCCCGGTTCTGCGGTTTGCAGACAGAACATCGTGGGGCTTCTCGGCCTCCATAATTTTGTGAGCTGATTCCCATAATGTATCTCCTCTTATATATCTGTTTCTCTGGAAAATGATAATACACAGGCCAAGAAGAAATGCTGCTCCAGGGGCGCCTGGGTGGCTCAGTCGGTCAAGCGTCTGACTTCGGATCAGGTCATGATCTCATGGTTCATGCGTTCGAGCCCTGCATCGGGCTGTCTGCTGTCAGCACAGAGCCCACCTTGGATCCTCTGTCTCCCTCTCTCTCTCTGCCCCTCCCCCCCCTCAAAATAAATAAACATTAAAAAAGAAAGAAAGAAGGAAAGAAAGAAAGAGAGAGAGAGAGAGAAAGAAAGAAAGAAAGAAAGAAAAGAGAAAGAAAGAAAGAAGAAAGAAAAAGAAAGAAAGAAAGAAAGAAAAGAAAGAAGAAAGAGAAAGAAAGAAAGAAA
>NC_064814.1:18440717-18448812 GCF_023721935.1 Panthera uncia | reverse complement strand
AGAAAGAAAGAAAGAAAAGAAAGAAGAAAGAGAAAGAAAGAAAGAAAGAGAGAGAAAGAAAAGAAAGAAAGAAGAAAGAAAGAAAGAAAGAAAGAAGAGAAAGAAAAAGAAAGAAAGAAGAAAGAGAAAGAAAGAAAAGAAAGAAAGAAAGAAAGAAAGAAGAGAAAGAAAGAAAGAAAGAAAAGAAAGAAGAAAGAGAAAGAAAGAAAGAAAGAGAGAGAAAGAAAAGAAAGAAAGAAGAAAGAGAAAGAAAGAAAGAAAGAAAGAAGAGAAAGAAAGAAAGAAAGAAAGAAGAAAGAGAAAGAAAGAAAAGAAAGAAAGAAAGAAGAGAAAGAAAGAAAGAAAGAAGAAAGAGAAAGAAAGAAAGAAAGAAAGAAAGAAAGAAAGAAAGAAAAAGAAAATGCTGCTCCCAATGTCTTGATCAAGGTCTCTGTGACCTCCCATCCCATGCCAGGGGACAGACATCTCATCCCAGCCACCATACTTCACGGGCAGCCTCCTTCTCACACTCCAACCTGTGGGGAAGCCCCCCCCCCTTCTGTTGTGATGCCACCAGCTATGGAAACTGAAAGGTGTCAGCCACTAAAAAACGGGAGAGTGGTCCGTGTACCCACCTCTCAGGGCGGAGAGGCTCTAGAGTACAGGGGACCTTCTGCAAGGTATACGGGGACTTCAAGGGTCTCACGCACATCTGCCTAGTTAACCACAGGCGCCCACACTTAGACGGTCCACCCCAGGGTTTTGTCTTCTAAAGACCCCACCCTGGCCCAGCTCCTGCTGACCATCCTCCCCCTCACCCCCCGGGGACGCAGAGTCCATCTGCTGTGACCCAAGATGGGCGGGAACCAACTTTAGCCTGTGCTCTGTTCGTAATAAAGTCCCAAAGCAGTCGAGTTTAAAGACACAATTATGCATTATGGATAAAGGGCAGCTTGGCATCTGTGCGGGCCCTGTGGCTTCACTAAGCCAGCCGGACGACTCTGTCCTCTCCCCTGAGCCGCAGGGCAAGCCGAGGGGCCCTGCGGTGCCCGCAGCCCCTGCACCGAGCCCAGGGTTCCCGGCTGCGCTCCCGGGATTGTACCACAAACCGATGAGTGTCAGCAACCTGCACCCCCGTCTGTTAGCAGTAATCACTAAGACGCTCCCAAATGCTGGAATTCGGGGCTCTTTTTTTTTCTTTTCCTTTTTGCCTTGTTTCAAATATTTATGAAGAGATTTTCCATTTATCCTGACACATCTTCTCCACCGTGGGTGTCAGCTGGGAGGGCTCAGACAACAAACTCCAGAAGGTATTTTCCCTAAAGCAGCATCTGGCTCCATTGGCAAGTGCAGCGGGCGGCTTGCTGGGAATTGGCCGAGGCAGAGGGAGGAGGAGCGTGGGGCCGAGGCAGAGGGAGGAGTGGACGGGGCTGGGGCATCCTGAGAGACCCAAGTATGTCTGCCACTTAACGTCCCCCAGTCCCAACGCCCCCGTATGAGCCAAGCCCAGGACCCTCGTGAGCACCCCCCGTCCACGTGCCATCCGTCATGCCCTCTAGTCTGATGCCAAAGCTCCCTGACTCTCCCAGCTAAACCACCTGGGGGGTGACCGGCTTCCCCACAGCACATTCCAGTTACCAGTGGGGGGTAAGGTGCCGGAGAAGAAGGTGCTGGTGTGGTCCCTGCATCGCCAGGCTCTCCTGTCCCAGGAGGCCTTCTGTAGGCAGAGTCAGAGCACCCAGCCCCCGCCCCCGCCTTGCTCTCCCGCTGGGCATCTCCTGCCTGCTGGGTGGGAAAGCAGACAAATGGCAGGACAGCAAGCCCCACGCTGGGGACAGGGCAAGTCAGCTTGGTTGCAGGGCTAGAAGTGGCACTGAAAGCCTTGTAGAATCTCCCAGATCTTAACCAGCCTAACAGCTGCCTTCCCCACTCACCCTGGGCACAGCCAGCCAAGCTGATGCCAGGAGCCCCCAGCACCCCCCCCCCCATTATTTAGTTAGTTACCACAGAGACTGAGCTGGGCTGTGTGTCAGGAGAACTTGGGTCCAAAGGTATCATGGCTTTGTGCCCCGATTCTTTCCCGGGCTGTACATGAGGAATCACTTGGGAGCTTTAAAAAATATTGATGTTCAAACCCCATTCCAGAGTGGTCAGAATCTCTGGGAGGGGGGTACCTAGCCTTTTTTTTTTTTTTAATGTTTTATTTATTTTTGAGAGAGACAGCACGAGCAGGAAGAGGCAGAGAAAGAGGGGGCCAGAAGATATGAGGCAGGCTCTGCACTGACAGCAGGAAGCCTGAGGTGGGGCTCGAGCCCAGGAACTGTGAGATCATGACCTGAGCCGAAGTCGGACGCTCAGCCAACTGAGCCACCCAGGCGCCCCGTATATTCTTAAAGTCCCCCTAGGCCGTTGTCAAAGGGCCCGGGGTTGAGAACTATTGAGCTATGGGAAGAATGTGCTCCCTGGAAACAGCCAGTCCTAGACTGGAATCCTAGTTTTTGCTATTTACTAGCCTTGACCTTGAATAATAAGTTACTTACCTTCTTTAAAATATATATATATATATATATTTATTTATTTATTTATATTTATGTATTTATTTATTTATTTTCAGGTGGGGGCAGGGAGAGGAGTAGAGAGAGCGGGGAGAGAGAGAATCCCAAGCAGGCTCCGTGCTGCCGGTACAGAAGGTGGGGCTGGGGTTCAATCTCATGGACTGTGAGACCATGACCTGAGCCGAGATCAAGAGTCGGACGTTCAACCGACTGAGCTACCCAGGTGCCCCGAGGTACTTGCCTCTTAAAGCCTATTTCGTCATCCGCAAAATGGGGGTAACAACACCTTTCTTGTTATAAAGCGCCCTGCCCCACGTAACATTTCAATAACAGAGCCCTGCTGCTAATCCCGTTGTATCACGAACCCATCATGTGGGACAAGAGACGGTCGGGATCCGGTGTGCAGAGGAGCCCAACGGGGCAGTGGGTCAGGGAGGCGAGCGAAGCGGTACCCGTTTCCAGGATGCTCAGAACCATTACCTGCGGAACTGCCTCAGGGTGTCCCCTCTGGGTGGGGGCTGCAGGAGGGGAGGTGGAGAGGAGGCGCCATAGCTTCCACGTGACAACGCTCTCTGCAGACAAAGCACCAGAGAATATTTCTCCTTGGGTTTAGAAAGATCTAAAGCATTTAACTTATTTCCTCTAGGAAGTCAATTCATTTTGCCTCCCCTGTTTATCTGGAAATGGTCTGTTATCAGATGCAGCCGAGTGTGGAGCCAGATGGGAGTGTCTGAGAATTCACTCTGCTCGGTGCTGCCTTGATCGAGGAGGGATGGACGAGGCCCAGAGGTGCACAGAGGCCATGCCAGGGAGCAGGGTCTTCTGGGCGGACACATCAGAGAAGACCCCAGAGATTCTACGGACCACCGGAAGAGGACCCCAAAGTCCTAGATGTATCGATCATTCCTATGATAAATATTATTTCTTATTTCCTATTATGTGCATCTGCCAGTGACACCTGCTGATGTCAGACTACCTTGGCTGAGTCAGCTGGGGCCACACACCCCGCCCATCATCTTCTAACCTTGCGATGGCTCTCCCAGGGCGGGTACTACTGTGCCATGTGGTAGCTGGGCAGAACCGAGTAACCTGCCTCAGCTCTGAGTCCTACACACGGCTTGCCTCGGGCCCAGCTCTCCTCCGGCCACAAGACTTCAAAGAGAGTTCCGGCAACAGACGGCAATGATTTCAATAGTCTTTGTCGCCCAGAAGATCCACCTTCGTCGGTACCCAGAGGGCAAAACGGACCAACCGAGAGGGCCCCACTGAGCAAAATTCAGTGTCTCTGGACTGGAACAGATATAACAGGGACTGGCCCCTCTTGCGAAGGAGGCTCGAGTCTGCGAAGTCAGTGATGATTGGTAGATGTGGATACTGAGTCACTTAAACTTAACTGTTAGGGGGGCGCCTGGGTGGCTCAGTCGGTTGAGCGTCCGACTTCAGCTCAGGTCACGATCTCACGATCCGCGAGTTCGAGCCCCGCGTCGGGCTCTGGGCTGACGGCTCAGAGCCTGGAGCCTGCTTTCGATTCTGTGTCTCCCTCTCTCTCTGCCCCTCCCCTGTTCGTGCTCTGTCTCTCTCTGTCTCAAAAATAAATAAACGTTAAAAAAAAAATTTTTTTTTAAAACTTAACTGTTAGGGAGATATTAATGAGCAAGATCATGAGAGCTACCATTTATTAAGTACATATCAAATCAAAATTGTAAGTGTGGATTCTGGAGCCTGAAAGCTGAGGTTCAAAATCGGGCCCCATACCGTACATCCCTTGGTGAGTGATTTACCTTCCCTGTGCCTTCCTTACCTCTTCGGCAGAATGAAATCAGTAATATGCTGATCTCAAAGGGTTTGTGGGAAAACCAAATGAGTTATGTATAATGTACATATACATTGGTATGTAAAGCATTCAGAATGGAGCCCTGTGCTTATGAAATGCTCAGTAAACACCCGCTATTAGCATTGTTGGGTCAGTGTCTTCTTTAATCTGTACATCCCCGTGAGGCAGGTGTTTGGGTCCCCAGAAGTGCAGAGAGCCTCGGCCACCAGTCCAAGGCCACACAGTGGCACGACCGGAAACCTGGGTCACCCTGAAGCCAGTGACCTTCCCTTTCCTTGTTCGTAAGGAAAAGCCCCGGAGAGAAAACCGGCCAAGGCCCAGCAGCCCTTCAATAACAAAACGAGCGGGTAACAGCCAGCAGAGGAGACAGAGTGCAAACATTCCATTGATATCCATGATCCAGAAAGACATCTGCAGTATAAAGCAAGCCCTCCACTCAGTAGCAAGCACAGCTCCAAAGGGCCTAGAGTAGTCGGCCCCCCTCCCACAGCGGGCAGCCGAGAGAGCCAGAGAGGCAGAAGATGAAAAGCACAGCGCCCCTCAGAAGCAGAAAGTGGCCAGATCGACACTGAACCAGACCTTGCATTCCGCACAAGGGCACTTAGCTGCAAAGTTCTGCATGAAACGCTGCCTGTTCTCCCAGCTCCGGCACAGGGCTGTTATATTTTAGGAATTAAAAGCTCCGCTTTGGCGAAAGCACAAATGATCCACGTTAGTTCCTGGATGCACAGCCGCTGACTGTCTTCCCCACCCCACCCCCCGTTTTCAAATGTTTCTGCCTCCTGTGCCACCGATTTCTTCCTTGGAGTGTTCTTCTCAATCCTTTGAGAGTCGGTTCAGTTTCAGAGACTGGCTGTGGACAAAGGAACCTCTCGGCCTGTTTGTCCTGTCGAGTGTTTTGAAAAGAATGTTCTCAGAATAACCGGCTAACTATCAAGCGTGCTGCGCCGGAAGCTTTGGCCAAGTCAGGCCATTAATATCAATATGCTCATCAGCGGGGCTGGTTCTGGAACAAACTCGAGCAGGGGAGACGGCCCAGCCGGCAACCGAGCACAGCTCCTGGTGGGATCCAGTTTGAAAACACACAGGTCTTGAATAAGCCCACACGGACTTCACTCACAGTTGGCTGCTTTGTTCCCTGTGTAACAGTGACAGCAGGCCATTGCGTTTCCCTCCCCCGGACAGTAAACAGAAAACCCAGGACAGGGTGGAGCAGAGGGTCTAAGAGGAACCCAGAGCAGGGGCGGCCTTCTGCCCGCCACTCGGGCCAGCACCAGACAGGCACTGGGAGTAAGAGCCAAAAAGGAGGAGTGGGGGGTGAGGGGGAGGGGGGAGGGGAGGAGGAGGAGGAAGAGGGTGGGCAACTAAGGCTGGCTTCCAGCCCCTGACATCACCCTACCCACCCAGGAAATGGGGACTGCACTCCATCCCACCTGGGTTGCAAGATTCAGCCTCTTTCTTAACCTCCCCACCCTCCCCCGACTTTGATAGTCATTTGAACCTACTTTCCTCCGGATAAAAACACAAAAAAGGAGCCGGGGAGGAAGCAGATGTGGGCAGAGGGACTCTGAAGACCCTGAACCTCAGCACCGTCCGTCCGGGAGCCAGCAGACCCTGGCTGTGTTCAGGGTTCAAACCCCAGCTCAGGCGCCTACTCTGTTCAGCTGCAAGTTCATCTTCTACAAAGTGGGGGGGCAAAGGCATCTACCTTGTGGAGTCGTTGCCGTGATGAAATGAAACGATGCACACGCAGGGACTGGCGCACAGAGGGCACTCATTAAATGCTGCCTCCCTTCCCCTCTGCACTTCTAGGGGCTGGCCTGCTGTGGAGACAGTGAGCACACCACGGCTTTATTACCGCGGAGCTGAGAAAGAAGGCTGTGTATCCAGTGCCAACCACCTTGAATGGGATAGAAGTGATAAGCAAATGAAATGGAATAAACTTGAATACACAAAGCCAAGAAGCATTTTCTGATCCGCGCTCTTCCTCAAAGGAGCCTACTGAAATTGGAAGAAAAAGAAAAAAGTCGTTCCGGCGGCGTACGTAATCTGATGGAGGGGAGGTTGTCCGTACCAGGATCTGGAGGCATTCTTCTTGGATTCCGAGCAGCTTGGATGGGCCGCAGATAAGCCTCCACACTGAGCCAAGCCCCGGAACCTTCTAAGACTCATCCCCAACCTCTGGCTATAGAAACTCAAAATCACTCTTTATGTCTATTCACTGGAAATATCTCCCTGGCTCTCCAAATACCCACCCTCCCCCATTAAGTCTTCTGAAATCAGCAGAACCATCTGCTTTGGGCACGGAAATGAGATATTACAAAAAGTAATACACAAAGGTCATTATTTCAGGAGGACAAAGGGGGAAAGCGAAGCTTTTAATAAAGGCTTTCGGAACCACATCCCCCCTCCCACCCCGTCCTCGCTGGTGGAGGGCCTCTCCCTTCCTCCTTGCCCTGACTGCAAATGCAGCTTCCTCAGTGGCTTTGACATGCACGTTACGCAGCGAGAGTCGTCTAATACATATTCCTCTCCCGCAGCCACCGGCCGGCCGCCTCACCCTGGAGCTGGGATTGTCGGAGGGTTCTGAGCTCATTTTAAAGCTTTGTCTTCGCAGCCAAAGTAAAGTGAAAAATTGTAGTAATTGCCCACATGATCCAGTGAGAGGGAAAGACAGAGGCTTATGCTGAAAAAGATGGCTTTGAAGGACAGGTCTAAATATCTCCACCAGCTCAGCTGTCCAGAGAGGTGGGAATATGCGTGACGACTTGTCTCCTCCCCCGACAGTAGAATTCACACTGAGTGCCTCCCTGGAAAGGATGTCAAGTGTCCAGCCTCCCCAGGACAAGACCAACCCAGAGCCTCCTCCTGAGCAAAAGACACATGCCTTCCTCAGACCTGGAAATGTCACACAGGAGAAACTCCAGGGACCTCAGGCCGCAGTTAAATACTGCCATTCAGAGTCCTCTAATCCGGCTGAGCAGAAATTTCCAGATTTAAATTGTGCTCACCCAGGCATGATGAACGGCCCCAGACAGTCTTGAGTTTGCTCCAGCTCCCTTCACTGGCGGTCAAGTCCTCATGTGACTCCACAGTCTACACCCTCACGATCTCAGGACTCAGCATGGTAGCCAGTTGGGTGTCCACGGATAGAAAGGTAAATCGCCAAGCCCCACTGGTGTCCCCTTCCCCCAAATTAGCAGGTAATACATAACAACACCATCAAGCAGCACAAGACAAGGACAAAGAGGCTGGTGAGCGTCCTTGGAAAATTCTGGCCCGAAGTCATCAGGATCCGAGCTGAAGACTTTCCAGGTGTGAGAACGTCAGCAAGTGACTCAACTTCTCTGTGCCTCGGATTCCCCAGGTGTCATAAGGCAGATAACAGTGAGAATAACAGATGATGTAATAATATATAACCGCTGGACAGTGTCTTGCTCACCGTCTCCAAAAAAAAAAGTAGAAAGGGGAGCACTTACTACTGATTCCACAAATGGTCGCTAAGTGTATACGATGTGCAAGGCTACTTTTCTTGACCCTCAAAATCACTCTGAAAGCAGGGACTGGAGAGGGGTCTTTCTCCCAGGTGGTTCCGGCTTGTCCAAGATCACCTGCTAGGTAGCGGTGGGGCCAGCATGAAATGCTGACATCTTGGCCTCCTAGTCCAGTGCTGTCTCGTCTCTCCTCTCCTCTCCTCTCCTCTCCTCTCCTCTCCTCTCCTCTCCTC
>NC_064814.1:18438696-18440707 GCF_023721935.1 Panthera uncia | reverse complement strand
TCTCCTCTCCTCTCCTCTCCTCTCCTCTCCTCTCCTCTCCTCTCCTCCCTTCTCCTCTCCAGCTCCTCTGAGAGCTGGTGGGAGCCGGTCCAACTGGGCTCTGCTGAATAAAGATTTCTGTTGTTTCCATGGGGTTAGCGTGAGGTCAGGATCGCTTGCCCCACCACCCATGTGTCACCTCCCAGACCTAAGAAAAGATCGAGGGACACTCCTCACCCACTGCTTCACACTGCAGATAAATAAGATCCATGTATCTTGGTTCCATCTGTTTCTCTCAAAGTCCCTGAGGAAGACTGCAAGCGGGACGGGCTACGAGGGATGTCCCTGAGGGGCCCAGAAGCTGGCCCAGGCTGTTGGTTTTCACACCATATTTCGTGGAACCCTAGGTCCACAGGGGTGCTTTGGGGGCTGTTGGGAGTGGTGCAAGTGGGTAAGTAAGGGTACTCTGGGTCCCCTATTTAAGCAGACCAAGCCATCTCCTACCTGGTGTGTACCTCCAGGCATAATCGGACACCTGCTGTGTGCAGAGCCCCAGATCAGGTGGCAGGTGAGTGCCAGGAAAATGGAGGTGACAGCTCTTGTCCCCTGAGACTTTGGAGAGGCATGGACAGACACCCCAAAGGCAGGAGAAGGGGTCACAAATATGAATCAATGCAGCCAGTCTGGTCCTTGGGCTACGCTATCTTGGGTCATATTCATATGCTCGATTTCCCCCAATCAGACTATCATTTTCCAGGGGACAAGGAACACCTCTCACCCTGCAAACATTTCTTCAGCACTTACCATATATGTCAGACATGAGAAAGGCTTACAGTCTCACGGAAGAGAGACCAGCAATTCCAGGAAGAGGTCATTAATTTTCCTTGGGTAGTGGGGCCCAGGGAAGGTGTTAGTAAGGAGGTGAAATTTAAACTGCATCTTGCAAGAATAGCAACTTTGGGTATACCTCGTTGACTCTCCTGAGGGGTCCAGGACAGCCATCAAGGATGCCAACGACACGAACTTCGGGGAGGGATGAATGAATAAAAGGCACGCGGGACATCCAGGTGCTGGTCTCTGAGGACCTCCTGGAGGGAAGAGTTTGGAACCGGGTTTTGAAGGAGAAAGAGCCTGGATCGGCTCCGAGGAGAAGGGAGTGTGTCCAGTTTGGGATCATGCCAGCAGCAAAGGCAATTAAGTGAAGCCAGCAGGGCTTGAGGCAGAAGCTGGCAATAAAGGGAGGTGAGGGAAAGCCAGTTAAGCTCGTGTACAGGGAAAGGCAAAAAGAAATAAAGGTATTCAAGGGGAAGCTAGAAGAAAGAGGGAAATGGCTGGGGGCTGGGGGTTTGAATCCGATCCAACTGGGGTGCTCCTGGACTCAAGGTAATAGACCATCAGAAATGTAATCATGGAGGGGATCCCTCTCTTCAATCACGACCTCATCACCCCTCTGCAAAGCAGGGATCCTGCGTTCTTCCCAAATGACCTCTGGCTGACACCTCTCTTTCCCCTCAACCCCAAAGTCTGGGTCCCCTGGAGGAGCTGGTGGGGGTAGGAGACACCCGGGTAGGGGAGGGAAGTGGCCGGAGGTGGGGGGGGGGGGTGCTGGCTTGGCCTGCAGTGTCTGTCAGCTGTGACCCACATCTGGGGCTTCTGGGCATCTGACTTGGACACCCCCACTTCCAAATTGCGCCTACACAATCCATCACCAGGTAAAGGCACAGATATGTACACAGGGGGAAGGGGGGCCATCACCCGCACACTCACACTCCACAAATGCAAGAGTCCCCAGGGCCATCTAAGGGGAAGGCTGGGTGTCCCGGGTTGAGTAAGCGAGGTGGCTGGCAACGCGGTTTCCCTTCCGTCCTCCCGGGGAACCCGTGCCTCGGCTTCCTTCGCTCTAATAATGTGAATGAACCCTGGGAGAGGAGGCGAGAGCGCGTGCGAGCGCGGAGAGGGGAGAGGAGTGGGGGAAGAGAAAATCCGGGCCTGGGGGGGAGGGGGCGGAGGGGGCGGAGAGGGGCAGAGAGGG
>NC_064814.1:18435032-18438296 GCF_023721935.1 Panthera uncia | reverse complement strand
ACGACGGGCCCGCGCCCCGCCGCGCCCGCGGCGACCTCACCCACTCGGGGCTGTGGCGGGTGTGCTGCATCGAAGGTACGTCCGGCCCGGGCACCCACCCACCCCCCAACACACAGACACACACGCACACACACACACGCGCGCACGCACACCCTGCCCGGGGTGCCGGCCGGGAAGGGGGTGGGCGCGGCACTGGCTCCGCGCGACACACAAAGGAGCCGGAGCGAACGGGCGGGTCCCCTCGCGGCCAGCTGTGCACCAGCTCGGGGTCCCTTCAACCGACCCCACAAACTCTCCTCGCACACGCACACCCCCTCGCACGCAGGCACAATGAAACACGCCGAAACTCACACGCGCGCGCGTGCGGCCCGAGACCGGAGCGATCCCGAGGGGCCGCGCCGGAGCCCCCGGGGGAGGTGGAGGATGGCGTGGGGGCGGGAGGAGGCTGGGGTTGGGGGGAGCCGACCGGAGAGGAGGGGAGGAGGAGGGGGAGGGGTTGCTTGGCAACCGGTGTCTGTGCGATTGCTATGGGAACTGGCCATCCTGGGGCGGGGCCGGCCGGGGGCGGGGAGCGCCGGGGCCGCTCCACGCTAGCTCCAGGCCCGGGCCGAGAGGTAGGGGTGGAGGCTGGGCTCCGAGCGGCTCGGTGCGAACCGGGTCGCCGGATCTTGACGCCGCCGAGACCCTGCTCCTCCGCCTACTCTTCTACGGGGCCCCGACCCGCTCCTCCCTGCTCGGTGGGGAGGGGAGGGGTGCGTCACCGAGGCCCCCCGCCCCCCCCCCCACGACTAGGGGAGCAAGCCCTCGGCCCTGGTCCCTCGGCAGGGAGGCTGCGGGAGACCTCGGCCGGACACTGGCGGGTGCAGGGGCTACCCGAGGACCGAGAACTGCCTGGGAGGGGCGTGGCCACCCCGTCGGGGCAAGAGGGGCGGGGCGCTGCGCCCCTAGATGCGCGAGGAGGCCGAGTAGAAGGTGTTCGAAGGTTGGAATGCCTCTGGGGGCCGGGATTGGGTGTCCCGGGACTGTGGGGACCGCTCCCTCCGCGGGAGGGGGCCCGGACGCCTCCAATGGCGAAATGCGCCCGACTTCTGCGCCTCCCACCCGCCCCGCTGCGGGACTGGAACTAACAGGTGGCTGTGGAGGGGCGGTCTGGTCCCAGCCAGGTTGTGGACGGGTCTGCCGCTCGGGCTTGGCTTTCAGATCGGAGAAGGAGTGGGGGAAGTTGGCGGAGCGTTCCTTTCAGATATCCTTGGACAGAGTTTCCTCGTTCTTTCTCTGTAACCTTTTCCCGTGCGTTAACTCCGCCCCTCGGTTATTCGGGGAGTTCTCCCACACACCTAGGCTGCCTTACTGCAGCTACAGCCCCTGCGGATAGTTCAGCGGGGTTGGATCTTGGTGGAGGTTGGTAGGGGAGATGGCCCTTTTCCTGGCCGCGTTTGGAGTCAGCTAAAAAGAGGCTTTGTAAAGCTGGGTCGGCTCGGCGAGGTTGAACTTGCTCCCTTTCCTTCCCCCTAGGCTGCACGCACAGGAATCCTGCCCACCTCCGCCCCCCACATCCTCTCCCAAGCGAGGCTGCCTTGCCCTTTGCAATTGGAGTTTAATGCCAGGGCTAAGTGGTATCTTGGAGGAGCGGGCATGTGCAGTCAATAGTTTGCCAAACACAGGCACACAAAGGATCGGTGGGCCCACGATCACACCTTCCTCTTTTCTTTTGAAAAACATCATTTTGGGTGTGCAGTTGTTCAGATCACGAACACCTACTCTTCTCATCTGGAGAATGTACCCACGTCACTACCTGCCACGGCACCTGAATTAGACACAGAACAGGGGCTGCAGAGCCCCCACGTTCTACCCCACAGGCTCTGCGTGGCGCAGTGAGCCATGTCACTGTCACCACCCAGATGCGCACGTGGACCCCAGGCCTTCCAGTCTCCCGGCGGAGACTGGAACTAACTCACTCCTCCTCGGTGGCAAGCCCGGCCTCTGCAGAGTGGCTGGGATGCCTCCTTTATTAATTCCTCATCCTCATTAGGATTGATGCTTCACTTAGCATCTTGCCAGCTGCCTGGAGCGTTTGCACTCAGTGTTCATCAAGAGAGCCCCAAGCTGATCTGGGCAGCTGGCTCCGCTGGCAGAGGGAGGGTGGGGAATTGCCATCTGGGGAACTTCACCGTAAGAACTGAGCTGCCTCTGTCCCCCCCCCCTCCCCCAGCTCAGGGGTTCTGAGGGCCAAACCAGGCCACATCCAAAGGCTAGAACACCCTGGGACCAACCCAGGGCTAGGAGAGCAGGTTCAGGATTCCTTGTTGTGGCTGGCTTTATCGTGACAGTCCCTCGACCTGGGTGGAAGCCGCCAGCTTATCTCCTAAAAGCACAGTCACCTGACGTCTGCGATGCTTCCACCTGCCAGCCGGCCGGGGTCCAGGCAGCCCAGTAAGCCCAAGCCACTCCCCGGGGGTCTGGTCACCCCAGTGTTGGCTTTGTGTGTCAAATGCATGATTTCCACCTGTTCTCTAGCAAAGTACCCCAAAGCTGTACGTGGGGAAAACAATGCAAAGATCAAACCTCTGAGCTGAAACTGGAAATGTTGCAGCAGGCAGCCAGCAAAGCCCTGGTTGTGACCGTGGGACTCCGAAGCTCTTGCTGGCAACTCCCAAACAGTGGATTCAGTTTCCCGGTCGTTTCCCATAAATGATGTTGCTGGGCCAGGAGAGCCCAGGCCTCTGTGTGTTTAAGGCATCCGTGCAGTCTGACAGCCTCAGCAGGGCCGACCTCGCCCCAGCCTCTCTCTGCTCCCCCAGAGCCGGGTCTCACCCCTCCGCCCGTCTATCGGACAAGTCAAAATACTCGAGAGTGCCGAGCCTGTGCATGTTACCACATGGCACGTTCACAACAGCCCTGAGAGGGTGCTGTCTTCAGCCCCATCTGCAGCCGAGGGTACAGAGGCTCAGAGAGGGCAAGGCACTTACCCAGAGGTACCCAGGTAGGAGGCTGCTGGGCTAGATTTGAGCCTTTGTCTCACAACAAAGCTCTTCCCACCATGTCATCCTGCCCTTTCCCAAACAGCTTCTGGGTTGCCATTAAAAATAGAACCAAGTACTTGACTACCCAGTGGAGCCTAGCTCTGAGGTTGGGCTGCCAGCAGCATGAAGGCATTCAGAAGAGAAAATGTACAAGTGATGCCCAAATTGTATAACATACTCTCCCTTCCTTTCCTTTCCCTTCCCTTCCCTTCCCTTCCCTTCCCTTCCCTTCCCTTCCCTT
>NC_064814.1:18231663-18435022 GCF_023721935.1 Panthera uncia | reverse complement strand
TTCCCTTCCCTTCCCTTCCCTTCCCTTCCCTTCCCTTCCCTTCCCTTCCCTTCCTTTCCCTTCCCTCTTCTCCTCTCCCCTCCCCTTTCCTCCCCTCTTCCCCTCTCCTCTCCCCTTCCCTCCGTTTCTCTCCTCTTCTCTCTTGTCTATTTCTGTCTCTGTCTCTGTCTCTTTCTCTTCTTCCACCACATTCTGGACTAGCCCATCCTCGTCACAATCAGCCTCCTGCTCCCACCCTTCCCAAGACCCCACCTCATTCTTCCTCTGTGTCTTTGGCGACACTCAGCCCCAGGCTGGTGGACATAGGAAAGGAGTAATAAGTCTTTGTGGACTTTTCTGTCAAAAGTATCACCAAGCAGCATTTGTTCAAGCTCTAATGCGTGTTGCAATCAGGCAAGGTATAGAGTGGAAGCAAGAGTCATGGGGCATGTACTGTGTGCTGGGAACAAAAACCTCATGGAAACACGGGAGGGGAGGTGACTGGGCCCAGAGGGCAGCAGCGAATGTCAGCATGCCCAAGCCTCCGTGCCCCCTGTTAGCTCTGGGGTGTTCGCTGGGGCCGCTGGAGGCCAGGGTCCATGAGGGACCCAGACACTGCACTGCCATCAGGAGGACTCTGGGCCCAGAATAACTGGTCCTGGCAAAATTCAGCCTCAGCCCCGCCCCTCCCCTCCCCTCCCAAGCTCCCCAGAGATGAAGCTGCCTCCCCACCCCAGACACGCACAGCTCTGTCAGAGCCTGAAGGTGGCAGCCTTGACACCAGGCTGACCCCCGTGCCTGCTTTGTGCCAGCTCTGTCCTGGGCACTGGCTGGGGAGAAGGTGCAGAGAGATTCTCGACCTTCTCCACCCTGAGGGCGAGAGTCCTATGTCCCGGTCATGTCCACCTCCCTCACCTGGGCAGCATCTCTCACACCAGTGTACCCAGACTGAATTCACAACAGGGCACACAGAGAAAAAGAAACCATGAGTACTGCGCCCTGGGGCCAGGGGAGAGATGGGACAGCCGTAGGGGACTACCCGGGGGCTCCTGCCTGCCGAGGCCCCGCCCAGTCCCCGCCCACTTGCCCAGCGGCCTGGGGGCGGGGCTTCCTCCTCCAGGGCCCTTGGAACCCTTTCAAGGCAGGTGCTGGCCTTAAACTCCCAACGTAGGACCCTTCAGAGAGCTTTTGATTCAAATAACACCCTTTCCACACCCACTGCGCTCCAGGCCCCAGCCTGGGAACTTTTCCTGTGTTTGCTTTCATTTTCTCTTGCGATAACTCACAGGCAGCCTGTCCAGTGAGGCCCAGGCAAGTGAGAGCAGCCAGAACAGGCCTTCCCCAGCTAGTCCCCTCTCCCCAGGGCTCCCCTTTGCCCTCCGGTGTTGATAATAACAGCCATCCCTTAGGGCTGACCTTTGGGCAGGACTGCATTAGTTCCTGTAATGGTCAATGCTTCGAGGTGAATATTATCTGCCTTTCATAGATGGAGGTTATGAGGCTTAAGATGGTCACAGCTCTTGAGGATCACAGAATGTCTTCTGTCTGGATCACCATGGAGGCCGGACTGATGAGCCTGGCTTTCCACCAACCAGAGGATGTCCTTTGTTTGAACCACACAGATTTGGGAAGGGGCAAGTAAGGGGCTGTCTTAGCTCAGGCTGCCAGAGCAAAATGCGATGAACCCAGTGACTTGAGCAACATTTATTTCTTACAGTTCTGGAGGCTAGACGCCCAAGATCAAGGTGCCAGCCGGTTTGGTCCCCAGTGAGCGCCGGCTTCCAGGATTGCAGGTGGTCCCCTAGTTTACTCTGCCCTCCGGTCAGAGTGCTAGCTCTTGGGTCTCTCCTAATAAGGGTGCTAAATCCCATCATGAGGATCCCACCCCCAAGACCTCAGCTAAACCTAGTCACTCACCGCCAAAGCCCCACCTCCAAATCCCACAGGGGCAGGGGCAGGGGGCGGGGGGTGGGGGTTAGAGCCTCAACATATGAATGTGGAGGGGAACATCAGCATTCCTGTCCCTGCTCCCTAACAGGTGCTCACTCTCTAGTCATACAGGCAGGAGTCCTGGCAGTCCTTCTCTTGTCTACCTTCCCTTAATGCTCTGCTTTGTTCTTTCACTGCTTCCTCTCTTCTTGTAAGAGAAAACCATATCCTTTTAACTAGATCCAGCTGACCTAGCGAGACGACTTTGGGGATCTTGGTGGTCTGATTCAATGGCCTCACCACAGAGCCAGCTTCGGAGAACCCCCGTGTGAGGGGCTTCAGCAAGGCTCAGTAGGAAACCAGCAACGCTTTAAAATAAGTCTCCTGGGGCGCCTGGGTGGCTCCATTCATTGATGCCTTCATTCATTCATCCATTCATTTTTTTTTTTTTTCAATTTTTTTTTCAACGTTTTTTATTTATTTTTGGGACAGAGAGAGACAGAGCATGAACGGGGGAGGGGCAGAGAGAGAGGGAGACACAGAATCGGAAACAGGCTCCAGGCTCTGAGCCATCAGCCCAGAGCCTGACGCGGGGCTCGAACTCACGGACCGCGAGATCGTGACCTGGCTGAAGTCGGACGCTCAACCGACTGCGCCACCCAGGCACCCCAATTCATCCATTCATTTATTCCTTTGGTCCACACGTGCTCACTGAACACCCGCTCCGTGTCAGATGTGTGAGGCTCTTGGTCACAGCCGCAGACGGGGTAGACTCAGTCTCTGCTCTCCTGGAGCCAGCATTCCCATGAAGCTGACACTTTCGGGTACTAGTGAGGGTTAGGACGGAAACAGAGTGAGGGTGTGCTGGGAGAGGCTGGGGAGGGCTGCGGTCAGTCAAGGGGACAGGAAAGAGCTGTTGGAGGACCGCAGGGAGACCTTCCAGGGAGAGGAAAAGGCAAGCTGAGGCCCTGAGGCAGGAGACGCTGGGCAAGGCTCCATCACCGTGTGAGGGTATGGGGGTGTGGGGGCTCAGGAGAGGCTTCGAGATCAGGACTAGGATCAGTGCTCTGGGGAGTTTCGGGGAGGACAGTAAAGTGATCTGATTTATGATTTTAGAAGATCCTCCGGCTGCACGTGGAAAGTGGAGATTCTGGAAGGCAGGGGAGGCCACCAGGAGACCGGTCTGGTCATGGTTGCGGAGAACCAGACTGGCGGCCTGGGGCCAAGTGGCGGGCGGCACAGGTGGGGACAAGTGGAGAGAATGATGGGGAGGAGGAGGTGAGGAATCCAGGATGCCGCCTGGACCTGGGGCCACGGCAGCTGCGGGACAGTGGTGCTGCGTCCGGAGGAAAGAGCAGGGTCGAGAAGGGAAACCGAGCATGTACCCCTAGGGGTTCCACATCTGGCACTGGCCAGCAGCATGCCCACCTCCAAAAGGCATGCTGGAAAGTATCGAGGAGAGTAACTCAGGAGGACCACCATGAGTCATCACAGCCCCGAGGGTTCGGGCTCGGGTTCATCATCAGCTACCCCTCACCACGGGGGCAGGGTTTCTCAACCTCAGTACCCCGACATTTTGGGCTGGATCGTTCTCCGTTGTGGGGGCCGTCCTGCGTGGTGCGGGATGTTTAACAACCTCTCTGGCTTCTGCCTACTAGAAGCACCCCCACCCCCTCCGCTCGCCACCAAGCTGTGACAACCACAAATACTTCCGGACGCTGCCTGCCGGATGTCCCCTGGGCATGTGTGGGGAGGGGGTGGGGAGGGGGAAGCAAAATCAACCCCCTGCAGAGAACCACTGCTCTAAGGGAAGCGTCATTTCGGAGGGGGGAAGGGAGAGACCCAGTTCCTGGCAGCCGGTAGGAGTTCCACCTGTTTCTCTTTTCTTCGAGAAAACAAATGTGGAGGGAGCCTAACCCTCCTGGTAGGGGGAGCTGGCCTCTGCCTACGTGATGCCCACTTCCCTTCTCTTCCTAAGATAAGTAGCTGCAGGTGACCCACCTTACCTTGCCTGTGACACCCCAGCATGTGTCCACACTGGGGATGGGAACTGCTCAGGTGCCCCGATCCTCGCACGCTGGAAGCAAAGACGCAAAGGAAACTCGAGGCGGGAGAGGCAAAGTGACTCACCCAAGGTCACACGGCTGGCTCGTTCGTTCGTAACAGCCCCCGGAGCAGGAGAGGGTGTGGGGGCGGCCTGGTTAGGGCTTCGTTGGCACAGCTCACCGGCTCCGTCACAGTCAACCCACAAACACACACTCCAATAAAGACGCCTGTGCACGGGCCAAATCCCCGGGAACAGCTTCACCAAGAGAACAGACTGGCCCTAACCCCAGGGCCAGGCCCAGGCCCCCCGCAATTCTTGTGTTTCACCCCCGTGACGTTCCGGGAGGCGCTGCGAGAGAACATCTCTCCTGAGCTGCAAGTCAGGACATGATGCCAGATGAGAGACGTTCTTTTCCTCACGCATCAATTTCTCCGTATGAAAAACTTTTCAAAGCTGTGAAAATGACATCACGTGATTCTCCCCTGGTTAGTTCTTCTTCCTCCAACCAAAAAACAGAGCAAGGAAGAAAGGGACAAGATTTAAAAAAAAAAGAAAAGAAAAGAAAAAGCAAAGTAGGTGAGGCACTAGGACAGAAGTAGAAACAAGAACAGGAAAATAAGGTGATGGTTGAGTCCGATTGAGCACACAAAGTGCCTGCTGCAAAGGCCGGCCGTGTTGCTGGACATGGGCCACATGCTTGTCTCTGAACTTCCTGGGGCCGGGACAGAGAGGAGAGCGTGACCAACTGTAAGGTGCCAGTGTGCACATAATAGAGGAAATCACTGCTGAAGGGAAGCCAGATCGTCTCTGTTACAGAGCCCTGGGAGAAATGTATTCGATGTGTCCTTCCTTCTATTGCATCCTAATAGACTCTGTTGAAAAGGCAGCGTGGGGTAGAGGCAGGAGGCCAGGTTTTGGGGAGAGAAGACTTGAGTTCAAATCCCAGCTTTCCCAGGTGGCTGTGCAGCTTTGGGCAGGTTACTTAACCTCTCTGAGTCGTTCATGTGTCTGGAAAATAAGATAATGAGACAGCAGATGTGAAAGTAGCCAGTGCACACGTACGGAGTAGGTGCTCCCCAAATACGATGCTCGTCAGGACAGCCCTGGGGAGACTCGGGGCCTGCCCCTGGCCTCTGTATTCCACCAGGTTCCTGAGTGTAGGCCAGGAGCCAGATGAATGTAGCTGCCAACCTCCAGTAGGGGGCTGTGAGGAGGCCTGAAGGTCATCCTTCACCTGGTAGCTATATCTCTCGCTGGATGCTAGCCATCCCTGCCCCTTTGCATTTCGAGGGCACCCCACAGTGTCAGGACAGGGCTGGGGTCCAGACGACCCTCTGAGGGAAGCTCCAGGGTTTCTGCAAAGTAGACAGCACCTCCCCTGCATGACCCCGACTGAAAGACGGCAGACTGTGACTCCATACTTGGCCTCAAGTGGCCTTGGCATCAGGCCTCCTCCTGCCCTCCTGCTTCCCTGGGGCCGGGATGAGGCCTGGGAGCCGCCCTGCTGGGGTCCTGGGTCAAAAGAATCCTCTGATAGCTTCTGCTACCCTAAACATCAGGATCTCTCTGTCACCCCACTACTCTCCCCCACCCCCGACTTCTGTCCATCCTTCAAGCCAGCCTCCCCCAAGAAGCAAGCCCTAGCTCCCTCCTTGGGCTCTTTGAGCACGTATGCCCCCAGCCGCAGAGTTTGTGCACCGGCTCGTAAAGCTTCGGATTTTATAACTTGTTTTTCAATGTTTGTTTATTTCTGAGAGAGAGAGGGTGCAAGCTGGGGAGGAGCAGAGAGAGAGAGAGAGAGAGAGAGGCAGAGGATCCTAAGCAGTCTCTGCACGGTCAGCGCAGAGCCTGATGCAGGGCTCGAACCCACGAACCGTGAGATCATGACCTGAGCCGAAGTCAAACGCCCACCAACTGAGCCACCCAGGCGCCCCAGGCTTTGGATTTTAACTGAAGCCGCCCTCCCCCCTCCCCCACCTCGAAGGATTGCCGACCTGAAGCGAGGCCTGTCACACAACATCCACCCTCCTGTGCCTCTCACCACGCAGAGCCTACAGACGTAGAGGTACTCCAGAGTGCTCTCCAGTTGTCCCTCCTCCTCCCAGGCCACTGTCCCGTCTCTGAGAGTGTGGAGTGGGCGTCGGGCATCTCTTGACTCAAGCCCAGCTCAGAGCCTGGGAGAAAACCGATTAACTACAGCTGCTCGGCCTCCCTGGCTCACCTGCCATCGTTCTTGCTCTCTGTCACCTCCTCGCCCCCCGGGGAGAGACGCAGGGCTGGACGCCCATCCCATCTCACCCTTCGGGCCCCCATTAGGCCACACGGAAGTGGCAGCATCGGACGGCCAGCCCGAAGTCGCACGGACCCGGGTTTGAGCCCAGCCTCTGCCACTTGTCAGACAACCTCTAAACTAGAGTTCCTTCATGGTAAGACAGGGGCGTGGGCATATTAGCCCCTGGGATCGTTGCAAAGATCGCATGGGAAATCTTCCCAAGGGTTATGTGCAGAATTACCTTCAAGGTGCCTGGCATCTTGTAGATATTCAAGGCGGGATGGCCTTCTCCCTATCCCCATGCGTCCCGGACTTTGGAGATGTTCCCAGAAGAAAAAAGTTTGCAGCCGATTTGAGCGAGGCCCCGGGTCCGCTCAGCGGCCCCCAGGGTCTGGGAGTAGGAGACGCTGGGCCTCCCCGGGGTTGTTCGGGCCAGTGGAGAGCACGGCGTGGTGCCATCATCTCGCAGAGGCAGAACCGCTCCGAGGGGCCGCTGTGAACCATGAAATCGGAACCGGGGGGATCTCGATTAGGAGTCGACATAGGGTCTGCCGTCAAGGTGGTGCCCGTGGCGAGGATAGCAGCCTCCCAGGCCGAGCGTCCCCCCTTCCCACCTCCTGGCAGGCAATGGGGCCACGGCCGTGAATTCCAGGGTGGCGGGATCCGGGCTGTGATGCAGGAGGACAGGCTGCTGGGCTGTGGGAACACTGGAATGAGAGTCAGGAGACCCGTGGCCTGATCCCAGCTCTGTCACTGATCATCTGAGCCGTCTTCTGCTTGTCCCTTAACCTCCTAGAGCCTCACATCTGCTTGTCTGGCAAATGGGCAAACGATACCTATCCTTCCCTCCATCTTTTCTGCCTCCCCTTCCCTCCCTTCTTTCTCCTCCTTCCCTCTTGCCTGCCTCATCCCTCTGTCTGTTCCCCTCCCGCCCAGGGTCATGTGAAGAAGAGACTTGGGAAGGTGCTGTTAAGACACAGTGGCGGTTCCCACAGAGGCACTGCAGAGGGGACAGGACTTCAGGCAGCCTTTCGTGGAAACATTATTGGCTTGGCCTCTTTTCACCCTGACAACCTTGGCCAGGAGCCACATGCAGGTGGCTGCTCACGTGTCAGATGTGCTCCTGGTGGCCAGTGCGGTCTCTCCACGACTCCTCTCCCACCCTCTCGGTGCTTAGCCTGCTTTGGATTCTGGGTCTCCCACTCTCTCTCTCTGCCCCGCCCCCGCTCATGTTCTGTCTCTGTCTCAAAAATAAAATAAACATTAAAAAAATTAAAATCTGTAATCAGAGGACATCCTTCCCCAGCTTGCCACCTTTCAACAGGCCCGCATCCCACTTGTGGTCGAGTCATGCTTATTCCCTGATGTCCGAACCCTGCAGATACGGCCCCACTGGCCTCTCTGACAGCCCCCATCGGGAGCCTCACTGTCCAGAAGAAAAGAGTGATGGAAGGTGATATCTGGACCAAGTCCACGTGATGGTTAATAGGACGGGGGCTGGCGAAGGTGGTCAAAGAGACGTGCATCCGAATCCTGCTCTACCCTGCATTCCCTGCGGCCTTGGGCAAATTCCCTAGCTTCTCAGAGCCTCAGTTTCCTCATCTGTAAAATGGGATACAATGATAGACACCCGCCCCAGGCAGTGGAGCCATTCCCCGAGACACAGAACCGAAGTGGAGGAGCCTAGGGGGACTGGAGACAGGAGAGCTGGACACGGAAGGACTAGTGCACAGGGTGGGGGACCACCCCACTCTGCAGGGATGAGGCGGGGCGGGCCCGGAGACACAGATGTGGAAATCATCTGCTGGGTGGATGAAAACAGTTCCCCCTTGTGGTGAGATGTCAGGCTGTCAGTGTTGAACCTCGGTGCCTTCGGTTCCCCCACGGGACCCATGGCACTGCGACATTTGTATTTTCTGAACCCAAACTCGATAAAAAGCAGGCAACAGGTTTTCTGTTGTTGTCGAGGCTGTAAGAGGTAACACAGGAGGTGTTACGGAGGTCCTGAAATTTCGGCACTCCTTGCTTGTTTGAGGAGTTGGTGGGGCAGGGGGGAGATCCAGACCGTTTAAAATCAAGACTGTCCTAGAAAAATCCAGACCCCAGTAACAGGTCATGTGCAACGGATGTAAAATGACTGTTGTCACCAGGGTTGTATTCGAGGGCTGGGGACTTGGGGACTCGGAGCTCGTCTGTGTGTTCAGAGCTCTGCTGACACCCTCCTTGAATTCTTGATCACTCTTGAACAAGAGGGTCTGCATTTGTCGTTTTGCACCGGACCCCATACATGACACAGCCTCTCCTGAGTGTCCTTCTGCCCTGAGAAGAGGCTTTGATGAGAAAAACAGGACAGGGAAGCTGGTGCTGGAGAGTCCTGGGGTTGCACTGAAATTGGCGGCTGGGGTGGGGAGCGGAGGTGGGTGCTGGAACCAGACCTCACCTGTTTCTTGTCTTTTTTTCTTCCAAGGGCCACCCCCAATGCTACTCAAAGCCAGGGGCTGCCTTAGAGGGCAGTATTCCTTAAAACTCCGTCACTGTTAAGCATTTATGGGGCATATGCTGAGTGCCTGGCTTCGTGCTCGCACTGTGGGTACAGAAAGCCCTTGGGGAATTTACCCTCTGGTTCCGGGGAACCCCACAGGAGGCAAGAGGGCAGCATCATACAGGGCAGGGTGTGGGGAGCATCAGACCACACCTGGCTGTGGGGTCCTCCTCCTGGGGACTCTAACCAGACCTGTCTCATGGGGTCATCAGGAGGATCCAGAGAGGAAAATACACGCGGGGTTCCACACACATCTGCTTCACAATGGACTTGAAATACCCAGCAGCTGTTATAAGCGGCCTCTTGGAGAGGAAGGAGGGCATGGGGGCGGGGCAGAGGGTTCAAATCCCGGGGTGAGTGGGGTTTGAAGCCAGGCTCCGCCTCCTGCTAACTGTGGGGCCACCAGCTGGTCATTTCACAGTGTCTGTGAGCCTCAGTTGCTTTCTCTGCAAAATGGGGTGTTAGCAACACCTTCCGGGCAGATTTGCACACAGGAGCCGGGAGGAGCCAGGAATAAAGTGTGCAATGCCTGGTAGTGATTGGCGTTTACTAACCCAGGGAATGCCCTGCACGTGGAGGCAACGGGAAGGGGTCCCCCACCCCCACCAGCACCCGTGAGGATGGGTCTCAGAGGAAGAGAGTCTTTGCCGAGCCCCCACCCCAAAGCACAAGCAGGGAGAAGAACACGGATCCCTGAAGATTCCTCGGGGACATCTCAGGACACCCAGGCTCCCTTCCAGGGGCCAGACAGTCCGGCCAAGGCCGTGTCACCAGCTCATCTTTGCCACGCGATGGGGGGAGGCCGCCCCGCGCTCGCTTCCGGCCCTCGCTCTGAAAAGCCCCGATAACAAGCGCACATTGACGGCCGGGTTCCCCTGGGCGAGCGTGCTGTTCGCGGCTCGCATCTGAGCCCTCGCCCGAGACATTTTCTCGCTTCAGCAATTTGGCATGTCATACAAAGGGGCTCTGATTTTTCCTGATGTCCAACTCCTCTTGCATGAAAAATAGCTTTTGTTGTCTTTCTGCCCACGGATTCCTGCGTGTGAGGCAAGGCCAGATGCCTGGTGGGCGAAGAGTCCCGTTTGCTTAACCGCGTGCAGGGTCTCTGTCCTTCCACCTCGGCGGCCCCTTGTGGCCCGTGGCCCTGAGGTTCGGTCCCTCCGGGAGGTGTGCGTCCTGGCCCCTGGCCTGTCCTCCGCCTTCACATGGATCAGTTCCTCTTCCTACTTGGTGGCTGTGTCCCGAGGGTCCCTGTTTGGGTTGCAGCCACTCCCACTGTCCCCATAATCACCACACCCACCCGGCCAACCTGTGGGTCCCCTTCTCTGAGCATCCCACCAGTCCCAAGCTTTTTGTTCTTCCTAGCCCCCAACCTTCCCTCCCTCCTTCTCCCTCCTCCCACCTCTCTCCCTCCCTCCCTCCCTTGCTTTCTGCCTTGTATTTCTATTTCTTCCCCTTTCCCTTTGCAGGGTGCCATTTTTTCCCCCACATTTATTTATTTTTGACAGAGAGAAAGAGCATGAGTGGGGCAGGGGCAAAGAGAGAGGGAGACACAGAATCCGAAGCAAGCTCCAGGCTCTGAGCTGTCAGCACAGAGCTCTATGCGGGGCTCCAACCCACAACCCACAAACTCATGACCTGAGCTGAAGTCAGAGGCTTAACGGACTGAGCCACCCAGGTGCCCCAAGAGTGTGCCATATTTAAAGCACACGAACTCTCTCCTACTTTCTGTTCAAGGCAGGCTTTTGAAAGTTCTTGAGGCATTTAGTAGATAAAAATGTATTATCTCAAGTCTGTGATTTGGGGGAGGTTTATTAAACATGGGGAGAATTCTATTAAGTAGCAAATTGAGTGAGTCAAAAACCCATAGATGTGGAACCTGGAAAGGTCATCTGGTACAATAGATGTGAGTAGGGCTCGGTTTATTCTAGGAGGCCAGAAAAAAGATATTGGAAGGAAATTCACCAGTATGTTAAAGTAGTGGTCGTGGGAACTAGGCGTGATTTCTTCTGCCTCCTTCTGTCTTTTTCAGATTTTCTGTTATGTTGCAGGGGGTGGAGGGGAACATAGAAACCTGATATTTAAATTTAAAAAGCACCGGGTCCAGTCTCCAGCCCTCAGACAGATGAATGGGTACGTGAGTTCATTCAGCATTGATGGTATTTGTTCTCTTTATTCTTCAACTCATCCAGACACACACTCCCCGGCATCATGCCCAGTCACCTTTTGTCAGTATTTTATTACAGGCCACCCCTGACTACTAACCAAATTGATTCCTGGACGAAAGCCTCTGTGAGCTGTCCGTAGTTGAGATTTTGTTTCCCACAAGCACAATTTACACACTCGCTTTCCATCCCTAGAAATCCATCTCATGCCATAAAAGTACCCGAACTGACCCCAAAAGTGAGCGAAAAGAAAATAAAACCCAGATATATGCTTTGACAAACTTTTATCACATATGTAAAACTAAATACTTCATATAAAAAGCTGTGTCATGCAATGTTCCTTTGGGAGGATTTTTCTGCCTGAGTCAGGCTGGCTAAGGTTTTGAAAATCTGAATCCAGTGACATTTGAACAGAATTTTCTTTTTTCTTTTCTTTTCTTTTCTTTTCTTTTCTTTTCTTTTCTTTTCTCTTCTCTTCTCTTCTCTTCTCCTTTCCTTTCCTTTCCTTTCCTTTCTTTTCTTTTCTCCCCTCCCCTCCCCTCCCCTCCCCTCCCCTCCCCTCTCCTCCCTTCCCTCCTCTCCCCTTCTCTTCCCTTTTCCGAAAAATCCCCCTATGGCAAGTTTAGACATGCTTCATTGCACCAAGAAGTCCTCAAAATGCTTTAAAATAAAGGGTTCTTCTGTCTCAAATATTTTCCACTGCCAACTCCGTTCGTGTAAATTCTTTAGAAAAAGTCTTTGCGCGGCAAATACTGGAGGAAAGGCGATTCCCACTGTGACCTGCATACTACCACCTTGCTCTTTGGGGCAGTGAGTCAGTTGGCCCTTCAAATGCCAGGCGATGCCTGTCAGTGCCCAGGGGTCCCTGCGGCCAGATGCTCATCAGTGCTGTCTTTAGCCGTTGGCAGCAGGCTTAGCTAAGATCGCAGTGCAAGATGATGCCCAGAGGCAAACATGAGGTCCCAAGCCCAGCGGCCCAAGGCTGAGATGCCCAGTCTTAGACGGAACGATTATTCCTTGATCCTCATCAAAATCGCTGCGCCTCTGATAGTGATGTTTGTTCCTTCTCGCGCAGTCTTTCCTGGAGCTGAAAACAAAGCCCTCGTCTTCTGCCCTTAAAAGTCCTTTATGCTCTTGGAAGCGGTGTTTATGTCCACCCTCAATCCTCCCATCTCTGAAGGATCGGGAAGGAAATTCACCTGGTTCTGTTGGTTTGTTTGTTTTCTTTGTGGTTAAACCTGGTTGTTTTCTCTAGACCGTTTCTGGCTTTCAGTCAACAAGCCTTCATGGCATGGCTCCTGGTACAGAGCGCTCTGGGAGGGGCTGGGGTCCAGAGACCCTCGGGAGACCCTCCCCACTTATCACAGGTTGCTGTGCTGCCCATGAAGTGTCAGACCAGCATTTCCCTGCCCTGGGTGCCCTTGGGGCCCTCTCCTCTCACCTGCTTACCCACCCCACACTCTCCCTCCTACTTCTCTGCGTAGGATCCAAATTACGATTTTTTTTTTTTTTTAAAATAAGAGTGAACGTCTAGTGAACACTTACTGTGTACCAGGCACTAAATGTATCCTTTTCAGAACTTTCCGTATGTTATCTCATCTCATCATCATAACAGCTATGGTTTAATACGATTTACGTAGTTATTTAATGAGCCATTGGTTAATCAGGTATATTACAGAGAAAAAGAGAGAGCACGTGTACACAAACACTCACTTGGTGCTTACTATGTGCCAGGAACTGTCCCAAGCTCTTTAGAAATTAAAAAAAAAATTTTTTTTTTAAGTTTATTTATTTTAGAGAGAGAGAGAGGGAGAGGGTGGGGGTGGGGGAGGGGCAGAGAGCGAGAGACACAGAATTTGAAGCAGGCTCCAGGCTCTGAGCCGTCAGCCCGGAGCTTGACGCAGGATTCAGACTCACAAACCATGAGATCATGACCTGAGCTGAAGTCGGACGCCTAACCGACTGAGTCACCCAGGCGCCCCTAGAAATTTTTTTTAAGTTTACTTATTTATTTTGTGAGCCGGGCTGGCACGGCAGGCTTCTCGGAAGTGGTGGGCACAGCATCGTGACCGGAACGGTGCACGATGCCGGGCTCTGAGTCTGACTCATGCAGCCTGGAGAGGGAAGATTCTGCTGTCAGACCGAAGGCGGCTCTCAAGATCGGGGGCTCTCAGCAGAGAAGCTGAAAATCATTCTGCTCAAGACAGCTCCTCTAAGGAGACATTAACCATGCGCTTCAAACCCCCACAGCCCGCGTTTCGCAGGGGATAGCACCTGCCAGCAGACGTTCACACCCAGATTCCGATTGTTGGCATTCACATGGCAACTGCTGGCTCACAAAAAGCGGAGAGAAAAACAGTGTTGATCAGACCGGAGGCTTCCATTCATATCAAGTTCAGATGCAGGCGAAACTAATCCAGGGCAATGGAAGTCAGCGACGTGCCTCCTCATGGTGGAGAATTGACTGGGGCAAGAGGGAGCAAGAGGGAGCCCCAGGCATGTGTGTGACCACGTTCTGTATCTTGATCTGGATGGAAGTTACATGAATGTAGACACAGGTTCATCGAGCTGCGCTCAGGATCAGTCTCTGTATTATCCTCAATTAAAAAAACAGGGGCGCCTGGGTGGCTCCGTTGGTTAAGCAACCGACTTTGGCTCAGGCCGTGATCTCATGGTTCATGAGTTCGAGCCCCACATTGGGCTCTGTGCTGTCAGCACTAAGCCTGCTTCAGATCTTCTGTCCCCCCATCTCTCTGCCCCTCCCCCCCTTATAAGTAAATAAATAAATAAATAAATAAATAAGCTTTAAAAAAAAAACAAATACAGGGGTGACAAAGATCCCTCGGGTGGCCTGTCACCAGCCCTTACCTGCCACCATTGATCCCCACCTGCTGACCTGTGTTTTCTTCAGGTCTAGTCAATCCAACAGACAAATACTCACTGAGAATCTGTGCACCTAGCCCCTGCTACGTTCTGGAGACTCAGTGATTCATTCATTTGTTCTTTCATTCAGCAATTATGTTTGCACCCAGCCTTTTGGGAACACTGCTTGGGCCCGCTAGACGAAAAAGATGTTCCCCTATCAGGGGCTTGCGTGATTCGGAGGTGACGAGGCCTCCCACTGGTGCATGCCTCCTGATCTAGAGTCTCTCATGGAACTCTCTCAACCCTGCAGAGACATGGGCTCTGTCAGCCTCAGAAGGCAGAGCAGGGGAGGCGGAGTTTGACTTGAACTTGCATTGTGCACCATTCGGTACACGGTGCTGTGCCCACCTCCTCTGAGAAGAGTCTGTGCCCACCCCAGGGTGCCCGACTCACCCCACACAGGCCTCATCTTTACGGAGATGTTTCCCTGAGCCCAGCACACCTGCTGAGCAAGGGCTGGTCCTAAGGGTGGCAGAAGCTTGATATGTTTTGGGTGAGGAGGGTCTGGCCCAGGGGCCAAGAGTGACTTTGCTTCTCTGAAACCGTTCTCTCTCTCGGCCAGGTAACTGGGATTCTGAGAGATCACTTGTTGCCCTGCCTGGAGGACCAGTGCTTCCGGCCCTCATCCTGCCCCATGTGCCCCCAGTGCCCCACCAGTAGTATTTCCGAGTCCCTATTCAAACCCATCAACTACTTACTGAGAATTTATTTTTTTTCCTCGCCGCCCCCCAATACTTACTGACAATTTAAAAACCAGACCCCAGACTGAGTGCTGGGCACTCAAAGATTATTCATTCATTCAGCAACGTTTACTGAGTGCCTAGTACTCACCAAGCAGTGTTCTAGATGGTGGGCAAAGTTTCCTTCACAGCAGTGAGCAAAACAGCAATTCGCATAATGATTATATTGTCTCGGGGGACAATAAGCAAGAAAACTCAGGAGAGTGGCGGGGAGGGCCCCACTGGGAGGAGGAAGTTGAGTAGGCTTGCAAGAGGTGAGGAGGTGAGCTCTACAGAGGTCTCGGGGACAGTCGTTTAGGGCAGAGGGGGCAGCAAGCATCACAGCCCTGTTCAAGCCTCTCTGAGGCCTGAGTGGCTAGAACAGGGAGCAGGCGATGTTGGTCAGAGAGGGGCCTGTGGCCCCCAGTAAGGATTTGACCTTTTACCCAAGCACCGGAGAGCTTGGGGCAGCGGCTTTCACCTGGGTTCCAAGAGGATACTTCTGGCCACCACGAGGACTGCGCTTGGGTTGCTCCCAAAGTGGATAGGGCTCTGCTGGGATCCCTGGCGTGGTCTATCAATCCCAGAGGGGCCTGACCCCCATCAGTCTGAGGAAGTCAGGGAAGGCTTCCCAGAGGTGGTGCCATTGGCTGTGTGTTGCAGATCATGTAGGAGCCTGCAGTCGGGGGGACCTGACCATACAGAGGCACATTCACACATTCATTTACTCCTCTGTTCATCCTTCAGCAGTTTATTGAGCACCTGAGTGAAAAAGAGAGTCCTGCCTGTTCCTAGGGGAAATTAGTGCCCAACAGGGAGGGGAGAGACAGAGAGGCAGCCAAATGCATTAGAATTCCTTGTGGAAGTGTGATAATCAATGCATATTCAGGGAGCTGTCACCACTCAGGATGGGGAGGGGAAGACCTTCAGACACCTTGGGTGTGGTCATAGGAGTCTTTCTAGATGAAAGGTCATCTGAGCCCGTTTTGAAAGATGGATGTGAGTTCCTTAAGAACGTGAGAGGAAGAGGGTTCTAGACAGAGTACCAGCACAGGCACACAGGCATTCCCTAGTCACTGAGTGCCTACCGTGTCCCCAGTCCTGAGCTAGCCACGGGGGTGCACAGAACATGGAGTGTTTTCTAGAATGCTGAGGAAATTTGGGACCACTGAAACAAAAGGCCCAATATGAGAGGAAACCCAGGAGCTGGGATCAGGGTGGGGGGTGGGGTGGAGAAAGGGCAGGAAGCTAGAGTCCCGCACACCATGTTCAGGACCCGGCATTTGGCCCTCCTGGCAAGAGTTGCCCATTAAGGCTTCCACTGGGGGTGGCGTCTAGATTCTGACTTGTGTTTTGAGAGCTCACGGTGGCTCTGCCACAGAGGATGGAGTGGACGGGGTATGGCTGGACGCAGGGAGACCTGATAGGAAAAGACTGGAAAAGTCCAGACCAGGGTGATGGTCCCTGACTTAGGATGATGGGATGGAGCAGAGATCTCGCAGATGAGATCCCACCCATCTCGGAGACAGACTGGATGTGGGGATGCAGAGGGGAACCCATCACGGCAGGGGGTGGGGTGCTGGGCGAACGATGTGTCACCAAGGAGGACAGCACCCCTGGGAGGAACAGCAGACTTTGTGAGTAGGGCCTCCGAGGACAGTTCCAGGCCAGAGCACGGGGACACACGGGGAATAGCGAGGCCATTACAGGTTGGACGAGACCCTACCAAGGCTCTGGTGCCTTCGCTAATTTTTTCACCACTTGATGATCCCCGTTTTGCAGATGGGGAAACCAAGGCACAGCGAGTTGAAGTAACTGTCACAAGTGGCAGGGCCTGTAAGCGACAGGGCTGGCATTGGGATTTGCACATAGGCAGTCGGGCTCTGGATGCCACGCTCCTGCCCTCCACACTGGCAACCCCCAGCCCCTGGATGCAGGTGAGAGCCGGGAACATCTCTGGGGGGGTGAGAGGAGCCACACGGGCCGATACCTTTCCTCAGCGAGACGTGGGTAGCTCTGCACCCCAAGATCCCGTAGGTGTGGCCTCAGCTATGTTCCCTGGTGAATTCGCACATGGCAGCTGGGCGCCCCCACCCTAGTCACGTCTCCGTCCTGAGCAGAGAGGACGTCGCTGCCCACTTACTGTCTAGAGACCCCTCGCTATCAACACTCTCGAGCTAAGCCCGGAACACGGAGACCAGCCACGCTACAATATGGGTGAGCCCTGAAAACATTATGTGAGGTCAAAGAAGCCAGCCACAAAAGCCACAGCCCCGTACCCAAGTCCCACACACTGGGAGGCTTGAACACCAGAAATTCATTGCCTCGCAGTTCAGGGGGCTGGAGACCAAGATCAAGGTGTCGGCCAGATTGGTTTGTCCCGACCACGTGAGGGAGAATCTGTTCCGTGGTCCCCCCCCCCCACCCCACTTCTGCTGGCAATCTGTGGTGTTCCTTGGCTTGTGGGTCTCGGTCTTTATCTCCCTCATGGCCTGCTCCCTATGTGTACGTGCCTGTGTCGAAATTTCCCCTTCTTATAAAGACATGAGTCATATCAAATTGGGACCCACCCTAATGGTCTTAACTAGATCTGCAACAGCTCTTTCCAAACAAGGTCACATTCTGAGGTTCTGGGGCGTTAGAACTTCAACATATGAATTTGGGGAAGGGGGGGGACACAATTCAACTCTTAACGGGTTCATATTGTATCCTTCCATTTATACAAAATGTCTAACATATTCACGGAAACAGGAAGCAGATTAATGGTTTCCAGGGACTCAGAGGAGAGGCGGATGGACGTGACTGCTTAGTGGGTACGGAGTGAAGTTCTTCACTTGGGGTGATGACAATGTTCCCGAACCAGGAAGCAGGCTTAGAGAGACGAGCTAACTTGCCTGAGCTCAGAGAGCTACCAAGGGGGTAAAATGAGATTTGCCCCAAAGCTTGTGTTCTTTCCCTTACAGCTGGGCCCAGATGGAGGATTCTCCTTGGGCAAGTTAACGAACTTCTCTGAGCCTCATTTTCTTTGTCTGCAACACGGAAGCAATAGATCATCCTTATCCTCTACCCCTGTGAGAATTCAAGGAGATAATGCACGGAAGAGTTGCTGGCACATTCTAAGTGTCTAATAAATGGTCGTTGTTGTTACTCTACCAGTCAGGGTCCATCCAGGAGAAACCAAAGCAACTCTGTGTCTTTCGGACGGAGGAAATTTAATAAAGCGAGTCGATTTCCCAGGTGATCAAAGAGCTGAGAAGCCAAGCGGGGGAATCAGGAGGCATCCAGATGTGAGCAACAAGGGGAAACCCCTTCCACCCCTGCATGAAATGAAAACACACAGAGGTGGTTTTACCAGAGGCCAGCCCGTCCAGCAAGTGCTTGGCTCCTGGGGGAAACTGGGACCACAAAGGGAAGGACTTTCCAGAAGGAACTGGACCCCCAGAGGAGATCCAGTAGCCGTCACCAACACTGTCCAAAGAAGAGAGAAAGAAATACCCTGACTTCTTTCCTTGGACCTTCTCATGTTCCATCAGAGCCTCCTATTGGGCAAAACGACCCAGAAAACCATGGGCAAAGGAGCCTGGGAAGTGTAGTTCCCTGGGATGCAGCGGTCCTCTCAGCTGCCGGTGTAGGTGGTGAGCAGTGTTTACCGTTGGTCCACGTATGGCACCTGCCTGCTGCGTGGACGCGCCCCGGTCTGTGCATGCCACAAGTCTGCACCGAGGGAGAGAGCAACGTTGCAGCCCATGATGCATGCAGCCCAGCCCCTCCCGTTGCCATGGTGGAAGAACCACGTTGTAGCACAAGCATCAGGGCTCAGAGTGACTCGGTCGGTCTGCTCATCGGAGCCGTTGGACAGATGCACCTTCCTCCTCCACTGCCCTCAGCGCGACAGAGGGTAGAGGAGCTGGGAAGAGAGAAAGCCCCGGAATCTGCAGCGCCCATTTTTCTTTGAAGTGAGGAAGCAGCTTTTACTGTCTTCCTTAGAAATCCATGTCCGTCGTTAGGGACTTTGTGGCATCTGCCCCTCGAGCTCGCACGTAGCCTGGCCTCCTGCCACCTCCGTCACTCGTTTGGCTCTTGAATCTTGCCACTCCGACAGCAGGAGAACTGCGCATGGTCCCTGCCGCTCTCCAGACAGTCCCGAGACATACAGGACATCCCTGCGGGGAGCGCCTCCCTCAGGCCAGAAGGTTGCAGAAATTCGTTGGCGGAGGCTTCCCATTTCTGGTTCCATCATATGCAAGGCATCGAAGAGGCTGGAGAGTTGGATAAGAAGAGAGAAGGTCAAGGGCCTTTTGCTCCCAGGGTCTTTAGCATTGGGGTGTGACGTGAGTCACATCGCTGGGTCCTTGGAAGAAGAGGAGGCACGCAGGGAGAAGGTCCCGTGAAGCTGGAGGGAGAGACTGAGATGACACAGCTACAAGTCAAGGTGCACCGAGGATTGCAGGCAAATCTCCGAAAGCGAAGAGAAGGGCACGGAGCAGATTCTTCCCTTGCTCTTTCCGAGAAAGCAGAGCTCTATTGATACTTTGGTTTTGGACCTCTGGCCTCCGGAACTATGAGAGAGTCAATCCCTTTGGTTTTAAATCATCCTGTTTGTTGTGCTCTGTTACAGAGGGCCTCGGAAATGAAACCGGAAAACCCATTCAGCCTTGCCACTAACCACCGAGTCAGCCAGCCTCCCGAAATGTTTCTCGCGTCACGCTCCAAGAGTGGGTAACGTGAAATAAAAGAAATGTGACTTTGTTAGCAGCTGTGTGTCGAGAGCTCACTCTGTAGGCTAAGCATGAATACGCATCATCTCATTGAACCCTCCCACCCCACCAACCCTATGACGTCGGCACCGCTAACTGCCCTCGTTTACAACTGGGGAAACTGACTCTCAGAGAGCTGAAGTAATTTTCCAAGGCAACATGAATATTTTTATTTCTTTCTGGGTCAATGGCTATTTTCAAGACCAGACGGAGCTGCTGAAAGCTACATGGACTTGTTTAGACGAGAAATGTATTAGCTTTCTAGGCTTTTCTTAACAAATCACCTACAAGCTTAGGGGCTTAGAACAACACAGATTTATGATCTCACGGTTTCCGTGGATCGGGAGTGCGGGCCAGCTGGGCTTTCTGGAACTTGGGGTTCTCTTCCAAGCTGACCGGTTGTTGGCAGAATTGGTTTCCACGTACAACGAAGCCCTGGTCTCTTGCTAGCCACCCGCCAGGGGCCTCTCGGCCCACAGTTACTTGCCACATGGCCCCCCTGGTGGTTCACAACATGGCACCGTGCTTTCTTCCCCGCCAGCAGGAACATCTCTCTGACTTCTCCCCCTCCAGCCTGCCAGAGTGGGGTCTTATATAATGTGAGCTCATCATCGAATTCACAGGTTCCTCCCACACTCGAGGGGAGCACACCGGCGGGGGGGGGGGGGGGGGGGGGGGGGTTGGGGATTTCAGGAACCATGTTAGGATTCTGCCCACCGAGTTCCCCTGAACTTGACTTGGGAGTCCCGGCTGTGTCTCTGACGTGGGGTATGAGCTTGGAGAGTTTCCTTCCACACCCTTTGATTCTGAGTCTCCTCATTTATCAAGGACGGACAATAATACCAGACTCCGATGGGCTGCCCGGAGGATTAGATCAGTTAAACCGTCAGGCATGGCAGTTGCTAGGAGCCCAGTAAGTGCAGCTCCCCCCTTTCCCTTTGCAAAGCGTGGTTCAGTCACAGTGGAAAACACGGCACGGGCAGTATGCCTGGAGGCACCTGGTCCCGGAACCAGAAGGCGTAGCTGCGCTCCAGCCTCGTGTCCGGCCCCACCGTTTCCGCTGCCCGCCTCGCCTTCTCCTGAATGGTAAGAGTCCCTGTAGCTTTGGAGGTGAAGATCCCCAAACCAAAAAAACGAAAAATGCTTCGGAAAGATCTTCCTCGGCATACGGCGGGAGGGACGGTTCCCTCTGCCCAGAGGCCAGATCCCATAGGAAGGGTGCCCTCCTCTCCTGGTGCCGAGCTGAGCAGCAGGGGCTGTGCAGGTTGGGGGCAGATGTCGTTCGCCTCGTGGGGTCGCTTGTTGGTCCATCTGGCACTTTCAGCATGTTCCGTCAGGACCCTCACAAGAATCTCGTACCGGCCAGGGTATTCTCACTTAGACAGGGAATGCGCCTCTGTCCGCAGCCCCCAAGTGTTAGCCCTGGCTATGACCCGTCGGCTCGAAGCACATGCTGGTGATTCTTGTGTTGGTGAACAATCAGGAAACTGAGGACCGGGACTGGCCCTGACGTCGAAGCGTACGGAAATCAGAGGTATGGAGGCACGGATCTGCAGACTGAGCTTTCTTTGCCCCTTCAAAGGAGAATTCCGGGTTGAAATTCCACTGTCTGCTCAACATGTCCAGCCTCACCTCCCGCCACGCCGGCTGGGATGCCAAGGGACCCTCCCCAGAGGGAGCCACTGCCCACCCAACTCCATCCATCCTTCAAGAGTTACCTTGGAGGTAGTCTTCCACATGAAACCTTAACCCCATCCATCCATCCATCCATCCATCCACTCGTTTGTTCATTCATTCATGCAACCTAGCACCGGATCTCCCAGGCACAGGGGATTATGTCAAATGAGAAAGTCCCCGCAACTACACAAAAGGGACCTGGCCCTGCCCACCACCATGCCCACCATTCTCAGACAGAGAACACAGCTTGAAGCAGCCTGCCTTCCACAGGTGGAGGGGGAGGGGGTCAGATAGGAACCACCCATGTGAGCCCCTCTGAGGCATCCCAAGGCTCCCGGAGATGTAAAGGCCATCGGTCTGGCAGGAGGCTTCTTGAAAAGGTAACAAAGTGGGAGGGGGCCTACGGAGTTCCCATTTCTTTCTCTGAACAAGATCAACCCCGGGGCCTGGGACCCCTGGCCTGAGTGCGCCCCAAGGCAGACTCATCGTGATGCTTAAGAAGCTTCAGTCCCTCCCTTGCACGGCTGCTTCCTTTGCCTCATTTTGGGTGTCCTTTTTCTTTAGGGGGGCCTGTCTCATTGCACAAACTTCAGGGCCCAAAAAAAGCTGCATCTGTTCCTGATAGGACTGTAGACGTAAACGTCACCCAAGCAGGACTTCTCAGGTAGAAGGGGTCCCTGTCTGGGGGGCACTGAGAGGCCCTTTATGAAAGAAAGTACAGGGGCCCAGAATGTAACGCAGACCTCTGTGGGTAGCCCGCTTCCTCCAGCCGGGCTCCATGAATCAAGCTGTATGGGGACAGAGACAGAGAGCTTCTGGCATTGAAACAGAGCTGGTGTCTAAGGGCAGAACGGGGGATCCA
The DNA here is from genome assembly GCF_023721935.1 of Panthera uncia. NCBI lineage: Eukaryota > Metazoa > Chordata > Mammalia > Carnivora > Felidae > Panthera > Panthera uncia. The sequence continues at coordinate 18,413,148 of NC_064814.1, read as the reverse complement.
GGCTAACGCCCATCTGCTGATCCTATAACCTCGCTCTCCCCAGGCCAGGGAGGGTGTCCCCCAGTAAGGACTGTGAGAACGTTTCCTTTCCTTACTTTATTCTCTGGCCCCCCAGACAGCTGGAAACGCACTACTCAGGCTGACCTTTCAGCCTCCAGCCAGTCATCCTGATCTGTGCCAAGCAAACACAGGCCCCCCACAAAACCTGGCTGCCTCTGGGCTCCCCCGGAAGGAAATCCCAGAGGGAACGCCCCCCTCCACCTCCAGCATGCCCACCTGGGCTTGATTGGCTGTCGGGGAGCCCGTGCCCGCCCACGAGGGGCCCTGCAGGCCACCTGCCTGGCCTCGCTGACCCGGAGAAGGCCGGCTGGCTCCGGGTTGTGTGGTCCCGAGGCCCGAGGCGGGGGTGGTCCAGCACCGCACCAGGGCTCGACATTTGCAGAGAGGTTCGCTCTCATTTATTAATGAGCCTTGGCAGTGGCCCTGTGAATTAGGGCTCAGTTGGAGATGTGGGCTCTGAGAGGCTGGCACAAAGGCAGTTGGAAGTAAAGCCTATGCATGTGGGGGCAGAAGGCAGCTTCTCACCCCTGCTGGGGCTGCTCCGGGCCCCTGTGACAGGTGCACACCTGTCCCTCCACCTTCTCCCCGTCGCCGTCCCACCCACATGCCTGTCCACACACGCACAGGCTGACACATCCGGTCATTCAGGGACATTGGTGTCTTGAGTCGGGGGCTGAAGTTGGTACAGTGCTTCTCCACGGAGGGCAGACACGGAGAGAAGGCCCGCCAGGCACCGTGCCGAGGGCTCGTGCTTCACCTAATCCTCACCTCGGAGGCAGGTCCTGCGGTTATCCTGGCGGTTTGAAGCAGGGAAACGAGGCACAGAGGGGTTGAGCGGTTCACCAGATCTGAACAACCCATAACGGACTCAGCTGACTGCTAAATTGCCCCCCAAGTGGCCCAGTCCTGCTGACCGCTAAGCAGGGTGTCGTATAAGTAAAAAGCTTGCCCTTTGGAACCAGATAAGTGAGTTCAAATCCTGGTCCTCTCCCCGGCTTCTTGGAGCCTCAGTCTCCTCCTCTGTAAAATGGGCACAAGCAATAAATATAAGGGCAACATGGCATGGTACCCGCACAAAGTCACTCTCAGCTGCCCCTTCCCTCCTTCTTGGAGGGTGACTGGTGGGCAGGTCGCCAGTGAAAGAGTGAAATGTCCAGGGTGGGGATGGGGATAAGGAACGGGGGGCCATGGCATTGACGTGAGGAGGGCTGGAACAATTGGCCGCCTGGATTACCCACAAATCCGTGGCCTCGTGAACGAAGATGGAGAGAGCCACCTTGCACAGTGCGATAGACTCCGTGCGACATTCTTTATTTCTCTTTAACAAATTTACCCTGGGCCAACTTCAGTTCAGGTTTGTTCCGGTATCTAAAGGTATAAAGCCTATAACTCAGAGCCATTAGAGGTAAAATATTCAGGCCTCCACGGACACGGTGCTGGCTCCCGGCCACGGCTTGCGCCGCTGACCCAGGTCCCGGCGCCTCGACAAGCCTCCTTTTCCAGCTGTGGTTTGAAGCCCCGGAAATGCGGTCCTGAGCTTGCTGTCCGCAGACAGGGAGAGGTTCTGCCGGGGAACTGGATCTCAACAGGGAGGAAAAATGGCTTACTGAATAATGAAAGCTTTGCCATCACATGGCAGTGGCTTCCCAGGGTGCCCGAGGAAGCGCAGACTTTGTAGCTCTGGCTAAGAAAGGGGGAGGGGCGGGGGGGGGGGACAAGTGTCGGAAGGGGCGGACGACAGGCTCAGACTCGTGCAGGCGTCGACCCTGCGAGGGCTCGTGAGCCCACACCTCCGCTTGCCGGCGCCTTCTCTGGGATGGGCCGCACTTCTTCTGAAACGTCACGACCGGGAAGTTATGGCCGTGTGTGTGGTGTAGCAAAGGGGGTCCAGGCGGGCCTCTGGGTTTCTCCTTTCGTTGCTGTCACTTCAGCCTGTTTCATGAGGCAGCAATCTTTACTTGGGTTATAAGAGTTGGGTAAAATGGAACTTGTCTGACAGCCGGTCACGCTGGGTCCCCAGCTGTGGTTCTCAGACCGTCGCCCAAGGATTCGCCTCTAGATGGGTTGTATCTGTCATATTACAATCGGCTCGTGCTTCCAAGATTTGTTGACTTGGGAGAGTTGATGGGAAGGAGCAACCGTTGCTAGACCTGTCGGTGCCTTGCGGCTTCGTCATTGGGCCCTCTGTGCCTTTTCTGGGAATTTTCACCTGCTGGTGGGCAAGACAGATGGGAGGGTGAAGCAGGTGTTCTCTTCACCTTTCCTGCGTGGGCATGGAACCAGCGGGCCAGGAGAGAGCAGTGACCCCTCCTGCCTTGTCCCCAGTCCCACAGAAACCCCCTTTGGAAGAGGAAGTTCAGTGCCACTCAGCCACCATGGATCAAGCAGACTTGAGCTTGAGATTCTCAGTCCCTTGTCACCAGGTCACCCTGGCAGGTGACTTTGAGGGAGGCAGCGACAAGGATACCAGTTAAGAGAAAGGACACGCAAACCCGAACCAGGGCGGGTCATGTGGATGGAGGGGAGGGATGGGTCTGAAGCATCGCGAGGCAGCCAAGGGGCGAGACTGGCTGCTGGCTGAAATGCAGGCAGGGGAAGAAGAGGGAGGAGCCCAGGCGCCCTCCAGCGAGGACCCCCCAGAGGGCGGGGACAACAAGACAGGGGGAGGAGGCAGAGGGCTACCAAGGGCGGGATGAGAGTTGAAGTGTGAGCCATGCCATCCAGGTGGGGGTGTCCACTGGGCGGTTGGCCGCCGAGTCCGGAATCGGGGAAGGTGTGGCCTGGGGAGTCACAGTCTACGGAGAGTGGGACGTCACCGGGGGTGTAGGACAGACAGGACATGGGGGCAGACAGAAGGTGAGCACCCCGTGCAGGGGGGGGAGCAGGAGGAGCCCATGGAAGAGAGCGAGAAGGACAGTCAGAGGAAAGTTGGGAGGGTGCGTGGAGTGCCCCCCCAGTCCCGCTGCTTGCCTCGAGCTCCGTTTCCAAGTCCATCGCTTCCGTGGGCAGTCCACACATCCTTCTCCGCCCAGGCTCTGCCTTCCCTCCCGGCCGAGCTCTTCGGCACACGTTCCCAAGGAGACACAGCCATCGTGTTGGTCGGTCCCTCTGGGTGCCCCGCGTGCTACATGCAGAAGGCGGTGAGAAGGAGGTGGTCCCGAGATGGCCCAGGTAGCTCATGGAACATTCCATCAGATGGAGTCGGACTCCCTCCGCCCCTGCGTTGCCATTGCCAGCAAGTGCCGGAACGTACTTATGGTCTGTAATGGTGGTACAGCCGGGCATGGAGGCACGCGGGCTCCGAAGGATGATTGCCTGGGTTCTAATCCCAGCTCTGCTGTTACGATTCGGGCAGGCCCCAGGCAAGTCCCTTAACCTCTCAGGGCCTCGGTTCGTTTCATCTGGAAAATGGAGCGGATGAGAATAGCAGCACCCACGCGAGAGGATGACAGGAGGACTAAACGAGTTAAATCATAAAGCGCTTGGGGCAGTGAGATCCTCCATAAGCACTGGCTGCTCGTGGTGAGTGGTCACTATTGTAGCGATGGCAGTAGTTAGCATGGGAGCAGCTGCTGGCCCCAGAGGGGCTCCCCTCTGCAGACTTTGGTCCTGTGTCCCTCGCCCATCTCCGCAGACTGGCAAGAAACCAGGGCACCTGCGCACCATTAGGATAGAGGGGCCTCCAAGTTCAGGCTGGCAGGCGGGGCGGCCTCCGCAGAGAGGGCTTTGTTCAGAGGAATTAGGGAGAGGGCCGGCCCCTCCGCCCCAACTGACTTTCGGTGGACCTGGGAAGGGATGGTGGGCGATAGGTTTAGAAGCCCCTGGAGGTGGCATGGAATTGGTGACGTGCAAACACACTGAGTGTCTTCCCAATCAGGTGACGAATGTGGTTCCTCGACACCTGCCTCCACCCGGCCTCGCCCTGGGCTCCGGGCGAGCAGAATCCTGTTGCGAGCTGGGGCCTCTTCTCTCTCTTTGTGTCTTTTCCCAGCATTTCTCTTGCTTAATGGTGAGGAGCTGGGGTATGGCTTCCCATTGACTTTGATCCTCCCCATAAACGGTCTGCTTGACTCACGATGACGGTTGTTCTGTTCTCTTCCTCGAGGTGGGGTATGGGGGTGGGGGGGCGGTTTCCTCCAACCTAGTGAGCGACTAGCTCACAGCAGCCCTGTCCCAGCCCACCAACACCCCCCTCGTGGGTCCTGCTGTGCCTCGGAGGGAGGGAAGCTAACTTTTATATTGTATTATATGCTTTTTTTCTTTTCCATGCAAATGAAAGCCCCAGGCCTTAGCTCCCGACCTCCTGGAGGAAGCTGAGGCTGATTGAGCTGTGCCTGGGAATGAAAGGGCCCCTGCTCTGGATGGGTGTGGGCGTGGCCTCTGGGACTGACCGGGGAGGACCAGTGAAGGCGGGGGGCCAAGTCTCCCAAGCCAGGGCTGTTTTCCAGAGGGGATCACTGGTTAGTCTGAAGACGGGTAAGAATGGGGGCCCAGATTAGCCTTGGGGAATCCTTCTTCTCTGCCCCAGGTCAGCGGGTGACCTCGAGTGAGGCTCCTGTCCCAGAGCCTGGATTCCAGCTGGCCTCCCTGCCTCCGCTCTGCCCTCCAATCCTGGAGAGAGGCAGACCTCCCTCTAAAGCAACCTTATTATGTCCGATAACTGGTTGTACACTTTTCAACTGTTCCCTGCGGCCCCCAGGCCCAACCACCTGCCATCTCCTCCCCATCGCCTCCACCTCCAGCCACATACGTAATCTCCCCAGCCTCCCTGGGAGGCTCCCCAGAGCCTCCGTGTATCTCCCCAGACATGCCCTGACCTCCCCATGGGCCTCAGCCGTGCAGGCCCCTCTGTCTGCAGTGTCTGCCCTGCCTTTCTTCTTGCTGAATCCTCCTTCAGGGCTCAGCTGCAGGGTCAGTGCCACGGGCAGCTTCCCTGACTCTGCTTCTCTGATTCTGGCTCACTCCCCGCCGTAGTCCGGCGCCCAGCCGGGCATAGGGCGGGCTCTCGGAACGTGGGTATAGACCCGAACTGAGGAGAACTGGATGGCCGTGAATACTCAGCCTCTCTTCCGGGACCTGAGGGGCCCGCACGGGGGGGATGGAATTGACATGCTCTCTCTGGCTCCAAAGAGAATGGAAGGGACGGGGTCCAAAATTAGAGAAGCCCTTCCTGGAAAGCTGCCAGGCAGGACATCCAGCTCTGGGGTTGGGGACAAAGGGACAGGCCACCAGCTATGCCTGATTAGCCCAGGCACTCTGAGGCCTGTCTAAGCCCACGACTTGGTGCACCCTCACCAAGTAACCTGGAAGCACCAGGGTTCCAGCAAGTGAGGGAGAATTTCAACCTGATGCCCTGGGCCACAGGCACCGGAGGCAGTGAGACAGGTCTTAAAAACTGGGTTTCAATCTGGCTTCCGGCTGCCCAGGATGAGCTGTTCCCCCAGCACCCAGGATACTCTGTGTGCTCCCGGGAGCCTGCCCCACAAACCTGCTCACTTGCACCATCAGAAAATGCTGGTGAGGGGCGCCTGGGTGGCTCAGTCGGTTAGGCATCCAACTTTGGCTCAGGTCATTGTCTCATGATTCGTGAGTTTGAGCCCCACGTCGGCCTCTGTGCTGACAGCTCAGAGCCTGGAACCTGCTTTGGATTCTGTGTCTTCCTCTTTGTCTGCCCCCCTCCCCTGCCCCGCTCTCGCTCTCGCTCTCTCTCTCAAAATAAATAAACATTTTAAAAAAGAAAAGAAAATTCTGGTGGCCTGGCAGCTGTGTGCCCTCCAGGACTCCGGCTCTCTCTGCCTCCCATCTTTCCTCTGTCCCTTGTCCTGTTCTCAAGCAGGAGAGGGAAGCAGGGTGGCACAGTGATGGGAACTCTGGTGCCAGGGTCAGATAGGAACAGAGCCCTGGCTTGGCTGCTTAGGGCTCTGTTACCTCTGGCAGTTACTTGCCCTCTCAGAGCCTTGGCTTCCTCATCTGTTAAATGGGTTCACAGGAGCTCCTACTCCATAGGTTATTTCAAGGCTTTAATGAGAAAAAACGGGAAACCCTTAGTACAGGGTTTTGCAGGGGGGGGGGGGGGGGTGCTCAACTGAGGCCAGCCCTTTTCAGTCTGGAGACAACTTTGTTGTAATTTGGTAACGGGGCTAGGAGAAAACAGAGTCACCGAGTCAGGAAGGTTTTGTTCATTTTGAAAACTGCAGTAGCGTACATATACGCAGACAAGGGAGAATCCACGTGAGTCCTGATAGGAGATAAACCTGGCCCGATCCCTTCTAGTAGGGCCAGCTGTCTCTTTACCACTAGAGCAGAGCTGAGTATAATAACAGCTCACATGTTTTAAACACTTACAGTGTTCCTGGCACAGTTTGAAGACTGCATTAACTTGTTTACTCCCCCCGACAGCTCTCTGAAGATTTCCCCGTTTATGATCCCATTTCACAGATGGTAACAATGAGGCACAGGGAAGTGAATTTGCACCCAGAATCACGCAGCTGGGTGATAGAGCCAGGACTAAAACCCAAGCCGAAGGATTTCATAACCTACCGTCTCTGTGGTATCTGGTCACAAGATGATCAACAGTAGGGCATGGAAGGGGCGCCTGGGTGGCTCGGTCCGTTAAGCGTCCGACTTCAGCTCAGGTCCTGATCTCATGCTCCGTGGGTTCAAGCCCTGCGTCGGGCTCCATGCTGACGGTACTGAGCCTGGAGCCTGCTTGGGATTCTGTGTCTCCCTCTCTCTCTGCCCCTCTCCCATTCGTGCTCTGTCTCTGCTTCTAAAAAAGAAAGAAATGCTAAAAATTTTTAGAAAACATTAGCAGCGCATGGGGCACTACGTTGAGAAGAATGTAGACTGTGGTCAGGGGAGAAAAGTACTGTGATTGATTAGCAATGCCTGCGATGGACTTGAGAAGGGAGGACCCAGCTCTGTGCGGGCCACCTCCTCATCACGAGCCCTGGCATCGTTGACTGGGAAGGATCATTCTGTGATGCAGGGGCTGCCCTGCACATCATAACATGCCTAGTCGCCTCCCTGGCCCCCTGGAAACTACCCGCCAGTTTCCAGTGGCACTGAGCTCCCCCAAATTACAACAATCAAAGCTGTCTCCAGACATGGTCCCCTGGGGGGCAGAATCGCTCCCGGTTGAGAACCTTTGCATTACAGCAGGCAACGGGGGATGGGCAAAAGAGCACCGAACTCAGAGTCAAGAGAACAGAGTTCTAGGCTTGCCCGTCACCAACCAGCCCATCACCATAGCAACAGCCCTTTGCCTCCTCAGGTTTCAGGTTCTTAATGTGTCCAGTGTATGGGATGAAGTAGATGGTCCGAACGATCCCTTCTAGAAGTTTATGATTCCCCACTCTGATTCTCCTTCCCTCTCCCAGGCCCTTCAATTAAAACCCTCAGGTTATTGGAGCATAACTTTCCAGAAATCTGCAGAGGCAAACCAACGGAAAGGCCTGGAATCTGCAGAGAGCTGTTTCGCCCCCCTTGGAGCTCCGTATTTGCTCCTCATTAAAAGAAAGAAAGAAAGAAAGAAATAAACACTGAACCTCGGTACTGAGATTTCATCCAGGCAGCAGTTACGAAGCAGATACCAGTAGAAAAATCACAGAGACAATAACCGAACCCCTACTTCCCTGTGTTAGGAGAGAAAACGAGCTATTGGTTGGGGAAATCTCCCTGCCCTGTTCAATTATGAATCTCGGCAGGAAGCCTGGAAAATCCGGGCCCGCCCTGGAGCGAAGGGTTGGAGGAGGCGTGAGGCTGGCGCTTGGGTTCTTGAAGAACTCACCAAGTGACAGGAGAGATTCGGGATGGTGCGTGAGGGAGGCCAGGCTCCCATTTCCTGCCAGAGGGCCAGGGTGCGGGGGCAGGTGGAGCCTGGGGGCCCAAGAGCCATCTCTGGGGTCCTCAAAAAAGGCTCATGGGGGAGGAGACTTTGCTCAAGGGCTTGGTTTATTGGCCACCAGTAGGTGGGAGGAGACACCACCATTTATGGGGAACCTTCTGCATGGTGGCCTCACGCAGTCTCCTTTCCTTATTCCTCATGGCAACTGTGTGAGGTCCATTATCCCTGCTTTATAGATGAGGAAACAGGGATGCTGTATAATTAACTGGGCTGATGAGGGTTCTCCCAGGGGACTGAGGAGACAGTCCTCAGGAGACTGAGTTCACAGGACACACGACTTCCACCTGGCAGCACGGGGCCCGGCCTTCGGCATTCCTGTCTGCCGACGCAGTGTCCCTCCTGTCCCCTGGGCTCTCTGGTCTCCCAGGAGCCTGGGCTCCTTTTCGTGTCTTGCCAAAGCATTGCACGCTTACCCAGAAGAATGAAGAATGACCGGCCCCCGGAGCCCACAAAAACTGGGTTGGAATCTCTTTCCCCCGATGAAGGCGCAGTTGGCTGGGGGTTGGGATTCTCTTGGTTGCAGCCACAGAAACCAACTTCTTCCGGCTGCCTCCCCAAAGAGGACTTTATTGGATGTAGAGGGTCCAAGGGATTGAGGCGGTTTAACAGCAGGCCACTGAGGACACCCTGTTCGTGAGCTCCCCAAGGTCCCTTGGCCCCTGGGTCTCCTCTGCTTTTGATCCCAAATCCAGACTCTCAAAAGAGCTTCTCACTGGTCCGGCTCTTGGGCCAACTGTGTGCCCAGGATTTCCGGCCGGGGACAGAGCCATCCAGCGTGGCCACCGGGGAGAACTCTGTGTGAGGGACCCATCCCAGAGAAAGACACCCTCCACAGGTACTCTCCGGAGGTACATCACAGCCTCGGGATGGGCTCAGCGCCAGGCACGTGGCCCGCCCTTCCTGTCCCCATCCTCCCCCACCCCGAGTCAGTGCCCAGCTGTGCAAGCCCAAGATCCTTAGAATCCAGGTCTAAAGAGCTGCCTCAGTTTACCAGAGTAACTTTGCTCTCCGGGTCCCTGGTTTACAGAGACAGGGTGTGAGGGCACAAGTAGAGTTCTCTGTGGGAACCCCACTGCCTGGGGGAAGGAGCGTGAAGCAGAGCCCAGCAGGCACTGAACGGGAGTCTCGCCCCGTCGAAACAGGTGCCGTCTTCCTTCCGTTGCCGACGACCAGAGGGACCTCTGTCACAAATGTGCCACCGGCCCCGCTTCCACACCCTGCTACTCCAGGGAGACACCCTTTTGGACCTCCCAGCTCACCTCGCCTGTGAGATGGAGGAGGAAGAAGCGTCTTGGAGACAGAGCCCCACGCCCCCGCCCCTGCCCCCGCCATCTGATTATGCAGATGAGAGCCGAGGGAGGAGGCCCGTCCGGGTCCAAGTTGCTGTGCAAGCCGTTCTTCTCGGTCGGAACCCGTCACCCCTCGACGTGGCTCTCTCCTTGTGGCCCACGGTGGGCGAGGGGCGAAGCAGGTGGAGGCCCGGGTCCCCCAACGGCCTCCCCGCCTCACGCTCCTGGCAGCTGCAGGAAGCTGCGAGCTGAGGCCAGAGTTTAAATGCGTCCCTCCTCACAAGGCATCAATGTGAGGGGAGCATGAAGGGGAGCCTGTTAACCCCGGGGGAGCGGAGCCTGCACTCCCCCAGCAGCTGGGCCCCTCTGGGAGGCACAGGAGACCCCCGCCAAGGGGCCCCTGGGCCGGGGCACAAGCCTAACAGGTCACCGTCCAGCCAGCCAGGCGGGAAATAAGATCACAGACACGCAGAGCCCCCGGGGACCCGGGCTCCCTGAATTAGGAGGAGGCCTACTCCAGCTGCAGGAAAGCTCCCAGGGCTGCCTCGGCGCCCACGGCGTGAGACCCAGTCCCCTCACGGGGTGATGCACACACCTCCATGACTGGAGCCCCGCCTACCCTTTTCAGCCTCAGTTTCCCCTCACCATGTGCGCTTTCTTCCAGAAGCTCACTCCCCGGAGCTGTCCCAGACACCCCATCCAGCACGTCTCTTTAATCCTTTGAAACTCCATGAACCGCCCCCCCCCCCCCCCCACTTCCCTCATAGCACATGTCACCGGCTCGCTTGCTTTCAGGTGATGTATGCACTCACCTCCCCGACTGGGCTGTAAGTTCTTGCCAGCAGGAGCCACGTCTTTGGGCTCCCACGGGGCCTGGCCTCAATCCACGAATACTGAGTTAAAAGAAAGGATGGGCAAAGGGTCGAATGGACGGACCAGGTCTCCGTCAAAGGAAAGATCCCGAACGGATCCTGTAGGCGCAAGGAGGCACCCGCGATGACTCTGAGCTAAGGCTGTGGAAAGAAGGAAAAGCATGTGTGAAATGTGCCCCAGGCACTGGTGGCAGGTGTCATGATGCCCAAAGAGACTGCCCAGGCTCTGCATCCCAAGCACTTGGCCGTGGAGAGGACACGGAAGGCTCGGGTCCGGTCTGAAGACAACCCCGAGAAACTATATATTCGCCCTCAACATCACCAGGGTGTATCCTTCTCAAAGTGCTTTGGCCCACATGGGTCTCATCGGGCCTCACTCTGGCTCGGAAAGATCATAAAAGTATTTCTCCAGTTTCCGGATCAGGAAAAGCTTTCCCGACATCCACTCGGCAGCCCAGGTCAGGTCCTCGATGAAGCGCTCTCTGGACCCCTCGTTCAGACCTCTCCCCTCAGTCGTAACTGCCGACGTAACTGGAAAGCTCCGGGATGGCAGAGGTCACATCCGCCTTGTTCTCTTCTTGTACTGCTGTTGCAGCGACCGAAACCCACCCGAACGGGTAGTGCCTTCAACATGATCGAGGTGTATTTGTCGCTCGTGTCACAGTTCAAAGTGGACGGTCCTCTTAGCTTTCCTCCACAATCGGGTTCGGGGACTCGAGCCCTTTCCGACGCGTGGAGCCACGCGTGACTGGTGGGGGAGGGGGTATGGAGATGGAGGGCCGCACCCACTTCTCCAGAGATTTGTCCAGAAAGGGCACACGCATCACCTCCGCTCACACTCCATTCACCGGCTCGGTCACGCGGCCGCATCTGACTGCAAAGGACGCCGAGGAAGACGGGGCGGCCCTGCATCCACTAAAAAGAGGACGTGAGTTTTTTGGTGAGCAGGGCACTCCTGCTTCCGAGGGTCCAGCGTCCAGCACGTGGCAGGTGCTCACTAAACACAAGCTGGATGAAGAAACGGAAGGTCATGGTGGCTTAAGGGGGTCTCACGGAGAGCCACTCACAAGCTGGGGGGCGGGGGCACCCCCCAGGAAAGTCCAGTCCAGCCCACGCTGCCTCTTCAAGCCTGCAGTTGCTCTCCGGGAGCCCATAAAGTGGTTTCCCAACAGCCCGCCTCGCTGCAGCTGGAGAGAGGCCAGCACGTGGGAGGACACCAGAGCGTGCCAAGTGGGAAATCACAGCCATCGGGAGGGTTCTCTGGAGACGCAGTCGTGGAGGTGGAAGAAATCAGGAAAGAAGTCTTGGGGGTGGGGGGGGGGGGACGGATCAAGGGAGCCGGAGGTGGGGAAAGTGAGGAGCTTGCGGGGGAGAATTCAGATTCCGATGTGGAAGTCCTACCCCCCAGTACGTCAGACCTTATTTGGAGGTAGGGTCTTTACAGAGACAATCAAGTTATAATGGGGTCATGAGCATAGGCCCTAAACCGTATGGCTGCCATCTTTATGAAATTCGGGGCACCTGGGCGGTTCTGTCGGTGAAGCGTCCGACTTCAGCTCAGATCATGATCTCATGAATCGTGGGTTCAAGCCCCGCATGGGGCTCCACGCTGACAGCTCAGAGCCTGGAGCCTGCTTCGGATTCCGTGTCTCCCTCTCTCTCTGTGCCCCTCCCCCCCACCTCAAAATTAAACAAACATTAAAAACCATTTTTTTTTTTTTTAAGAAAAGGGTAAATTTGGAGACAGACTTGCACACGGAAAAGACTGTGTGAAGCTGAAGGCAGAAATCAAGGTGATGCCTCTACAGGCTGATAACTGCCAAGATGGCTGCCAACCGCTGACGCCAGGGGGGGACCCAGAATGGATTTCCCTCAGAGCCCTCTCCTACCTTGGCCTTCTGGCTTCCAGCACTGAGAGACGGTGAATTTCTGTTGGTCGGGCCCCCCAGCTTGCGGTACTTTGTTACAGCAGCTCCGGGAATGGGAACACACTGCCCTTCCAAGCTGGCATGATGGTGCCCAAGCCACTTCCGGCCGGACCTCTGGTCCCTCCCTCATCTGCACACACATCAAAGGACGGGAAACAGGGCCTCCCCAAATGAAGCGCACTGCTTGCATTGCCCTATGCAGCCTCCTTTCTCCACCCCTCGCCACCCTCACCCCATGCGCCTCCCTTCCGGAGTGGCTGTTGCCCACCAGGGGTCACCCCCCTGGGGACTGTGCAGTAAAGCCCCATCTCCTCAGCTTTTCCAGTGGGACCCCCACACCCAGTTCCGGCCTCTTCTGCCTCCGCCTCCCCCACTGCTGCTTGCCACCCAGACCACACCGTCCGAGGTTCCAGAACCTAAGGCTGGCCTCCCTGCACACCTTTGCCCCTCTCTGTGCCTTTGGCTTGTGCTGTTCACCAAAGTGTCTCCCGTGTACATATCAGTGCACCTCAAAAATCCTAGCCTTGGGGCGTCTGGGTGGCTCAGTCGGTTGAGCGACCGACTCTGGGTTTTGGCTCAGGTCATGATCCCAGGGTTGTGGGATCGACGAGCCCCAAGTGAGGCTCAGTGCTGAGCGTGGAGCCTGCTTGAGGCTCTTTCTCTCTCCCCCTCTCTCTCAAATAAAAAAAAAAAGCCAAAATCCCAGCCTTAGCCAAGCTCTGCCCCCCGCTACCACCGTCCCGACCGGTCTAGGGCCCTGGGTTACCCTGCCTCCAGCCCGAGCACCCCACCCTCCGGCCTCAAGTATCAGCCGGTGCCTTTCGCCCCAAAGTCTAGGAAAACAAGCTGTCTTGCCACCAGAGGGGGATGGGGACCCGCACTTTCACATCATGCTCCAACCGACCGGAACTAGTTGTAGCTCTGAGGACATACCGCTTCCTGCCTCCAGAGTGAGGGAGGCAAGGACATGGACCCTGACGCCGGGCGGCCCTGGTTCGAATCCCAGCTAGGACACTTAGTAGCAAATGGTCTTATCCTCTCTACCTCGCGGGGTCACTCTGACGATGGACTGAGTTAATAAACGACAGGTACTTGAGTTAGTGCCTGGCACCTGATCGGCGCTAAGTAAATCCTTGCTGCTATTCTTAAAAAAAAGGATAATACTCCTTTTTTATCCGTGAGGATAATACTCTTCCCCACTGGGTCCTGCGGGGAGCCGCCCCAGAAAGCAGGTGGGACGGACCCCAAGGTCGGGAGATGGGCACATCCGTCCGCCAGCTCCCAGGTTACCCTGGGCGGGGGGCTCACCCCTCCATCTTCCAGCTCTCCGTGGGGGCGTGCAGGGCAGCTCCCCCCACAGGCAGCCGACCCAGGGCCCAGGGCGAAAAGCAAGGAATAACCGGTGCGGCTGAATCGAGGTGCCAGCAGGAGACGCCTGCCCAGAGCTGGTCCCTGCCTCCATGAGTGGCCGGAGTCAGAGACGGGCGGACAAGTGGGAGGTGGGGCAAAGGGTGTCTGTGCTCTCAACAGGTGTCCGTGGCTGCTTCGAGCGTTGGCGACGATCGGATGAAGTCAGACTTCTGGAAAATGCTTTGCAAGCGATCAAGGAGCACGCGAATGATCACCGTTATCAGTGGCGCCCTCTACCATTCTTTTGTCCGGGATTCCCCTAATTACAAGAGGCCTCTGGAGTGGCCCGAGACGGAGGCTTATGTCAGATGCTAGCATTCCTGAAATGACTCATGTGGTGACCTACTCCTCCTGCGTTGCCTGGGACTTTCTGTGGTTTCAGCGCTGAGAGTCCCCAAGTCGTGGGGGCCGGTCGCCCTCGCTGCAGAGGGGGGCACACCCTGGAAGGAGGGCAGTGGGGATACTCACCGATGAGAGGCGACAATGCCTCTCGCGCCGTGCCCGCCCCCGCGGCTCCCACCCCGCTCAACCCGCTGCCACGTCTGAGCGGATCTGTGGCCAGTTCAGGAGGGCTGTTACATTTTCGCTAAGAATCAAAGGTTCCCTTTCTTTTTCCTCCCTTCAATAAGCCCTGATGGTTCGTCCTCAGACATCGTAGGAAACTCGGGGGGCGGCGGGGCGGGGGGGGGGGGGGACGTAAAGAAGCTAGCTTTAATTCACACAAAACCCTATCACCCAGAAATAAAACCCTGGACGTTTTAAGCATATTTCTTTCCAGATGTTCCCTATGCCTTTAGAAATACCTCTCACAAAAGTGGTTTATGATGCCCGTAGACAAAGGGCTGTGTTAACATACGCACACACCCCCATATCTTTTCTACACAAAGGAGTCCTAGGATCTCAGAGCAGGAGAGCCTCCCTCCAGCCCAATTCCTGAGTGTTACAGATGAAGAAATAACTGGGGCCACGTGACTAACAAAGCCTCTTCACCCCAGTGGTTTTCCTGACCCTCAGGAGGGAGAGGGCCACCGTGTCTCTGGGAGAACAGGCCGGCGACCCCAGGAGTGGCTCGGGATTCCTGCAATGTGGCCCATTCAGGACGTCATAATTAACCACCATAAATATCACTTAATAGCTAACATGGCAAACAGCCTGCTCACAGGGAGAGAACGCACGTGAAGTGGACTGGAAATGACTTTCTCTCTTCCCTCTCACATCAGCCATTAATTTTCTTCCTATCAGATGCCTTGGGCCAACACAAACAAAATTAAACTTGACAGGGATAAATGTGAAGTCCTTAGGAATAGACACTCCACTCAAGAGAAAACAGGTTGGGGGAACGTGAGTCAGTTCTTGAGGAAAAACTCCTGGGAGCCTGAGTCGACACCAGGTCCCATCAACAGAAGCATAGAGCCCAGAAGAGAGGAGGGGACGGCTCCACTGTGCTCTGAAACATTGGGCTTGGTGATGGGAGCTGTGCTTCTGGGCACCCAGAGTTGGAAGCCGACCCAGAGCAGAGCAGGGGGCCAGGCTGGAGAAGCCTCCTGGAGACATCAGTGAAGACACGATTGAAGGAACTGAAGATGTTGGATGTGGAGAAGACGTTCATTCAGGGAAAATAACCCAAATTCTTGACTCTGGGGAAGGGAGCAATCTCTTTCACTGTCCGCGTACCAAAGACAGGCAGTGCCTTCTTCTCCACAGCCCCCCTTCTTTAGACCGGGGGTGGGGTCAAGCTTCCTGCCTGTTAATAAGGTGTGGCTGGGGAAGCATCTAGTGCCAGCTGTTGGCAGCTGGTAGGGCATCCCTTGTCCTCAGCTTTGGGCCTCACCTGCGCATCCCGGGCAGCTGGCAAGTAGTTTCGCTTCCATCCGGTAGGACACAATTCTTCCCTTCAGTGATTTGAGGGGCCCCACCCGTGATAGAGGGATGGTCTTATTCCCAGGGATTATAGACCGCGCCAGTGGATGGAGTTTTATGGAGGCAGGTGATCTTTCAGGAACTTCAACACTAAAGCCGTTGAAAAATGGAATGCCCTGGCGGGGCGCCTGGGTAGCTCAGTCGGTTAAGCATCCTACTTCGGCTCAGGTCATGATCTCGCGGTCCATGAGTTCGAGCCCCACGTCGGGTTCTGTGCTGACAGCTCGGAGCCTGGAGCCTGCCTCGGATTCTGTGTCTCCCTCTCTCTCTGCCCCTCCCCACCTTCGAATAAATAAACATTACAAATTTTTTTTTTTAAATAAGGTCGACAGTCGCTGGGTTCAGGGCCCCCCTCCCCCCGGATTCATCTTAACTTGATTACATCTTCAAGACCCTGTTTCTAACGAAAGGCACATTCACAGGTACCAATGATTAGTATTTCAACACGTCCTTCGGGGTGGGGTGGGATATAATTAAAGCACAGTGATGCCCATTCCTTCAGCGTGCGCATAAGAGCTGGGTGTGGAAGGAAGGGAGGAGAGAAGAAAGGAAGGGGAAGGAGTTTATTAGTGGAAGAGTGAGACTTGCATGCAGGTATTCAATGTATCTCCGAGCACAGTTGTATGTACATGTGATCGACAGCGTGTGCACACAGCCCCGAGAAAGGGATTGCACGGTATAGCTGAACTGATACTCCGTTAACTATGGATGGCTATGCAGCCACTAAAAAGAATATGTCTTAAATAACAGGCAATATGTTGGACTATGGCTTACAATTTCTATCCAATGCAAAATAGCCCTCCTAAATGTAGAGTTTGATTTCAGCAAAATTGAAGGGACATTTGGAGCCAGGGCATCTGTATGCAAGCTAACAGTTCAAAACCTGAGTTTTGCTTTCCGATGGAATATATAAATATATTTCTTGCCTCATTTCTGCCAAAGCATATTTCTCTTCCACATTAGCAGTGTTGGAGCAAGCTTTATTTCCCTAGGCTCTTTAGTATTTCTCTCTAGGGTTTTCAGCAACTGTTGGATGAGTATCAATTTATTTCTTTTATGAAAAATAGAAGTTCGGGCACCTGGGCAGCTCAGCCTAGCATCCAACTTCAGCTCAGGTCATGATCTTGTGGTTGGTGGGTTCGAGCCCCGCATCGGGCTCTGTGCTGACAGCTCGGAGCCTGGAACCTGCTTCAGATTCTGGGTGTCCCTCTCTGTCTCTGCCTCTCCCCCACTTGTGCTCTGTCTCTCATAAATAAACATTAAAAAAATTTTTTAATACACAAAAGTTGGTTTTCTCTAAGTCAAATCTATAGGCTCTGACCTGGAAAGATTTTTGTATGTGTTGTTAAATGAAAAAAGCAGGTTATGGAGTGAAGGGTGGTGAATAATTCTGTTCAAAAAATAGGGATAGAGCCATCCTTAAAATCCATTTATCAGTCCCTTATAAAACGAACCTCAGCAATTGTACCCCTGGGCATTTACCCCAGAGAAATGAAAATGTTAGGTTCACCCCAAAACGTGTACGTGAATGTTCATAGCAACATTATTAGAAATAGCTGAACATCATAGGTATAATCACTAGTAACAATCAGATGTCACAAACTGTGGTACATCCATGCTATGCAATATTGCTGTTCAATAAAAAGAAACAGACCGTGGGGCACCTGGTAGCTCAGTCGGTTAAGCATCTGACTCTTGATTTCGGCTCAGGTCATGATCTCACGGTTCGTGAGTTCGATCCCCACGTCGGGCTCTGTGCTGGCAGCTCAGAGCCTGGAGCCTGCTTTGGATTCTGTGTCTCCCTCTTTCTCTGTGTCTCCCCCCCCCCCCCGCCGCCCATTCATGCTCTGTCTCTCTCTCCCTCAAAAATAAATAAACATTGAAAAAAAATTTTTTTAATAAAAAAAATGGCGGAGACCCCTGGGTGGCTCACCCAGTTAAGCATCTGACTCTTGGTTTCGGCTCAGGTCGTGATTTCACAGTTGGTGAGTAGGAGCCCCCCGGCTCTGTGCTGAGAGGGAGAAGCCTGCTTGAGATTCTCCCTCTCTCTCTGCCCCTCCCCCTCTCACTTGCACACTCTCTCACAAGCTCGCTCTCTCTCTCTCTCAAAATAAAAAAATAAACTTAGAAAAGCGGGGAGAGCCTCACATACATGTATGCGAGTAGGTGTGCGCACAGGAAGGTGTGGGAAGATACACAGCAGACTGGTTGGCCTCTGGAAAACGAGTCTGGAAAGAGGTGATTTGATTAACCTTTTCGCGTCAGCCTCTCAAGTATTTGACTTGTTCCAACAGGCGTGTGTGTGACTTGGTAAATTTGTTCAGACCCACAAGGTAGCCCCCAAACAGTGTGTGGGGAGAGGGAGAGGGCGTCAAGAGCTCCGCCTGGCCCACAGCCATGCCTGGAAAACCCTTGCTCTGTATTTCCACGAACGTCTTGAATCGGGATCTGGGGGAGAGCGTGACTGGCCCACTCTGGCCTCCGTGTGTCCCGCTTCCCGGCCACCCTGACACCACCGGCCTACCGTCATGCTTTTTCCTGCCCCTCACAGCCTCTCGTGGCTCTCCACCAACCCCAGGCACTCAGGGAAGAGAGCAGGGGCGGGGGGTGACTTCTGGGTCCAGCACTGGCGAACCTTCCCTGAGCCGTCACCAGGGGCCAAGAATCATCTGAGTGCCTTTCAAGCATTGCCTCTTGCGATTCTCCCAAGAGCCCCAGGAGAGGAAGCCTGTGGTTGTACCCATTCTACAGATGAGGAGATGAGGTCGTTCTTGCTTGGCCTGGCACGGAGAACACCGTCGAAGCGTATCCCACTGGGGGCGTCACCGTCCCCTGACCAAACCCGGCCCTCCCACCGATGGCCCTCGAGGCCCGCCGGCCTTTAGGAGGCAGGGGTGTTCACCCAGCACCCCCGCCCTCTGGAGGCAGCAGCTAAGGAAATCGACAGAGGGGAACGTCTGGCCCGCTAACCGGCCAACGGGTGGGAGGGCCGTGTCCCCTGAGCCCTCTCCATCGGAAGTATGGAGAGACGGATGCCAGTCGGGCGCAGGCCCTGCTTCTGACATTGTGCTTCCAACCGGGAGGTCAGGCTGGGCTGCGGGAGGCCAGCAGGACGCTTGGCAACAGCTGCAGAGCAAGAATTGGCCCCAGTTGGAAACAGCCCCAACCCCAGCCACACAGTGTCGTCAAGAGGAGCTCCTTGCCGAAGCGGAGAGGCTGAACGGGGCACGAGGGGGTTGGCCTGCGGGGCGGGGCCTGGAGCCCTGTGTGCCCCGCTCTCCGCCCGTGTCCGCTTCTGCACTGGGCGCCCCCAGACTGCAGGGGAGCAGCTGCTAGGAGAGCTGGACGATAGCTTCTGGAAGGGACGACCGGCTTCTCCTCCTGCAGTTACGAAAGTACCCAGGACGTCCTGCCTCCCTCTCTGCGGAGGCTACTTCTCAGAGTAGGGAAGGGAAACCAGGCAGGGGGGTGGTCCTGGCCTTTCTGGAAGTTTCTCTGGCTGCAGGTTCTCTTCCCTCCATCACCTTGAGTGAGTCAGCTCGGGTCATGATCTCGCGGTTTGTGGGTTCGAGCCCCGCGTCGGGCTCTCTGTGCGGACAGCTTCGGATTCTGTGTCTCCCTCTCTCTCTGCCCCTCCCCAGCTCGTGCTCTGTCTCTCTCTCGCAAAAATAAATAAACATTAAAAAAAATTAAAAAGAGAGAGAAAGGGGAAGGACACAGACACCATGGTGGCAGATTTTATCCCAGCTCCCCTGACCCAGACCCATACCTACCGCCGCACGGCCCCCAGCCCCGCCCCCTCTACGGGGCCTTCTGAGTCCAGCCACCAAACTAACCGCCGCTCCCCAGGCTCTGACCCCAGCCCTGCCTTTTCTCGGCTTCCTCCTCTCCCTGGAAGTCCCCTCCACCTGTTCCCAGGGGCAAATTCTTTGTCATCTCTCAAGATGGCTCTGCAGTCGCCTTGGACAAGGGGATGGCATGTCCTGCTTGATGCCCCTTGTCCCTGCTTGGTGACTGATGGTGTGCCTATCACTCTTACACACGTTCACACACAGACCACGGTCACCTTTGGGGCACGCCGCCCTCCATCTGGTGCTTCTCTGTGTGCCCATCCCCGCGCCAGACCAGGGATGCCAGAGCGGGGATTTCTCCCCTCTCCGTGCCCAGGGCCCGCACAGAGCCTGGCGCACATGCGGCACGTGGGGCTGGAGTCCATGGATACGTGAGCGCACGGAACACTTAGAATGTTCTTTTCCTCTCGTTGTCTCCAGGGATCTATAAAGGCCACTGCTTCCGGATCAATCACTTCCCAGAGGACAATGATTACGACCACGACAGCTCGGAGTATCTCCTCCGTAAGTGCCAAGCATCTTTCGCTTTCCTTGTGTGTGTGGGAGGCAGGGGGGCAGCCGCAGGAAAGACGGGCCCCGTGAGGGTGAAGGGGTGCTGTTCTCTGGATGCTCTTTCTCTCCCTTTCTGATTCAGAATTGTTAGTTTGGAGGATGGACTTATGTCCAACGCTGCCAGGGCATGCTGGGTATCCCAGTGGGGTTACTTGGCGCCCAGGCCCATGCCTGGGGAGACTGAGGCCCAGCCAGAGCAGGTGACGGTGTGGGCGCTCTGCTCGCCAGGACTGCTGGTCACGGCGAGCTGCAGAGTCGCTGATTGCTGCCATGGGGCCTGGCGCAAGGAGGTTAAAGACGCAGGCCTGCCCAGGCCAAGCGTCCCTAGGGGGCTGTGATACCCCAAGTACATTGCCCTCCCGGCCCTGGACCCGCCCACCCCACCCCCCACGTACCCAGCATTCTGTTCTTGAAAAATCAGACGGTCCGGTGGGGAGCCACCGCCTCTGCCCCTGCCTGTCCTGTGGTTGGGCTGACCCCCAGACTGGAAGTCACAGCATATACTGGACAAGGATAAACCCGTCCCACACGGGAAATCCAGATCTCATCCCTGGGCCTGTGAACACCACCCTGGGAGAAAGGAGGGGGCCACAGCCACAGAAGGTGCCTGGAAATGAAAGGACAGCACCCCTTGAAGCCGCTTCCCCCTTTCCCATGAGTCAGAACACGCACACAGCTGCTCACGGCATCGCCCTCGGGGCCCGGGGCCCGGCTTCATTGATGGAGAATCGACAGCAGCGTCCTCAGAGGGAGCGCAATTCACTCTGCACCTGCTTGTGGATCGTTTTCTTCTAAGAGAAAGGATTTGGGTTGTGAGTCGTCTGGTCAAACAGTACAGCGTGTGGTTCCCGTGGAGCCTGGGGAAGTGTCAGGAGGCTCTGGCCAGACCCAGAACCGGAACAAATTTGGCCAGCTCTGCCTCCCTCACCTTCTCTTCTTCCTCCTGCCTCTCCTTCCTTTCTGCTTTCTGGGGCCAACGCTGAAGCAAGCAAATGACATTCCGTAGGGCCACCGCAAATGGCCGTGCGGCTTACGCACACGCTCACCTACACTGTGGTATAAACAACACCCCTCGAGTTGCACAGTGCGCGGCCTGCACAGCCATCTGGGGCGACCCCTGGTGCTCAGCCCAGCTGGGATGTCTCATGAGCGTCGGCCCAGAGGTCAGATGATGTAGCTTTCTGGGGTTCCAGCAGGAAGCAGACGGCATGCTCAGATGCGGTGAACGAAGGGTGTCTAGTGAAGGACTATTTACAAAGTGAGGTCAGGGTTAAGGAAAGCTTGCAGGGGGTGGGGGGAGCAGCAGGGCTAGTGGCCACAGGAGCCCTTGCACTCCGGGGCCTGAGCAGGTGAGGAAAGCAGGCATGGGAGCCTAGAGAAGGGAAGCCGGGAGGACAGGGCTGCCCGGCAGGCGCTGGGGCTTTTAGGAGGGAAGGCAGTCACCTCGCCTCACCGGAGCCTTCAGGAAGGAGGCTCGGGGAATACTGTTTCCCTGCACGCTCCTCCCAAAGCTAGAGGCAACGGAGCCCAAGTATCCTTTGCGTGGTGCATGGTGCGGCCTCCCGGGGCCCAGGGCAGGACGCAGAAAGTTCGAAGGAGGACCGGGAGGGGCAAGTCGGGGATGTGCAGCACACTCTCCCCTCCAGCTTCAGGCTCCCACTGTCCCCAGATTCCACCTGCGGTGCCCGAGGTGGGGGGGGGGGGCGTGAGGGCTAGGAGGGGCCCCGCAGCGATTTTCCCAAATCGATGGGGACAGCACAGACGAAAGATCATTTGGGAAGGAAACGCCCTCCTCAAGTGTGCTCTGTGGGGGCCCGGCAGGTTCATTCACAAGCTGCTGATGGAATTGGGGCGGAGGGCAGAGCTAACCCTCCAACAAGGGGGTGTTTTTCCACTCGGGGGCTGGCGGAAAAAGGAGCTGGCCCCGAAACGAGATTCGGAGTACAGGTACCTGTGAGCTTCAGCCAGAGGGAGCAGGCAACGTCCTCGAACTGGGGGGGCCAAGGTCACGGTCACCACGGCCGTCCCCCACAATTCCCAGTATTTGGCCCTCTGGGCCCCAGAGTATTGTGACCCCCAAACTATGCAGAAGCACAGGAGACAGAGAGGAGGGGTCATGAGAGTTCATTTATTCACCCATTTAACACAAAGTTATTCTTGGGCCTATTACATGCCAGATACTGTGTTAGCCACACATGTCACTGCAGCGGCGGAGTGGATGCTCCAGTGGGTCAGAGAAGGTCGTGGAAGGTTCCACGGCGCTTGCCTGTGGGAGTGGCAGCTTAACCATCCGGGCGAGGGGTATCGACCCTGACAGGTCCAAGGCTGTGCTTCTCATACACCCTGCCTTCCACAATTCGAGAACAAAGTCAACCTTCCCACCATGCATTCTGAAGTCTTCCCGAGAAACCAGGCTTGTGCATTGAGTTCCATCGCTGTCAGAGGGGCTCCCCCCTCCCCAGCCCGGGGGCTCTGGCAGTGCCCCCACTGGTTTGTACATCCACAGGCAGGTGTGGGGTCTGAGCGGTCACCCCACACACAAACACACAGCCTGCTGTGTCTTTTCCACCGGCCCCTCTGGCCCGGGGGGTTCCCACCCATCCCACCCTGGTCCTGGGGTCCCTTTTCCGGGTGCCACATTTCCCATCACGGAGCCGATTTGGGTGCTAAGGCTCGCAGTATTGATGTCAGGGCTGCTGGGAGGCCCCTGTGCCTGAGGGTGAGTGAGAAGGAGGTACCCGTGCTCCAGACAAGACACGGACTCTCTCCAGGGCTTGATTTGGCCTTGAGGCATGGCCCGGACCTCAGCCTTGCTCGTCCCTCAGCTCTGTGCAAGACCCACGCTGCACCATTGTCTACGGCAACCCCAGCTGGCTTCTGCACATCCAGAGCCCTGGGATGAGCCTGTGTGGCAAGGGACAGGCACGCACATGACTGACGTGGGCAGGATGGATGGCTCTGAGCCAGGTCTGGCCTCAGCGACCTTAGAGGCACTGGGGTCCCTTCTCCCCGGCCCCTCTGACCCGTCTGCAGAACGGGGGCTTCCAGGGGGAGCTGACCCCGGATTTTCTGGCCAGCATGGCTTTGAGGCATGTTTCCAAAGCCCACGGGAAACCTCCTCCCAGAGCCTGCGGCTGCAAGAAGGCAGAGGAAGGAGGAGGAGGTGCTGGAGAGAAGAGCTTTATTTAATGCCCCCAACAAAGCCCCCTCTGTGAAGCAGGGCACACACTGGTGGGCTTACAGGAAAGGAGACAAATAGTGCCTTCAGAGGCTGCAAGGCCACAAACCGGCTCAGCTGGCTCAGGAGTCGGCGCCTGCCAGGGCTCCCCGACTCGCTATCCCCCACCGGGGCCACCAAGGGTCCATGTCGCCAGGATTTCTACTGGGCTGGGAGACCTGTAGGCCCATCAGGAAGGCTGAGCTCAGGGCTCCTCCTGAAGCCCCATTTCCCTTCCTCCTGGCCCTTCCAGCCAGATGCTAAGGGGGACCCATATTCCCTAAGCCCCTACCAAGTGCAGAAAGTGTATTTTTTTCCTAGGGCCGCACGCCGGGTGGCTTAAAACAACAGGAATTTACTGTGAATTTACTCTCTCTCGGTGCGGAGGCTGGAGTCTTCAATGGGATGTTGGCAGGGCTGGGCTCCCTCCACGGCGCCCAGGGGTCTCCTGCGACGCCTGTCGGCTCCCCACCCTCCTTGACGTGGGGCCCCCTCACTCCTATCTCTGCCTCTGCCTTCACATGACTTCTTCCCTGCCTGTGTCTCTTCCTCTGCTCACAAGGGCACTTGTCATTGGATTTAGGACCCACTCTAATGCAGGATGGTGTCCTCTTGAGATCCTTAATTTAATCACACCTGCATAAAAACCCTCTTCTAAATAAGGTCTCATTCATAGATACCTGTGATTAGGACTTGGTCACATCTACTGGGGGGAGGGGTGCAATTCAACCCCTACAGGTAGGTATTTAATACTACTCTCCCCAGGTTACGAAACAGGAGACTTGGGGCGCCTCGGTGGCTCAGTCAGTTAAGCGGCCGACTCTTGTGTTCAGCTCAGAGTGTGATCTCACAGGTTGTGAGTTCGAGCCCCACGTCGAGCTCTGTGCTGATAGCGTGGAGCCTGTTCGGAATTCTCTGTCTTTGCCCCTCCCCAGCTCATGCTCTCGCATTCTCTCTCTCTCTCTCAAAATAAATAAACAAACGGAAAAAAAAAAAAGAGAGGAGACTGACGTTGTCAGAAGTTAGCCGCCCTGGTCGGTGGCAGAGCAAGTGTGCGAGTCCAGCTTGGCTGGACAGCGAGGTCCACACACGTCCCACCGTGTTTAGCCACCACACCCCGCCCCGTGACCTCAGGAGGCCCTGGTCTGTCCCCACAGGGGTGGGGAGGGGGACGATGACAGCAATGATGGCAGTGGAGATAAAGGCTGTCACTCAGAAGTATGTGCAATGGCCAGGCCCTGTGCTAAGCCTCTTAATACACACAAAACCCACCAGAGGAGGTGGGTCCCTGCTCCCAGCTGCTTTCCGCAAACGGGGAAGCTCAGTGTTAAGTGAAGCGGCCTGACAAAATAGCCAGCATGTCCCAGAGCAGACCCAGCCCCACCTGATGCCAAAGGCTGCGTCCTCAGCCACCCATCACCACTTCCCAGCCTTCCAGAGGCTCCTTAGAGACCGCGTCCGTGAAAGGCTCAGTGTAGCAGTGAGGGTGTGGCGTCTGAATGGAAGGCAGACCAGCGTTTTCATAGCTGTTATTGGGGCTCCCAGATACCATTGAGGGGCCCTCCTGCCTTCGGGCTGGCAGGGGGAGCCTGCTGCGGGCAGACGTGACTCCCGGCCTGAGCCGTCGCTTGAGTGGGGTCAGGCTGCCCCCGCCCGGCCAGCTCCCAACCCGTCGAGGTCTGCAGGGCCTGATGGGAGGGAGCCTTCAAAGTCAGGAGAAGGGCCTCGAGCGTCGCGTCGGGGCTCCCGGCCGACGCCCGAGGCCGAGGCGGTGCCCAGAACGGCGGCCGCCCTCACCGCCCTCTGCTCTGTCTCCCGCCCCGGCCCAGGCATCGTGCGCGCCTCCAGCGTCTTCCCCATCCTCAGCACCATCCTGCTGCTGCTTGGCGGGCTCTGCATCGGCGCCGGGAGGTTCTACAGCCGCAAGAACAACATCGTCCTCAGCGCGGGCATCCTCTTCGTGGCCGCAGGTGAGCCGTTCCGCCGGCACAGGGCGCGCGCCCGGGGCGTGCGCGGGGCTGGGGGCGCCGACGCGAGGTCGTTGCTCGTAATTGACTTCAAAGGTCCGGGTGGGAGGGGGCTGGCGCGGGGCGTGGGGAGCGGCTGCTCAACGGGCACGGAGTCTCCTTTTGGGGGCGGCGAACACGTTCTGGAACTAGAGGCGTGGGGTGCACAACACGGTAAATGTACTAAATGCCGCTGAAGTGGGCACTTGAAGGGGCTCATTTGTGCCATGTGGATTTCACATCAATCACAAAAATAAGTAAGTCTAAGTGTGCAAAGTGCCACAAAGGGGCAGTGCTGGCGCCTTATGAGCCTGGCTGCCTCGGGGGGGGGGGGGGGGGGGCCAGGAGGGTACCCCGAGGGACTCACGGAAGCCAAGACCCGAAGGAGCGGAGGAGGACAGGGTGAAAGGGGGCAGAACGGGCAAGGGTGCACATCAGAGCCACCCTCTGCGACCCAGTGAAGGCCCACGGAGCTGCGGGTGACAGTAACACACGCCCTCCGACCTGGCGTGACGCTGGCACTCCTCCGGGCCTCGATGGAGAGACTTCAGCGCATGCCTCGCCACTGCAGACGCGGAGGCAGTCAGGCCGGAAGTGGGCTCACAGCTGGCTAGCGGCCGGCAGGTGCACATACATGGTGGGGTGGAGAAGTCGGGTTTTCCGGCCTGGGTCTCCGGGGGAATCTTGACGGGGCAGAACTTGGCCGGTGGCATCCCGGAGTCTCCAGGCAGCACCTGCAGAGGTCAGATAAACTCGCAACAAGGGACCCTGTCAGGAGAAACAGGACGTGCCTGACGTCCTAGGCCTTCTAGTAAGTAAATTCGAGAGAGGTTACAAAGTTCAGTAATTCTTTCCTAGGTTGTCAACAGAGCTCCTTGCACCGCCTTATCAGTGTTTTTGCTTTCAAAGCATCCTTTGTCTTACCCCAGTCTGGTGAGGCGACCCTAGATGGGCCTGGTCTCTGCATCCTAAAACGGTCCAGTAGTCCCATGAGGGTGACAATGAGAATCCCAGTAAAGGTGGTGGTTGGTGGTCGAGCTTCCTTTTTGAGGATGGGGAGGGGCCTCACAGGGCCCCACCGGGTCTTGTCCTCTCCTACGGTCTCTCGGAGAGAGGGAAGGCGACTTCCCAAAGCAGTTAAGGGACTGGTTCAAAATCTTTCAGCCAGATTCTTATGGTCCTTCCTCTACATTACTTCCGCTTCTGCGTCCTTCCAGGGCAACAGATAATGTATGAGTGTGTGGGGGGGGGGGCTGTATGTGTGTTAAGGGTGTGTGGTGTGCGTGTGTGTGTGTGTGTGTGTGTGTTAGCAAGAAGTACCCGAGTGTCAGGTCTCCTTCTTGGCCACGTCCCCATCCCTTTGCTTCTTGTCCCCTCCAGAGACAGAGGTGGGAGGAAAGGGCCACACCCCATTCTCTCTCCTCCTTCGAGCCCCCAGATTTCTGAAGGTGGGGACCACTAAAGAAGTCCCTGCTGTGAGGTTTGAATCCCGTACCCCTTCCTTTCCCGAGGAAGGGAAAGATTTGCGTAACACCAGCTACCACATACTACAGCCGTGGCCCCAGGGCTCGGTGAGCACAACCACATCATCCCAGATTCTGAGGGGGTAGTCAGGTGGCCCAGGTGGCTTCCCTGAAGTCACGTGGTGGCAAAGACACAGGCTGTGCCCACGGCCGTCGGCCTCCAAAGGTGCCCTCCGCAGCTGCCCATTTCCCCAGGGGGAGCCATACAAAGCCATATCCAGATGTCCCGGGTCACTGGAGAAGCTGTGGATTCCAGGACCCTGGCAGAAGCAGGATTCAAGTGCAGGCAGCTTGGCTCTACTCAAACTCACTTATAATGAGATGAAATTAAATGAAGACCACAACAGGTGACTACATCCCACCTCTCAAGCTAGCAAAGGTCCAGCACGTTGATACAATAAATTATAGGCTGTTGACACCCACAGTCGTACTCCTGCGCGTGAGGAGCGGTGTGGACGCAAGGACGTCCGTGGCAACTTTGTCCTGGCGGAAGGCCGGAAGCCACCTGACTGACGCCCATAGCAGAGGCCTGGTTAGATATCCATGCAGTGGGTGCTACATGCACTTAGACAGACAGCTCTCCGTGGCCTGACGTGGAACCGTCTGCCAGGTGGACTGTTGAGTGACAAGGCAAGAGGACAAAGAGTATTGTGCAAGGAAAGAAAGAGATGTGTGTGTGTGAGAGAGAGAGAGAGCAACAGAGAGGGCGGGAGGGAGAGAGACTAGATACAATGATAATATAAGAAAGAAGATAACAGGGGCGCCTGGGTGGCTCAGTCGGTTAAGCCTCCAACTTCGGCTCAGGTCACGATCTCACAGTTCGTGAGTTCAAGCCCCCTGTTGTCGGTGCAGAGCCCCCTCCGGATCCTTTGTGTCCCCCCCCCCAATCTCTCTCTGCCCCTCCCCCACTTGCACGTTCCCTCTCTCTCTCTCTCAAAAATAAATAAAACATTTTTTTTATAAATTTTTTTTTTTCAACGTTTATTTATTTTTGGGACAGAGAGAGACAGAGCATGAACGGGGGAGGGGCAGAGAGAGAGGGAGACACAGAATCTGAAACGGGCTCCAGGCTCTGAGCTGTCAGCGCAGAGCCCGACGCGGGGCTCGAACTCACGGACCGTGAGATCGTGACCTGGCTGAAGTCGGACGCCCAACCGACTGCGCCACCCAGGCGCCCCAAAACATTTTTTTTTTAAAAAAGAAAGAAGATAACAGTAATGGCCTTCAGGAGGGGAACTAGGTAGCCAAGTGCCTATGTTTTACATCTCATCGGAACTTTTGCTTTATTACCTCAAAACCAATTCCTTAAAAGAAAAGTCGGCAACCGGAATAAAGCAATACCTATCCAAGGGGGGGTGGCCACCAGCCCCTCCTCCGCCCTCCTGTCCCTCGTCCAGCTATGGGTCTAACGTCTGCCTCCCTCCCTCCCACCCCTCTCCTGCTTCTCTTTCAGGCCTCAGTAACATCATAGGCATCATCGTCTACATTTCCAGCAACGCAGGTGACCCAAGCGACAAACGTGATGAAGACAAAAAAAACCATTACAACTACGGTTGGTCTTTTTACTTTGGAGCCCTGTCCTTCATCGTGGCCGAGACCGTGGGTGTCCTGGCCGTAAACATTTACATTGAGAAAAATAAAGAGTTGAGATTTAAGACCAAACGGGAGTTCCTCAAGGCCCCCTCCTCGTCTCCCTACGCCAGGATGCCGAGCTATCGGTACCGGCGACGACGCTCACGGTCCAGCTCGAGGTCCACCGAGGCCTCTCCGTCCAGGGCGGCGTCTCCGGTGGGCCTGAAGATCACTGGGGCCATCCCCATGGGCGAGCTGTCCATGTACACGCTGTCCAGGGAGCCCCTCAAGGTGACCACCGCCGCCAGCTACGGCCCCGACCAGGAGCCCGGCTTCCTGCAGCTGCACGACCTGTTCCAGCAGGACCTACAGGAAGGCTTGCGCGTCAGCGTGCTGAACCGGCGGACGACCCCCGTGTGAGCCACCCCCCTCTCTGCACCAGCCTCTCCCCAGAACAGCTGTTTGGATCCCACAGGAGGGCATCTGACCCTTAAGGCTGGACCGACCATGGACTGAAGCCAAAACCCAACCCTCCCTCGTCTCCAGAAAGTGTCACGGGCTGGCTGGGAGCGAAGCGCTGGGAGACGGGAGTTGGAAGCCGAAGGCTGACTTTGTCCCCCAGAGGGGCGTTTGACGGCCCAGGATTCCGAGATCTCCTGAGGCTGCAAGGCCTTGACCAACCTGGGAAAACAAAATCAAGCCATTGTCTCCTCTTGGAAACAATTCTTGCCGGAAGAACGGGCTTTCAGAGCCCTCCCTCTCTGCCTGGGTGAGGGGCCACCGGGAGGGATTCACCGGGTACACGGGGACCTTTGGACACTGGTCAGGTGCCGTTTGACCTGAGGTTCTGGGTCTGTGAGCGGGAAACAAGGAAGCCGAAACTTGCCCCCTTCCTGTCTGTTTCTTGCTCTCTCTCTCTCTCTCTGGCAGTGGCCGGTTGTTGAAATAACAGTGATCCTGAGGAGAAAGCCCCTGTGGCCAACTGGTGCTTTGGCCTTTGTGCTATCCTGGGGCCGGCTTCCCTCGACCTGAGGAGACCAAGGCCTGTGGAAGGATCCGCAGTGGAGGAGGCCATTCGCTGGCCTGGGTGTGAGGTAAACCCAGAGTCTGTGGCTTGGCATTCTGGTCTGCTTCTAGAAGTTTCTGCCATACACAGAAAGGGCAGGGCGCTCTGACTGTACTTGAGAGCCTGGAAGATTCCACGGGTCTGAAGGAAGGTGCCCATATGGCCTCTTGCCGTGCCCCTCCCCACGGACCCTCCTCAGAGCAGCTCTGTCCCTTCTTGGGGAGCGGAAGGGGCAGACCCCCACCACCACCGGCGTTTGGCAACAGGAGCCTGAACTTCTGTTCGAGAAAGGGAGACCCGAGGGTGAACAGCGGCCAACACATCAGAACAAACATCCGTTTCCTAAGTGGTTATTGATCGTGACTGGTTGCAAATGAAGGCCAGGGGAGCAAGTGACACCCGGTTCTCCGTCCAGACAACGGCAGCAGCAGCCCCCCCCCCCCACCACACCCACTCTTGTCATTTATTCTGCCACCACCCGAAGGGCTCAGCCGAGGGAGTTCGGGCAGTTTGGACGAAAAGGCCGCGCTGTGTTTGCCTCCCTCCTCGCGGGAGGGACATCTCGGCGCTCTGGAACCGAGGCGGCGGTTCCGCGCTGGACGTTTCCTTCCGACCACAACCATCTCTTCCCATCCGGAGGCAAGCAGAGAACGCAGGCGCGAGTGTGGGTTCAGAAGACCAACTTTCTGGAACAGGGAGCTCACCCTCTTTTATATAAAACACGCGCTTTCTAAAGACAAATCCTTTCTTACTTTTTGAGACTTGGTCGTCCGATCTCGAGCGGTCGCCTGTGGTCCCGGTAGCTGTCATCCTGAGAAGCGACCAGCGAATTCTTACCTCAGCCACCTGCTCGCCGACCCCCTGGGCGGACTCAGCCCCCAGGAGTTGAGATCTGGGTCACGGTCATCGCCATCCTCCTTCACCCCCGGAGAGGAAATCTCCCCGGGGACCCCTCGCCTGACTGCCCCGCAGCGCTGGCCAGCCGAGGCGCGGTGTGCTGGGGACCCTCCGCACTTGCCCGAAACCCCTTCCTCCCGTTGAGGTTGGCTTCGTGTGGTGGTTTGTCCAAGCATGTGCAGCCGTGAATGCTGGAGTGTCAGGGCTCGTGGCCTGCCCTGCTGGGGGCCAACCCCGTCCCGTCCTGCCCCCAACCCGACCGCCCTTGGTGCCCCCCCCCCCCCCCATCTGTGACCCCATCTTCCCGGGCTCTAAGGAAAGGGGGCAACATCTGGGAACCCATCACCCCGCCAGGTCCCCAGACTCTTCTGTCACTTCCCAAAGCAAGGCAGCCGTGCTGTTTCTTCCACATAAGTCACCTCCTCCCCTGCTGCCCCGGAAGTTTCTGTCATTTCATGCAGAGAGCTGTGTTCCCATGAATCCTACCTCTCGCCCAGTCCCAGGCAGAGAATGTGGGGCCCCCTCTAGGGACCAAGAAAGAGTAGAAAGAACCAACAAAGAAGGACAGAAGAGCAGGGAGCAGAACCACCTCAGAGCCCCTGGTCTTCACAGCCTTTCTCCCCACCATGCCCGGGCTCCCGGACCCTCTGCCCGGGGCCACCCTTCTGCGCACCGCCCCTCAGCCAGGGGCGCCTGGGGAAGTGGGCGGAGCTGGCTCCCTGCCACCTGTCAGGCTGAGACCTTGCGTCCCCAGAGGGGGACGCAGGGGCCTGTGCCCACCTCCTCCCATCCCACCACCCTCTCCAACCAGCCCCTGTGTGTTTCGCCCGTTAAGCACCTGTGAATCCTGTTACCTACTACTGGTTTTGGGTTGTTAGTTCTGTCTTTTTTTTTAATTAAATAAAAACCTTTTTGAAATGTTCTCTTCTTGATGTGGGGGGAAGGGGTCGAGCTCCCTTTGAGTCTTTGTGGGCACTGAGGGCAAACCATGTCCCTCCTGGGGGACACTGTGGACCCTCCAGGAGAAGAAGGAGGGCGGCTGGGCCCTGTGCCGGCCAAGGTGGGTTTCTCCGGCTTTCATCTAGGTCACCAGCCACCTCCCTGGCAACACCAGCTGGTTTCAGACTGTTGAGTGGTATCATCAAGGTGCCTTTTAACAGATGGGCTGGGAGATGGACGGGCCACCCCTGCGTGTGGTGTGGGCATCTGGGCAGCTGAGCAAGCCAGACCCGTCTTCAGAACCTGCCAGGCGGGGGCCAGCCAGCCAGAACCACAGCCTCGGAGGCCCTAAGTTGCCTGCCAGGGTTTCTAAGGAGTCCAGCCTCCTTTCCCCCTCCAACTTCGGAAATGATTAAAAAAACAAAGGAGGCCAAGTAACAAAATGGTAAAGCTGGCTCCAACCAGAGGCCAAATGGGACCAAGCCATCTAATCTCAGGCCCAGCCGCCTGAGTCAGAGAGAGGGACCGCCCCCCGCCACCAGGAGTCAGACAGAGGGACCGGGTGGCCCCTCGGAGCAGGGCAATACTGACACGCTGCGACAGGCCCCCGCGGGTCACAGGGGACGCCCGCTGTAACCCAGCAGGTTCACCCCTGCAGGTGGGCACGGGCTGGATGTCAACTCTATGCTCTGGGGAGGCATGACAAGGGGAGGACTGCTGTCCTCCTCCACTTCTACCCGAGCTACCGTCCAGGGGACATGTGCATTCAATGCCACATCCCCCTTTCTTTCGGGACCCAGACCTCGAGTTTTCCTCCTGAGAGTCAGGGGCTCTGCTGCTCCTCCTGGAGCCTGGAGGCACCAAACTCTGAACATCCAGAAGGTCTTTCCTGGTCCCGGCAAAGGGAGGCCGAGTGAGCCACGTCCCTGCTCTGGTGGCTGCAGGAACCATTCCCCGCACGTCTGAACTTTCTCCCCTGGCTTTTTAACCCTCTTTCCTACCACCCGGGATGGGTCTGTGGGGAAAGTGATGTCCCAGATGCGCTGAGCCACCAGGTCCCAGGGCCCGGTGAGCTCAGCTCCACAGCCCCACCCACTGACCCCCCTGCTCCAGCCCGAGCCGTTGCCACCCAGCACCAGCCCCGCGTGCCAGAGGGACTCTGCCTCCTGTTTGTTCTCAGCCCTCAGGAAACTCTGGCTCAGCACAAGCTTTGCAGCCGTTCTGGGGGGGATCCCGTGGCAGTCTGAATTTAGGGGCAGGGTACGGCCTCCAACGTGGGGTTCACGTGGTCCCGAATTTCTGTCAAATAAAAAACTCGGTCTCCCTAGTTTGCAGAGTTAGATCCACAAGAACTGACACAGAACCGGATGTTCTCATTCCCTAACCAAAATGCCCCCCCCGGGCCCCGCTCCGGCCCGGGAGCCCCCATCCTTGCCTTCACTTACGCTACTCAGAGTAGGCGAACAGCATGACCAGCAACGCCCAGTCCTAGAGTGGCTTAATGCAACGGAAGTTTACTTCTCACTCATGTAAAGTCCAATCGACTGGGTGCGGGCTTGACATCCAGGGGGCCGAGGGGGAAGACAGAGGGCAGGCAATTGATCATGAGAGTAGGGGAGTCTTGTGGGGAGTTTTAAGTGACTTTCCCTCCTGCTTATATGCCGTTGGCCAGAATCCAATAACACGGTCACATCTCTAAGAGCCGGGGAAGATACGAAATGTGGCCTGGCCCAGGAGGAAAGGAAAACAGTTTAGGGAACAGCTGGCCAGTCTCAGTTCCCTGGTCTGTGTCCTTCAGCACCGTCCTCTTTTCCCTCCCCCATCACCCACCAATGTTCTCGGGAGTGCCTACGTGAAACCGGGACTCTGTCTGGGACTGCATCTACCTGTGTGGCCTGAGCCCTCCTTCAGCTCCGGCGGGATGCCTGGCCTCTTCTCTGCTCCGGATGCGCCATCCGCGAAACACGTCTACGCTCCCTTCTCTGTGGCCTTGGAAGAATGGGCTTGCGCTTGTGCCTTGACCCCAACAAGAACCAGAATCCCCGGACATCGTGACCAGCAGGAGTGGTAGGTGCCGTAAGAATCATCCCATTTGATGGACTCATCCTCGAAGAGGGATAAGCCAAAAGAGGGAGGAAGGGATTAAGGAAGAATAAAAAGAAGGAAGGAAATATTTTTTGAGGATGTTCACAGCAATCATGAAAGGGAGATGCCACTACCCCAGGGGCGATTTTGTTCTCCAAGGGCCACTTGCCAAGGTCTAGAGACATTTTTGTTTTTTTTTTTTTTAATTTAAAAAAAAAATTTTTTTTTAATTTTTTTTTATTTTTTTTTTTTTTTAGAGACAGAGACAGAGCATGAGTGGGGAAGGGGCAGAGAGAGAGGGAGATACAGAATCCGAAGTGGGCTCCAGGCTCTGAGCTGTCAGCAGAGAGCTGGACGCGGGGCTTGAACTCACGAACTGCGAGATCATGACCTGAGCTGAAGTCGGACGCTCAACCAACTGAGCCACCCAGGCGCCCCAAGAGACATTTTTGGTTGTCACACTCGGAAGGGGGTTGCTCTTGGCATCTAGCGGGTGGAGGCTAGGGATGCTGCCGAACATACTCCACCCGCCAAGAACGATCTGGCCCCAAATGTCACCAATGCCAAGGCTGAAAAACCGTGCATTGGCCTGATTTTACGGTGAGGGAGACGAAGGCACAGTGAGGTCACTGGTGCGGGGTCACACCCGGGCCTCTGATACTTGTACCTAGGCTGTGGACACGTTAGGAACACCCAATTGTTTATTTCCAGGATTGCCTGTCCCTGCAACTCTTTCTGATTTTTGCCTTTTTCCTCTTTGCTTTTGAGCCAACAGTTTTGGAAACAGAAATTTTGGAACAGAAATTTGGAAACAGAAATTCCTCACTGCAAGAGGAAACGGGCAAATGGCCACCTGGCCTGGGTGGGGGCAGGGGTGCCTGGGTTTGGGGGCAAAAGGCTGACTGAGTTCAACCAAATGGGTAACCGGAGATCAAGCCCAGAAACCTGGCCCGGCTTGAGGCCGGGACTCCACACCTGGGGCGTCCTCCTCTGCCCACGCCCCTGTCGGCAGCTGCAGGGACACGGCCCGGAGCCAGAAACACCGATTCATGAGCCAGCAGCACTGGGCAAGCCCCCCAACCTCTCAGAGCCCCCGTTCCCTTCTCAGTCAGATGAGGAGGTAGCACTTCCCCAACCCCCAGGGCTGTTGGGAGAATGAATGAAACTTGAACTTGAAGGAAAGGTTCGTAAATACCTGAGCTCAGCAACGAGCATGAAGAGTGAACTTTCGGGAGTGTTCGCTGACCAGCAACACATAAGGAGTTTCCAGATGGATGGTTCTAGAACAGCCTTGGGAGGTGGCACGCTGAGGGTGTGGTTTGGGAGAAACCTGTCATCCCACGGATCCAACACGGGGCAGTGCTCCCCAGGGAGGGCTCCTGCCCCAGCTGCTTCTCTGGCTGAAGCCCATTCGTTTCCACCCTCTGGTCTCCAGGACACCGGGTGGCAGTGGTCACGGCTGCCCCTGTGGCTCCTGCCTTCTTAGCAGGTCCTGCAGTCCCGCGAACCTTATTCAGGCTGGAAAGGCTGCAAGAGCCCAGTCCTGACCACTTTCAGGTGCCCTGGGAGCTGGGCTGCACGGGAAGGTCTGGGTCTCTAGCGTGGGGCTGGCACAGAGGAGAGGCCTGGGGGGCGGGGAAGGGAGGGAGCTCCCTGCAGGGAGCTCAGAGGCAGCACGTGACTTCAGCTCCCTGCACTGGTTCCTAATATAGCACCCGTGGCCGCCCAGCCCTAGACCTGAGGGGTGGGGCGAGGGATGGAGGGTAGGAGAGGCGCTCAGGGAGCTCAGAATCCAAAAGGGGAGATGATGCAGGTACACCTGATCCAGGTATTTTTAAACTTGCAGCTCCCAACAAAATTGCCAGTGCAACCTCAACCTCGGGAAAAGACGTCTGTGATGACAGAGGGTTACAGGTGCTTTTTTTTTTTCCCCCTTGTGCTCACGACTGCAGGAAAGGGTCCCTGGAAGGACCTATTTCCTGACCTTTGTCCCCTGATAAGTTTTCTGAGACACACTAACCCCCGAGGGGGTCTCCAAAATCCACCAATTAAATTGCAAATAACCAGGTCCTTTTTAAAACAAATACTACTACATTTTCCTCATTCTAAGAGTATTCCATTTTGCCTTTTTAAAAAAAAAAAAATCTAAAAATACAGAGAAATTAAAGAAGAAAACACTATCAGCCAAAAGTCCTACCGCCCAAGACATAAACCCAGGTATAACATTTCAGGGTACCCCAGTGTAAGTTAATCCCCTGCCTCTGGTCACCACTTTTCATCATGGCAATCTTCCCATGTCTTTACATATTTCTCAAAGGCACAATCTGTAATGGCTGCATAAAACAGAGATGTGGCCATTTATCTAACCAATGTCCCCTGGCTGCACAGAGCCTATTTGCTCCCTAGATCTTCAATGGTGTCTGAATGGGGCCAAAGGGCTGGGAATTTCAGGATGCGTTTGGTTAAGATCCAGTGACTTCTCACCGTGAACTTCTGGCTCAGCTCTATCCCAGAGGCCGATGAAAAGATAAGTTCCTTGTCCACCCTGAAACGCACTCAGGATCTTGTCTACACGCACACCTGGGTGTCTGGGCTGGGGCGATAACAGCTCCCCTCCCCAGGAGCTAGTAAGCAGCTCCGTGCCAAGTTCCTCTTGAAAGGCTGGGGCTGCTTCATCCCACCAGGCTTCACGTCTAGCCGCCCTCCGCCAAGCTAAATGGAATCCCTTCCACTTTCTGAGCGTATCAGCTAGGAGGGCTGTGTAACAAATTACACCAGAACTTAGTGGCATTAAACAACTGTTAGACACGATCGTGGATCCTTATCTCTGCTTGACAGAGACAGGATCGGGATGGCTTATCTCAGCTCCAGAGCGTCTGTCCGGGGCCTTGGCTGGAAGACCCGAGGGGTGGGGGCTGGAATCATCTGGAGGCTAATCTGCTCATGTCTGGCAGTTGATGTGGGCTACTGGCAAAGACTGTAGCTGCAGTTTGCAGCCTGAATGTCTACACACGGCTTCTCTGGGTGGCCTGAGGTTCCTCACAGCATGGTGGCTAGGTCCAAGGGCCAGTGTCCCCAGAGCAAGAGGGAAAGGTAGAAGCCTCAGAAGTCACATGGCATTACTTCAGCTGCACTTTGAGGGTGAAGACAGTCGAAAACCTGCTTGAGTTCAAGGAGAGAGGAAAGAGATTGCACTTGTTGATGGGGAGTGACAAGGTTCTAGAAGTATATGGGGACACAGAAATGCTTCTGTGGCCACTTTTGGAAGATGCAATCTCCCCTCCCCCACTTCCAGCCCCTCCCCACCCCACCCAGTCTCTCCAATACCTTGTGGGGCTCTCAGCTTCTTCTCCACCCAACCAATCCCCTCTTCCGCCCTCTGTATCCACTGTGCCTTCTGGAACTTCCCGAATCTCCACCTCCTGGGACACGTGAAACCATCCTCTCTCCTAAGGACACACCTTTCCCTGGTCCTCCTGGTGAAAGCTGTCCCTTCTTCCACTGGGGCTCCCTGCCCAGGTTCCCAACAAAACATTCCTGGCTGTTCAGCCCCATGACCCGTCCTGAGAGGTGTGGGGCTGCAGAGAAAAGGGATCCAAGACACCTCAGGGTCCAG
This sequence comes from Panthera uncia, assembly GCF_023721935.1. Taxonomy (NCBI): domain Eukaryota; kingdom Metazoa; phylum Chordata; class Mammalia; order Carnivora; family Felidae; genus Panthera; species Panthera uncia. Next base: position 18,376,439 of record NC_064814.1, on the reverse strand, counting down.
AGGAGGGTTGGGGCAGGTACACTGGATACTTTCATTTTCCAACAAAACTGCCAGTACAACCTCAGGAACAGAAGTCTGTGATCAGAGAAGATTATGAACGCATGTCCTTGGACTTGTCATAGCAAGGCGGGGGGGGGGTGGGGAGGCGGTGCTGACACCTGCAAACCATTATTCCTCCAGTCTCCTGGGGAGGAGCCTTCTCTGAGGGCCAGGGGTCAACCACCCCAACTCCCTGGCCTCACAGCTCTCCTGCCTTCTTGCCTCCGTTGACCTCTGTCTCCAACCTGGATATTGGCATCACCCTGGTCTGCCCCCCACTGTCATCTTCAGGGACAGCGTCCTCCTCTCTGACCACAGCTGCCAGTGCTCCAGCCCCTTCGCTGCCTTACCACCACTCCACCTGTTCTCAAACCTCATCAAGTCCCCCAGGGCCTTGACCTCTCCAAATTCTCCCAATACATCGACCTTCCCGGTTGTAGGACCCTCATTTAAGCTCATCCTTGCCAATGTCTCCATTGCCTTGGTCCCTCTGCTTTCTAGCTTTTCCCTCCTGGGAGAACCCAACCCTCCTAATCTCACCTTCCATCTTCTCCTGAACCCGAGCTGCAGGATGATGCCAGAGAAAACCAAATTGTAAATCAACGCATATGTAGGCGGATAGTGGCCTCCAAGGATGCCCAAGTCCTAATCCCTGGAGCCTGTGAGTATGTCACTTTACGTGGCAAAAGGGACTTTGCAGCTGTAATTAAAGTGAGGATCTTGAGATGGGGAGCTTTTCCTGCATTATCTGGGTGGGCCCAGAGTCATCACAAGTGTCCATAAAAAGGAAAGAGGGAGGTAGGAGAGTCAGAGAAGGAGACATGATGACAGAAGCAGAGGTCAGAATGGAGCGATCATAGGCCTTGAAGGCAGCAGAGTTCTGGGTCCCCTGGGCTCACAGGATGGAATTGGGAGCAGCAAGCCTGATGCAACAAAGGGTCTGAGTTGAATGGCACAGGGAGGCAGATGAAGTGGGTGTAAAGAGGTTGGACCCACTGGGTGGCACCGTGCTTTTTTTAATAGTATCTCAAGATGAAGCGCCCAAGGCCGTTTCGCAGCCTAATTAAGGCTGAGCTCAAAATTAGATCAGCATGTTGCCAAAGAGGATTTATTCGGCCCCTCCCAGGCGTGCCCTGGCCCCAGCTCCGAATGAGGTCCACCTCTGGGGGATGTTTCCCTTCCCCTAGTCATGTCTGGCCCTTCTTGGGAAAACAGCAGTCACTTGGGACAAATGAAAACTGGTTCATCTGGACGAGTAAAAATATAGACAAAACTCCCAATTAGCTGAGTGCAGCATATCTAAGGAGTGTGGAAAATGTTGGCTTCAGGATGCTGCTTCCCTTTGAACTTGACTGCAGAGGTAGTGATGATGCCCTCCTGGGGTGTCCCTCAGCAGCTTGAGGTAAATTAGCCATTGCTCTCAGCTGTCCTGGGTCTGCCCCAGGTGCCATTTCTAATGTCCCTGTGGCCTCGAGCCACGCAGAAAAGTCCTTTGGATCATCTGGTGGGGCAAGTTATTTGAGCTTCTGTCCCTTTCTTCTTTCAGTAAATCTGTCCAGCCAGCCAGCCATCAGTCATTCAACAAACATCTATGAAGATCCCACTCTGGGCTCAGGTCTAGGGGTGTCCTCTGAGGGCACCCAGGACGAGTACGTAATAGTCTCACTGTCTCCACCCTCCAGAAGTTTATAGCCCATAAGAGAAAGCTGGTCCATCTGTGCTCTGTAAATAATCATGATAGCACTAGCTGCCCAAATCCATTGCCTACTGTTAGCTCAGGCCACCATAACAAAATCCCATAGACTGACTTAAACAACAGAAATTTATTTTTGCAGGGTGCCTGGGTGCCAATTTGTTGGGCGTCTGACTCCGGCTCAGGTCACGATCTCACTGTTTGTGGGTTCGAGCCCCGAGTCGGGCATTGTGCCGACAGCTTGGAGCCTGCTTTGGATTCTGTGTCTCCTTCTCTCTCTGCCCCTCCCCTGCTTCTGTGTGCGCCGTCTCTCTTTCTCTCTCAAAAATAAATGAACATGAAAAAAACAAAAACAAAAAAGGAAATTTATTTTCACCTGGTTCTGGAGGCTGAAAGACTTAGAACAGGGGACTGCATGGTTGGCTTCTGGTAACAGCCCTCTTCCCGGGTTTTACCTTCTCACTGGGTCCTCACGTGGCAGAGAAAAAGAACAAGCCTTCTGGTATCCCTTCTTTGAAGGATGCTAATCCCATCAATCCCATCACGGGGGCCCCCTTCTCATGACCTCATCTAACCGAATCACTGCCCAAAGGTCCCACCTCCAAATACCATCACATTGGGTGATGCATCGACATGTGAATTTAGGGGGGACATAATCCTGTCCACAGCACCTAACACGGGCTAAGCTGGTAAAGAGCATTATCTCTGATGCCTGCCAGCTCCCCAGCCAGCCGGCATTGCCCTCATTGATAGATGCAGCGGGGCGGCTTAGAGAGGCTGATGACTCCCGGGAAGCCGGGCTCAGCAGAGCAGGCTCTGAGCCTGGGCTGGCCGCTCCATCCCTGGCAGGCTGGTGCCCGCTCCCAGGAGACCCTCCTTCCCTACGCCCTGGGGAGGGGAGGGCCCGCGAAGAGGGTGCAGGTGTCTCCCAGCCCTGGCTCCCCAGCAGACACCGGCATCCACGGAGCCCCTTCCCTGGCACCGTGAGGGTTCCCGAGAGCCACACAGGCAGCGTGACTGTGGCCCCAATGAGCAGAAAACGTCTGAAGGAGCTTGGAGGCAAGGCGATGGGACCGGGAGACTCGCCCGCAAACCCCTGGAGTCGCCCACATCGTGGCGGATTTACACAAAGAGGACTTCAAAAGGAAGAGGCCATCCATCTTTCATGCGCTGAGGCCGGTGGAGGACTCAGGGCCCCCCGCCCCCCGGCTGCCCAACCCCCTCCTGCCTCCCCCGCTCCCACCGAGGGAAGGTGCAGCCCGGCCTCCGTGATGGGCCTGCTGTGTGGTCCGCGGTTGCCGGAGATGCTGAGCGTACCCCACGGGCCAGGCCCCACTCAGCACACTTCCCAAGACCTTCGGCGGCTCCTGCACCGGAGAGCTCAGGATGCCCACCCCCACCGCACCCGGAGATTCAAAGTACCTCTCTATTTCTTCAAATGACTTCCTATCTACCTGTAGTGCTGAAATTAAGTAGTAATATAGTGCTTCTTTCTAGATATTCTGTCCTAAACCACCAGAACCTTCTTCTCGCCCCCTGACTGCCACTTTGCAGGTGTGCCTGGCACACGGTGGGTCTGCCTCGGGCTACCCCACGTCCCTCCGAGGAGCTCCCCCTGGAGAGGGCCCGCCTGCCCGGACACAGAAAGGCACTCTCAGGGGGCCAGTCCCCTGCGGGAACACAAGCAGGGGGCGGGGAGAGAAAGGGAGCACAGATGAGGGGGGATCTCTCGGGAGGTTATAACCTGAAGGGGAGGCTGGTTTGCAACACAGAGGTGAGCTCTAACTGCCCAGGCGCCCCTGTATGTGTTTCTCTTGTCACGGGAGCCCGAGCCAAGGACTTGGAAGGGTAGAGGAAAAGGAAACTTGTGCTCACCAGTAGTCACAACAGATCTTGGCCATTCCTCCTGGCTCCGACCATGGCTTCAGAGGTTGGGCTCTGGGTTCTGAGAGCTGGCTTCACCGTTTACCAGCTGTGTGACCTTGGGCAAGTTGCTTCTGTATCCGTACCTGTAAAATGGATGTGATAGTTGCACTCACCTTATGGAGTGGTGTGAAACTTAAAGACAGCGACGTGGAAAAGCTCAGCACGGCACAGGATATATAGTAAACACTCGCCGGATGAGCCGTTCCTACGATCATCATTACCCTTAATGGTCTGTGACGCCTGAGTGTTTCTCGCACACAGGCAGAGAATTTCCGTTAAGCTACGTCAACCTGAGGCCGGGGTTTTGAAGCTCAAAAGCCCGCTCGGCTCAGGGGGTCTATTCCTGGCCACACATCAGGCTCTTGGATCGGCCCCAAAAGGGGCAACTGGTAAACCCGGAAAGGAAGAGAGGTGCAGAATGCAGGAGGGGTGTGGGGGCTCGCGGGCAGGCAGGACTCTCCGAAGGCCGGCCCGCTTTCCTCTGTCCCCTGCTGTATCCATGCACCCATCAGCCTCTTCGTAGTCACCTGTGGAACAACCTACTTCTGTCCTTTTTTACTGAAATACATTTATCTCGTCAATGAAAACGTACGTGGCAAATCTTTAATAGAAGTAAAATGAAAACCGTAAGATAAAAGCAGAACTACAGTCAGGTCCCGCCGGATTCTCTGCCCTCTCTGGGCTTTTCTTTGGTTTGCAAGCATCAGAAAGGTGTTCGAGACTTACCAACCCCAAACAGAGCTTTTGTTCTGGACCCAGTTGGGGGGATGGGAGGAGAACCGAAAGGGAAATAGTGTTCTCATCCCGGGAACGGTGGGGGGCAATGCCAGGCCCAGGAAACACCTGAAATCTTCCTGCAGTTTGGGGATGGGCTAGGGCTTGAGGCTAATGCCTGGGAGGGCAGATCCCCAAGATGTCCCTGGGCAGGATCCTGGGTCCCCCAGACTCCCAGGACAAGGACCCATTCATCCCTTCCACTGGTGACTGGTCTGCACAGTGTGAGAGCACAAGGGTCCCCTGTGTCCCCAGGGTCCCCTGCCCTTACCCAGCAGTGTCCCCTTATCCTGCAGCCCAGAGCAAGCAGGTGCCCCCTGCGGCCTGCCCCTCACTACCTCCAACTCAGGTATTCTGAGCTGCCAATCGTGGCGATCTCTAGTCACCATCTAGAGCCTTCTTTCCTCGCCTCTCCCAAAGGTATTTCTGGTCCCGAGAGGGAAAGAAAGCCCTGAAACCTGAGGAGAAGTTACCCTTAGTGACACGCCTGAGCAGTGCATTAATAGAAGCCTCCCTCAGGCCCCTGACACGTCTGGGCAGCTGCTCAGTCCCGTCTGGTGTCCCTCAGCCCCAAGGCCAGCCCCCTCTGGCTCAGCCGGACACACTAAACTTAGCTTCCACCCCCAGCTCATAACCGCTGCCGCCTCCCAGCCTGGCTGCCACCTGCCCGGGAGCCACTGCCACCGGACCGCGCCGAAGGCGCCCGCTCCTCCACCACCACCATGTCCCAGACCAAAGCGCCCAAGGTCCGCGCGACCCTCTTCTGCATCCTGGTGGGCGTCGTGCTGGCCATGGTGGCCGTGGTGACCGACCACTGGGCGGTGCTGAGCCCCGAGGTGGAGCACCACAATGCCACCTGCGAGGCGGCCCACTTCGGCCTCTGGCGGATTTGCATCAAGCGCATTGTCACGAGTGACGGCAAGGACAAGACCTGCGGACCCATCTCCCTGCCTGGGGGTAACGTACCCACTCTCTGATCCCGGGCCCGCCTCCTGCCCTCCCTCATCCCCCTGGAAAAGGTGCCTGTGGGAAAGACCAGGAATAGCGCCCAGCCCCCTGTGCCCAGGGAGGAGGATCTGGATTGCATGTGTCATCCCGGAGGCCAGAGCTGCCGGCTTGTAAAATGAGGGCGTCTGTCTCTAGCTATTTCTGTCTTGCTGGGGCCTCGGGCCGTGCGCCCAGAGCAGAGGGCTGCGCAGGTGGGACCAGAGGCTCACGAAGGAATCCGTGGACCCACCAGACTAGAGGCTCCCAGCCCAGCAGCGGCCACTCTTCTGGGTGTGCCCGGCCCCACTCTCTCCCCCGCACAGACAGGCTAAGCGGCCCTACGTCCTCGGGCCGAAGGGACACGTGCGGCCGGCACGGTCGCTCCCCAGCCTCCAGGTTGGGTGTGCGACGGGATCGGCCGCGACACGTATGGGGCGTAGCGCAGAAGGAGAACGCGGGGCTCCTTGTCATTGTCTTTAAGAATTTCAAGACGGGGACAGCGAGGCGTGGAGCCAAGCGGGGGTCCCTTCTGTATGCAGGGGCCTTGGCCGACTGCGTCGGTCACACGTCCGTAAAGCGGGACCTGGGTGTAGGTGAACCACCCACTTTGTACATCCCCTCTGAGCTCAGACCCCTTCAGAGCCAGGAAGCGGCACCTCCTGCTGCGACTTAAGCCCACTCCTCAATCTCCCACCATGTGACTGAGCCGCACATCAAAGGCGAGCTCCTTGTGAGGATACCTGGTAGCAGGGTGACGGGTCTATTCTGCAAACGTGGAGCCTTCCACGCCCGTGGCAAACAGCACACGCCGAGGAAAGAGCCCTGTGTGCAGAATCGAAGGTCTGGGCTGCAGTCACGCGTTGCCCACGACGCCCCAGTGACTTTGGGGGCGACAAAGGATATTGTGACTTCTGCTTGGCGCTCGGGCTCAGCAACGTGAGTCCCTCCCGGGGCTCACGAACAGCACTCTGAGGTGGCAGTGGACAGGGCCGAGGGCGGTCTCCCACCTGGTTTTTGGAGGCCTTCCCTCTGCTATCAGACTGGGGGTTCCCGGCACCCTGCCCTTCAGAGAAGTCAGTGCCAAGTCCCTGGAGACCTTGCAGTCTGTGTGTGGGACAGAGGAGCCCAAAGCCCATTGCCCCCACTTCTCTTTTTCCTCCTCCTTCCCCTCCCGCTGGCGCTAGGAAGCCCCTGCCTTGCTCACACCCCGTTGAAATGCGGAAGACTTGTCGATACCCAGCTGTCCTGGAAACGCCGAGTCCTGGGGCTTTAACAGACGTGGACATGTGCTTGAAGGGTATCACATGCCCACGTTCCTCAGCCACGGCCGAGCACACCCGTAAACAGACGCATCATGCAGCCAATTCCCCCGGCAGGGCAGGGCAGGGCAGGGCAGGGCAGGGCGAGGCCGATTCTCTACGGACCATGCATGGGAATGCAAGTTACGGTCCCGTCCATCTGTCCTCAGAGGCCCTACCTTTTAAAGTCTGGGGAGTTTACAGAGCAGATGAGCGGGGAGGCGAGGCAAGTCCATACAAGGAAGAGACAAACTAGCAGAGGACCAGCAGGCATGGATTGGCCTTGAGCCCGACAAGACAGTCCATCTGTAGGCCTCCTTGCTCTGGCCCAGAGGGAATCCTGCCTCCCACCCTTGCGAGCCGGGCCCTACCCCAACAAGCTTCTAAAGTATGTTCCTGCCTCCTCCCCTCTCCTTTCTCTGCAGATGCATGCACCTTTTGCCTTTCCCACCCACCTTTCCTGTGCTCTGTGGGATTACTCTTTTCTAGAGGGAGGAACAGAGCTCATCTATGTTCTCTCATTTATTATGAATGGCAATAATAACCACCACAAACACAAACATAGTACCATCTGCCAAGTATTGTTTCAAGTCCCTTCCCTATTTTAACTTTGTAAAAAAAAAAAAAAAATGTTATGTTTATTTTTGAGAGAGAGAGAGAGGCAAATGCGAGCGGGGGAGGGGCAGAGAGCGAGAGGGAGACACCGAATCTGAAAACAGGCTCCAGGCTCTGAGCTGTGAGCACAGAGCCTGACGTGGGGCTCGAACCCACAAGATGTGAGACCATGACCTGAGCTGAAGTCGGGCGCTTAACCGACTGAGCCACCCAGGCGCCGCCCCCCCCCCGCCCATAGTTTAATTTTGAATGACATCAGAAGAAATTACAGACCAAGAATCTCCAAAAATCCTCTTCTCCTTAAATACAATGAGAACTCGAGGACGGTGAGCTTTGTGGTACTTTAACTTGCTCTACTCCTCTTCCCCACTCCCCAACCCTGTCATAGCCTTGAAAACCAACAGCCTGCAAATAGTGAAAAATTTAGCAGCCTGGACAGGCTGGGCTGGGTCTCTTTCACAGCCTCATTCCCAGAGAACTGTCATTATTTGATCTGTCTGGTGGTTCCCTGGAAGTCCCCACTTGCAAGGCTGTCTTTACGCGACCCGACGCTGAGCTCATCCGGCGGAAACGGTCTTTTTCCAAGGGGACATGTGCCAAAAACAATTAGAAACAATTGTTTTTTTTTATTTTTTTTTTATTTTTTATTTTTTTTATTTTTGGGACAGAGAGAGACAGAGCATGAACGGGGGAGGGGCAGAGAGAGAGGGAGACACAGAATCGGAAACAGGCTCCAGGCTCCGAGCCATCGGCCCAGAACCCGACGCGGGGCTCGAACTCACGGACCGCGAGATCGTGACCTGGCTGAAGTCGGAGGCTTAACCGACTGCGCCACCCAGGCGCCCCTAGAAACAATTGTTTAATAGCGCAACTTCCCGAGGCAGTAGACCACGGCGAGGCAGACAATAGGCAAACCAAAAAGCTGGAGAATGAGATATCCACAGGGGGCTTGGAAAAGCTCCATCATAATCCTGAGAATTTAGAAGGCCACGTGCATGCGTAGCGCCGTAGAGTACAGAGGAAATCCCTGAAGAGGTCCTAAACTCTCACCTCGGGCTGCTCTTGAGGCTGTGGGCAAGCAGAAAGTGAAGGCTAAGGCAGAAATGTAGGCTGCTTCGTGGAGCACTTAGCTCTCTGCTCAGCCCCTCAGTAAAGGCTGGGAGGTGTAGGAGTTCCCAGCAATGTGAGCGGACTGCCGAGCTGCCTGAGCGGAGATTTCAGTGTCCACACGTGACAAAGAGTGCAGCCTTTCCACAGTTAATTAAGAGAAGTCACTAAACCAACAACAACAAGCAGCGACAGGAGCAAACCCTGGGGAAACGGGAGGACTCTGATTTCCAGAGGCGTTCATTGTATGATGCACATTTTCCAGCTTTAAATTTAAATTAAAAAAAAAATTTAATGTTTATTTCTGAGACAGAGAGGAACAGAGCATGAGTGGGGGAGGGGCAGAGAGAGAGGGAGACACAGAATCCGAAGCAGGCTCCAGGCTCCGAGCTGTCGGCACAGAGCCTGACGCGGGGCTCGAACTCACAGACCGCGAGATCATGACCCGAGCCGAAGTCGGATGCTCAACCGACTGAGCCATCCAGGCGCCCCTTATTTTATTTTTTTGATGCTTATTTATTTATTTTGGGAAAGAGAGAGAGAGAGGGAGAGGGAGAGCACAAGCAGGAACAGGGGACAGACAGAGGGAGAGGGGGAGAGAGAGAGAGAGAGACAGCATCCCAAGCAGACTCCTGCACTGTCAGTGCAGAGCCCAACGTGGGGCTGGCACTCACAAATCAAAGAGTTGTTGAGCTGGAATCAAGAGTTGGTCGCTTAACTGACTGAACCACCCCGGTGCCCCTAAATTTAAATTCTAAATTAAAAAAAAAAATCATAAGACATGCAAAGAAATAAAAAAGTATGGCCCATACATAAGGGAGATAAAACCAGTCAAGAGATCCTTAAGAAAGCCAGATATTGGACTTAAAGACTTTAAATCAGCTATTTTAGATACAAAGAACAACAAACAACAAAGCCTAAAGGACTAAAGATGAAAACGATGTCTCATGAAATAGAGAATATCAATAATGAGAAATTATTTTAAAAGGACCCAGTAGAAATTCTGGAGTTGAGAACTACAATAATTGAAATGGAAAACTCAATAGCAGATCTGAGAAGGGACAAAAAGGAATAAGTGAACTTGAAGATAGACGAATTGAGATTAGCTAATGTGAGGAACAGACAGGGGGAAAAAAAGAATGAAGAAAAATGAACAGAGCCTCAGAGACATGTGGGATAGTAGCAAATGAAGCAATATACACATAATGCTGGTGTATATTAAGAAGGAGAGGAGACAGAGAAAGGAGCAGAAAGGATGGGTGAAAAATAATGGCTGAAAAGTTTCCAAATTTGACGAAAAACATCAATCTACAAATCCATGAAGCTTCAGGAATTCCAGTAGGATAAATCCACCCCGAGACACATCATAATCAGAACTGCTGAAAGATAAAGACACAGAACCTTGGAAGCAGCAAGAAATGACTCATCACATACAAGAGAGCCTTAATAAGATTGACAGCCGATATTTCTCCAGAAACCACGGAGGCCAGAAGGCAGTGGGACAACAAATACAAATATATATACAGTCATCTAATTCTCAGAAAATCCTCTATAAGGTCCATACCATTGTCATCTTGGCTTACAGATAAAGAAAATGAGGCACAGAGAGGTTAAGTAACTTGACCAAGGTCACACAATTACCATGGGAGAGCAGTCAGAGGTCATACCCCTAAAAGTCACCTTCTTGGTCACTACATTATACTTTATACCTGTCATTCTTCAGGTGATTCGCATCCTACACGTGGGAAAACTGAGGCTCAGAGTGGCCTTCCCAACGCTAACCATCTCACAAGGAGAGCTTCAACACCCAAGCCTCAAATCCAGACCCCCCTTCCTCTCCAGTCCACTCCCATAGGATGCCCCCCACCGTGCGTACAAACACAGCCCCTAAAAGCTGCTGATTCAGGCAAACACAGAAGAGGCCAACTTTTGACATGGCATGGCTTAGTAGAAGCTGGACCAGGAGCTGGTTCAAGAGAGACTTTTCAAGGTCCCACACAGCCATATAGATTGCTGATGGCTCTAAAGATCGTAAATTGTCTAACGTGGTTTTTCTACTGACCCAAAGAGTTCTAGAAGGACTGTCATGCACAAGATTGACATCTGAGGTCAATTCCAATGCCTTTAGAATGAGAGTAAGGTCTTCCTCCTTTGTGAGGAGAGGCTGACTGCCTGAAATCCCAAGTGAGTCATCCCGGAGGGGTCATCCCCTGCCCCTGGGCTAGGGAGAATGTAATTTCTCTTGGGCTCTGTCTCTTTAGGCTAAAGTAACAGACTGCCCCAGGACCCCACTGCCCTTATGGCCCATCTTCTCTTCCAGTGCTCGGTGCAGGGACTGGAACCACATGAAAGAACATGACGGTACAGACCCCAAGAATTTCAGGGGCTTTCTTTCTCTTCTACATGAGCCCATGCTGGAGACCCAGGCTACAACTAGCCTTCCCCCCACTCCCCACCATAGAACAGCAATGCTCTGACACTCTGGGGTTGGGTCTTGAGGATTTCTCCAACCCAACTGTCAAAACTCTTCCATCAGAGGGGCGGGTACTCCATCAGAGCACAGAGAAACCACTGCCAGGAGCATCAAGAACTTCTTTTACAAAAAGGGTCAAGACAACCCTGGCATTGATGCAAGTAACAAGTGAGTGAAATGTTTTTTCCGACCCCTAAATCGTTAGTTCCCTTCGTATTGTATCAATTAACAAGGTATTTTTTAAAATATATTAAAGTCTACATCAACCAGTAATGGGTACACTGAGACATTCTGGGTGACAACCCAGAAGCATCCCCTAATCGTGTAAGTTAGAGAATCAGAGAGATAAATATCTGCATTAACTCAAGTTCAGGTTGGAGTTAAATGTGCCTTCTGTTCTAGTTCTTTGAAATCGGCACAATTAGATATGGTTCTGTGTAGTCACTCGTTTAACCAGAGTGTTTGGTGAGCCAGAATATTCCAACCCCGGTCAAGTTCAATAGCTGAGTTCACCATATTTTTTAAGGAACAGCCCACTCAACTTTTTAGGCCCACTGAGTCTTATGACTGTTCATGACAGACATTTCTGAAGTACAGAAAAAGAGAAATACAATATTTTTCAGTTTATTTTTGAGAGAGAGAGAGACAGAGTAAGAGAGACCGTGCGTGGGAGAGGGGCAGAGAGACAGGGAGAGAGAGAATCCCAAGCAGGTTCCGTGCTGTCAGCGCAGAGCCCGGTGTGGGGCTCGAACCCACGAACCAAGAGATCATGACCTGGCCGAAATCAAGAGTCACTCTCTTAACTGAGCCACCCAGGCACCCCCAGAAATACAAATACTAACATCACCATGAGCCATTTGCAGAGACAAAGGAGGCTGGAGGACCTCGGAGTTCTTAATTATCCGTCCCGGCTCATCACCCTGACGCTGGATCCAAAGCACTTGCTTCTTCTACCCCGTGAAGGGCCGTAGTCCATCAAGACGAAGCTATAAGCCCTGAGCTTTGTGTCGTTGGGATGGGAGCCGGGGAAAAGGCAGGCAGATGCCCGGCTTGGTTTTTCCTGAACGAGCGTCTTGTTGGTGCTGGACGTGTCCAGAGTGACGCTTGGGTCTCATGGCGCCCCCACCCCTGCCGGAGTCATCAGGGACCACAAGGGGGCTCGTTGTCCTCCATAGACAGCCATGGGGTCCTGGAGCGGACGTTACTCCCGGGTTCAGGGCAGAAGACGTTGGCCTTCCTCGTGTGCTACGCTCAAGAGAGGGGACGAGGCCGGCCCATCCGTTCTCAAGCCCTCGGCTCCACGATATCAGAGAGAAGTTGACACTTCCAGACGCCCTGAGTGGGAACCCCACTCCCTGGGGAACCTCCATCCCCCGCACGTGACATCATTTAATGGAGGAGGAGAGGGAAGAGGGCAGGGTACCTGGGCCACTGAACGGGAAAATCTCCCCCAGAAAATCCACAGGCTGGCTTCCCCAGACAGACAGCATCCCACTATGGGGCTGAGCTAAGACGGGTTTTACGCAGGCAGCGGTCTGTCCGGAACGGAGCCCGTTGTTGACCTGGCGGAGGCTGACACACAAACACTACCTGCGTGTAAGAGCGGCCTCAGCAGCCCAAAACAGCCAAAGAGCTACGCTTTGGCCGGGCTCTGATGGGCCTTCATCTCACGGCCCTCTACTCCGAAGGCTTTTAACTCACAGATTGCGAGCAGTCAGGGAAGCAGCTGAAATACACTTGAATTCAGTCGATTCTTTTCAGGGGGTTTTCAATGACAACCGAAATTGGCCCTTAAGGAATGAAACAGAAATGTTCCTTTGTCCAGAGGGAGACACGCGGAGCCTTACGACACAGCCCGAGCCATTTTGAAGCGGTGATTCAGGAGAATCTATAGCTAATAATCTAAGAAATCGAAGAGGGTTGCATTGTGCTTTAAAATAGCACCGGAAGCCGTGAGAGAGAAGAGAGCGGCATTACTTCTGACATCACCTCCAGCAGTCAGACACCCCAGGTAACTCCGCTCGAAAGGAAAGTGATTTAAATATAGAAGCTCAAAGAGGAGGCTGTTTACCTCTCAGAACATTTACTGCTGCTAAACCAGGCGCATCTCCAGGGGTCATTTCCTTTCTCTGCCAGGGAGCAGCAGTAACACTGACAATGGGGGAGGGGAAAAGAGTGCGAGGCCATGGGCTTAAGTGGCAATAAGATGATTTAGGTCAGATAGAAGAAAGCCTGAATCCCAATGAAAGCTATGACTTTGGAAACACCTCAGGTCCACTTCCACAAGAAACCAGACGCCAATAATCATCTTCTCATAATTTACAGGTAGCCCCAAAGTGAAAAATTGAATGCACACCAGTAGACGCCATCTAAGCTAGGAGTGGAGGGGTCATGGACCCACAGGAAAAAGAAATCATTGAAGGGCACCCCACAAATAAAAAGCAACCTAATTTGATTTTTTTTAAGAAACAAACGATTTTTTTTAAAAAAAATCATTCACCTACTTCCTAAAGAAGGAGTAAAGAATATTAAACTGTATTCAATAAGCAATAAGAACTCGTTTGATTTTAAAGAATGTCAAGTTACAAGAGAAACTGAAGGAGAAAAACGGAAGAGGAATTATGCCTGAAATTATATTTAAAACCAGCACGAATTTCTTTGTTCTGAGTCCTTCCACTGCCCCGCCATCAAATCCAGATTTTTGGTCCCGCTGTCCACAAATCTTCCGTGGCTTTTCTAATGCTTATGATGTAGAACACACAGCTCACCACGGAGGTTTTTCTGGGCTGCCTCTTTGGTCACAGGTGCCAAGGGTCCGATGAAATGACATGATAGTCACATTTGGCCCTTGAATGGAGGTGCTCTACCCTGCACCCAAGTCCTTCCAGATGACCTTCTCAGAAGAGCTCTTTGTGGGGCATTTTAAGGGAGCAGGGCTTCCCAAAATGGCTGAGCATCAGAGTGTTCTGGAAAGCTTTTGAAAAACATCCTTCCCCATCAGTCCCAGTGCATCAGGATGGACCTAGATATTGATAGAAAACACAGCCCTAGATTTTGGTGTGACCAGGCTTTCTCCACCTCAGCCCTACTGATACATTGGGGCGGGTCAATTCTGTGTTGTGCAAGGCTGTCCGTAGCTGTAGGATGTTTAGCGGTATTCCCGGCCTCTCTCTACCCACTAAATGCCAATAACACGCCTGCCAGTTGTAACACCAAAAACGTCTCCAGACTCTGCCCAACGTCTCCTGGGGGGGGGTGGGCAGAATGAGCCCCAGGTGAGAACAACCATTTGGCCCTTTGTTGATGGTGTTCCCTGCACCCCCGGACAAACCGGGTGCTCAGCCTCAGTTATCCCATCTGCCTAATGGGCTCAGTACCCACAGTACTATGGTGCCCGCTTGACAAGATCAGCCTTTGCTTCCTGAAGAACTCTTGGCTTCTTAAAAAAAAAAAAAATGTAAGTTTATTTATTTATTTTAAGAGAGAGAGGGGCGCCTGGGTGGCTCAGTCGGTTAAGCGGCCGACTTCGGCTCAGGTCATGATCTCGCGGTCCATGAGTTCGAGCCCCGCGTCAGGCTCTGTGCTGACAGCTCAGAGCCTGGAGCCTGTTTCAGATTCTGTGTCTCCCTCTCTCTGACCCTCCCCCGTTCATGCTCTGTCTCTCTCTGTCTCAAAAATAAATAAACGTTAAAAAAAAAATTTAAAAAAAAAAAAAAAAGAGAGAGAGAGAGACCACACGAGCAGGGAAGGAGCAGAGAGAAAGGGAGAGAGAGAATCCCAAGCAGGCTCTGTGCTGTCTGCGGGGCTTGAATTCACCAACCGTGACATCATGACCTGAGCAGAAACCCAGAGTTGGACGCTTAACCAACTGTGCCACCCAGGGGCCCCAAGATGGCTTCTTAACCCCCTTATCCCGACATTTTGGTCTAAGGGTCCGAGAAAGACGTTTGTTTCAGCCCCGATTCGGGGTTTAGGGAGATGAGGGCGGCCAGACCAGCGGGGTCACACCCACCCTCTTTTCCTGGAGCCTCTGGCCCCATCTCTCAACTCACAGGCCGCCTCCCTCCTTTGCAGAGAAAAACTGTTCCTACTTCAGGCATTTTAACCCAGGCGAGACCTCCGAGATCTTCGAAGTCACTACTCAGAAAGGTGAGCCCCTGGTGGAAAGCAGGGAGGGTCGGGGAGAGCGACCTCTGTCACAGGCTGCTGAGCCAGAAAACCACCTGGCACGAACGACGCCCCTGCTTGTGCTGGAAGGGAGCTCGTCCTGGTCCTGATGCGTCGGAGCCGCGGCCCCCTCACCCTCCGAGAGCGCAGCACCCGGGAGGCCACCCTGAGCTTCCATCATCAGGGCTGGGGAGCGCTTGCAAAGACGCGGTCCCCGGTAGGCGCCACACCTGCAGAAGGAATGCGTCTTCCCACGAGGCCGAGGGTGACCGAGGGCTGCCGCAGCGACGGGACACAGAACAGGTCCTCAGAACCCCTGCGCTGGTTTTCAGGGCTGGTGGGTCAGCCGATTCCCTCCGTGGCCCCGCTGTCACCCCCAGGGAATCAGGAGAGCAGGGACGCGGTGGGGGGGGGGGGAGGTGCAGGAGAAGGGGGCGCAGGAGCACGTGCGCCGCGTGGGGCCTTCCCGGAAGCACATAGGCACGTGTGCGAAGGACCCCCGTACGGGGTGTGAGCTCGCACGCTCGCTCTGAGAGATCCTCACGTGCCACACACGCACCCACACGCACACGATCACGCGCGCGGCCCTGCAACAAGCCACACTCCCAGCGCCGCTTGGCGTCCCCAGACAGACCGCTCTCCGCCCTCTGGCCCGTGGCTCGCAGGAAGCTTTCCATTCCAGAAAGTTCTCCGGCCACACGGCTCCAGCGGGCTTCGCAGGCCTCTGCCCCCCCCCCCCCCCACCCCGGGGTTAGGGCCCCACGCGGGGCGTGGGAAGGGCAGGTCTGTTGGCATCCCGGCCCCACCCCTGACTCCGGGAGAGGGGCTTCAGCTCGGACCCTCAGTGTGCTCCGCAGTGAAATGGGCGCAAGGACGCGCGGCCCTGCGCCCCCCGCTCCCCCTTGCCCCCGGCCACCGCTGAGCCGCACCTGCCCTCCTGTCCCGCAGAGTACAGCATCTCGGCCGCCGCCATCGCCATCTTCAGCCTCGGCTTTATCATCATGGGGACCATCTGCGCGCTTCTGTCCTTCAGGAAGAAGCGGGATTACCTGCTGAGGCCGGCGTCCATGTTCTATGCGTTCGCAGGTAGCGGGAGGCGGGGGGCGGCTGGGGCTGGGGGCCCGGCCCGCGTGTCTGGCACAGGGGTGGGGGCACCGGCGACCACGCCCTTTACTAACACAGCGAGCGAGGGAAGAGGCGCGGCCGGCGGGGGCGGGCCCGGGAAGGGGGCGGTCTGGGCAGAGGGCCCTGACGGCCCTGCTCGGCCCGCAGGTCTGTGCCTCTTCGTGTCGGTGGAGGTCACGCGGCAGTCGGTGAAGCGCATGATCGACAGCGAGCACACCGTCTGGATCGACTACTACTACTCCTGGTCCTTCGCCTGCGCCTGCGCCGCCTTCGTCCTCCTCTTCCTCGGTGGCCTCGCCCTCCTGCTCTTCTCCCTGCCTCGAATGCCCCAGAACCCCTGGGAGTCCTGCATGGACGCGGAGCCCGAGCACTAGCCCTCCGGGGCCCCCGGCCACCCTCAGGAAGCCGAGCCTGGCCCAGAACGTTCTAGAGAGGAGGCGGGAGCTTTACCTCTCCCCGGTGCCACCTACCCCACGACAGCCGCTGCTGCTTCCCTCTCTGAGCCCTTCTTTGGGCTGTGACAGGCTCCCCCTGGGAATCCAGCAAGTGGACCTGATCCAGACTTGCCCAGGTGGGAGGGGGGCAGGCAAGGCGAGCAGGTGCACAGGTGTTTGGTGAGGGAGACCTTCCCCTGGAGGTCAGAGTTGTCCCCACTGAGCCAGTTGTCTTTGATAAACTGGGTCCAGTTGTCCTCTGTTAGCCCTGCAGGGACGCCCTGTGCTCATATACCAATTCTGGGCGTCCGCCAGAGCCAGTAGCCAACCACTCCCACCTTCTCCTGGACAAGATACACCCTTTCCAGTGAACTGAACGTTCCCTCCTTGGTTTCCAAGATGCCCGAGGAGCATTTTTTTTTAACTGGGTAGAACCTGACTGTGGTTTGAAATAAAAGCTCTTTGAAAACTTCTTTTTTCCTTGCACCTTGCACAGAAATTGCCTGGATTCCTGGCCACGCCCCAGGGGCCCCATGACCCTGAAGAAGAAAGGAAAGAATGTCCTTCCCATCACCCCCCTCCAAGGGGGGCGGGGGGAATGTTTAGGACTTTTGTAGAGAGCTGTAGGGAAGAGGGAGTGATGAGGTCCTGTTTACCAATAAAACTTACCAATAAAGGCTGAATTCCAGCTTGGATCTCTGAGCCCTGGGATCTTCTTTGGGAGAAAGCAGAGACCATCTGACTAGGCAAGGTGTTCAAAATAAGGAGGGGTTATTTCCAGAGCCCCAGCTAACACAGCACTCGAGCTCCACAGCCACACGTGTCTGGTTTCAGATGCTGGATTTTTGTTACAAGGAACATCAGGAAGCAGGGCTTAGCAGTTAGACACTTAGGGCCACGCGGAATGTCATAATTTACACTCTTCTGCCTTCCAGAATCCCACCACGTCTACCCAGCCCTCAGAAACCTTAAGTCAGACACAGTCGGCAGAGAGGATCTGCGCGCTCCGTGCCCCAAACACACACCAGAAGGGCCGTGTAGCGTTAATTCTTCTGTAGCAGGGCTTGCAAACTACAGCCTGCGGGCCAGACCCCGCCCACCGCCCGTTGCACAGTCCGCAGGCTAAGAATGGCTTTTTAACAATTTGAAATGGCTTTTAAAAATCAAAAGAAGACGAATATTTTATGACATTTGAAAAGTATCCCAATTTCAGTGTCCATAAATAAAGGCTTACGGGAACCGGCAAAGAAAAGCAAAGTGACTCAAGTGGCCGGGGCCGATTTTAATCAGTAATCTACTTTTACAATAGGGGAGAGTCCAGTAGGAACTGTGACAGACTGGCTCGCACTACCTGGCCCTTTGTGGCAAAAGTTGGCGGAGCCCTGTTCCAGAGGAATTGTACGCTCATCAGGCCGCCTGTTAACCCCACGCTGTTCCCACCTGTAATGTGAGAGAAGAGAGACTCGTTCGTTCTGTTTAGAACAATGTAAAAGGAAGACGTGTGAGTCTGGGGGCATCTGGGTGGTGGCTGTAAGTGGGGCTTGTCAAGATTCTTCTCAGGGGCACCTGGGTGGCTCCGTCGGCGGATCGACCGACTTCAGCTCAGGTCACGGTCTCACAGTTTCTGGGTTCGAGCCCCGTATTAGGCTCTGTGCTGACAGCTCAGAGCCTGCAGCCTGCTTCAGATTCTGCGTCTCCCTCTCTCTCTGCCCCTCCCCCACTTGTACTCTGTCTTTCTCTCTCTCTCAAAAATAAATAAAACAGGGGCGCCTGGGTGGCTCAGTCGGTTAAGCGGCCGACTTCGGCTCAGGTCATGATCTCGCGGTCCGTGAGTTCGAGCCCCGCATCGGGCTCTGGGCTGATGGCTCAGAGCCTGGAGCCTGCTTCCGATTCTGTGTCTCCCTCTCTCTGACCCTCCCCCGTTCATGCTCTGTCTCTCTCTTTCTCAAAAATAAATAAACGTTAAAAAAAAAAAAATTAAATAAATAAATAAAACATTTTTTAAAATTAAAAAAAAAAAGGTTCTTCTCTGGCATCTCAGGGGTTTGGGCTGGACTTGCAGGCGTGGCTGAGGAACCCGGGGGACAGAGAGCACAGCCCAGCCTGCTTTCCAGCCAGGAACAGTGCAAATGTCTGGCATGTGGTTGTGAAAGCACAAGGGTCAAAGAGAGCCGGTGACATAAATGTCATGAAGCCAAAGTCTGGGAGCTGCAGAGAAGGGAGGCTGGCAGGTGACCTCATCCCCCAAACTCCATGTTGGAAGTCAGTGCTATTGTTTATTATTATTATTATTATTATTACTTTGACCAGAATTAGGCTGGCATGCATTGTATATTCCCACATGGGTGCCTGTGTTTGCTGCACCAAAGACCTCTTCTGAGTGCAGCAGAATCCATTTGGTTTCCCGGAGTTTGAACCCTTTCGAGAGAAGTGGGCCCGAAACTGTTTTGAAGACCAAAGGGTCGGAGGGAAGCTGCCGGAGGACCCGCTCATGATCTGCGCCCGCTTCTGCTGTGGAGAAAAACACACGCCATAAAGCAAAACAGAGCTTAATGCCAAAAGAGAAGCACGTCAACCAAACCAGTGAAGGAAAATACCTTTTTTTCCTCAGCCCACTGGCCTCCGCTTGCCAGGAAGGCGGTCCGGAATGGGCACTTAGTCAGTCTTGCTCTGCTTGGGTGGTAGGCATTCGAGGCGTCCACCGGACCTCGGCGCCGGGCTCAGCCAGGCCACCCTCCGAGGGCCCGAAAATGAAACAACCACGCGGGGCTCCTGACTCCTTGCCTGGGTGGGTGTGAACTTAACGGCCATCGGACCAAGATTTCCCAACACCTTCACTGTCGCAGCTTTTTAGAGATCGCTGGATTCCACGAGGAGCCAGGGCTAGCAATTCTGTCATCCAGATATTCGAGTGTGAGATTTTTTTTTTTTTTAATTGTGGTGAAATAGACACAGCATGAAATTTACCATCTTAACCATTGTTAAGGTCGATAACGTTGAGTACGTTCATGGTGTTATGCAGCCCATCTCCGGAACTCTCTTCATTGTCCCAAACTGAAACCCTGTCCCCACTAAGCAACTCCCCGTTCCCCCTCCCCCCCGAGCCCCTGGCAACCGCCATTCTCCTTTCTGTCTCTATGGATTTGGCTACTCTAGGGACCTCGTGTAAATGGAATCTTACAGTACCTGTCCTTTTCTTTTTTTTAAAAAAATTTTTTTTTAACGTTTATTTATTTTTGAGACAGAGAGAGGCAGAGCATGAACAGGGGAGGGGCAGAGAGAGAGGGAGACGCAGAATCTGAAACAGGCTCCAGGCTCCGCGCTGTCAGCACAGAGCCCGACGCGGGGCTCGAACTCACGAACCACGAGATCGTGACCTGAGCCGGAATGAAGAGTCGGATGCTTAACCAACTGAGCCACCCAGGCGCCCCGAGTGTGACATTTTCTAAATCAAAATTATTGCAAAATATCCGCAATGAGCACAGTACCAAAATTTTACATGAAGACAGGATCTGTATTATTGATTTTTCCTATTGTGTCATGCTCCCGTGGCTTGGCATGGTGGTAGGAAGTAACCACGACCATCCCCAGGGTACAAAGAAACCTGAAGGGCAAGGAAGGGCTTGCTTCCTGCGACCTTGTTCCCTGGCACCAGAGCAGGACTGAGAACCAAGACTGTCTAACCAGGGGGGCCTTTACCAGTCAGTCCCCCCACTTGACCTCTGCCCAGTGACTACGGGGGCAGGGGGGCAAAGAGACATCTCACCCTGTCTTTGGCTGACACACAGTGAGTAGGTCCTAGCCAATGGTTTGGTTCTTACTGGCCCCTCCTTGAGACCAAAACTTTCAAGGATCTCTGTGTAACTCCATTTTTCCTGGCTGCCTCAGTAAAGATAGGTTTTCGTCACATGCCTACGGCAATATTTCCCCCACCAGTGTGACTCGTCCCATTTTGATCAAATATTTTATTTACAAATTCATTTCTAATGTATTCCCTGCCCACTTTCAGAAAAGATCTGGAGCAGAGACAAGGTATTCATAAACCCGTGACGTGGGACATATCTATCACACCAGTGACCGGTGATCGGGATGCAGCTGCCCACGGTCCCCTCTAGCCCACATTTCGTGGTGTCACTCCTTTGCAGCCGCCGAGGCCATAAATTAATCCCCCCAACGAGGCACGATTCCTGCATGGTGAGGAAGGTTGAGATCATTGCCATCACAAGGGCTGATACTCTCTCCTTTGGCCTGAACAGGAAAGACCCGACGACCTCTTGGAGATGTTTGCTGATTTGGGTTTAGGCTTGCCCACCAGTGGTGTCACCAGTGGCCCTGGTAACTCCACGAAGGAATGGAGGGTGGGGGATTTGCAACCATTTGCAGCTGAGAGTTCTGGGCTCTGAGCCTAGGGAGCTCAAAACCAAATTCCCAAGTCACTGCTTAAACAGCGGACACCCTTCCCACCCCACTGCCCCGGGATGCTATGGCTACAAGCAAATGCAGGCTGTATTTCGGAGGGTCTCAAGGCCACCAAGCTCTATGTGTTTCAGAGCCCTAATGAAACTGATGAAGTCAAGGATGCAGTTGACCTGAAGTGTTCGAGAGCCAGGGAGGCGCCGGTGTATATATAATCCCCTCGGTCTAATGGGGAGGAAACTGGAGACGGGCTCCAGGAACACCAGAGAACCACAGCTGTGTGGGTTTCACAGAAGTGAAATTTACCTCTGCGGGCAGACGCGGGAAAGAACATGGTTGAAAGAAGCTTCTCCTTCTCACCTTCTTCAGATAGAGGACATCTCGAGACCAGAAAGACCTGGTTCCATCCCTTCGCCCAAGGAGCCCCCGTGGCCTCGATGGCAAAGGCTCTGTTGACACACATCACTCTTTGTCATTTCCCCGTTCAAGATCTGCTTCCAACACAGGCTGAAGGCTTGCGAAGAGCAGAGCTGGCCAGTGTATCCATTGCTGCACCGGAGGCCCAGTGCACAGTAGGCTCCTTAAAGGAGGCAGCAAGGAGGGAAGGAGGGACAATAAATTGCTTTGACAGAAGCAATGCATGTTTGTGAGTGGGGTAAAGAACACAGGGGGTTGCCATTTGAATCAATTCCATTTGAATCAATGAGGGCGCTGAGCCAGTTTCCCACGCCGAGGTATACCCTCAATTACCTTCATCTTTGAGGCCTTACTGTGTGCCAGACCTGGGGTGTGATGGTGAGTTCTAGACCAGGGCAGCTGTGAACTTTCTCAGGGCCTCAGTTTCCTCACCAGCAAACAGTTAGACTAGCTCATGTTGGACCAGAGTCCCCTCCAGTTCTACTGTTCCCTGGGGCTACACATTATATGGTCCCTCACCTCAGGAAACATGACTTACACATTTAAAAATTCACTGTAGGGGCGCCTGGGTGGCTCAGTTGGTTAAGCCTCCATGTTCGGCTCAGGTCATGATCTCTCAGTTCGTGAGTTCGAGCCCCGCATCAGGCCCTGTGCCGACAGCTCAGAGCCCAGAGCCTGCTTCCGATTCTGTGTCTCCCTCTCTCTCTCTGTTCCTCCCGTGCTCGTGCTCTGTCTCTCTCTCTAAAAAATAAATACACATTAAAAAAATAAAAAATAGGGGCGCCTGGGTGGCGCAGTCGGTTAAGCGTCCGACTTCAGCCAGGTCACGATCTCGCGGTCTGTGAGTTCGAGCCCCGCGTCAGGCTCTGGGCTGATGGCTCGGAGCCTGGAGCCTGTTTCCGATTCTGTGTCTCCCTCTCTCTCTGCCCCTCCCCCGTTCATGCTCTGTCTCTCTCTGTCCCAAAAATAAATAAAAAACGTTGAAAAAAAAAAATAAAATAAAATAAAATAAAAATAAAAAAAATAAATAAATAAAAATAACAATTCACTTGAAATAGTGATAATAAAGGCATTTATTATCCTGACGTGTGTTTTCTCCCTTAAGGCTCACAACAACCCTGCATAGTAGCCACTGTTATCCCCATTTAACAGATGAGGAAACTGAGAGTGCCGACACTCTCAGGGAGCATTTTTGAGGAAGGACGGGCTAACGAAGGCAAACCCCTAGGGGCCCCGAGGAGAGACGTCTGAAGGGCAGGGATTGCAGGCGGGGAGAGAGACAACGTTAGGACAGCAAGCGTCCCTCCTGCCGGAATCTTCCACACCACCTTCCATCTGTCAGCTCACACATGTCCTGAAACAATTCTTCATGCGTCACTTCTCCAGCCATGGCGTCCGTCTTGCATCCTGGAGGCCACCCGTGACCTCCCCATCGCCAACCACATCCTTCTAGACCCTTTCCGTAGCATTTTGTACTTCGGGTCTCTGTTCCCTCGTAAAATTCCCCATATTTTCCCTTCGTTCTCTTTCTTTTTACAACGTTCCTGTTTTTACCTGCCCCTTAAGCTTGGGTGTCTCCACGTTCCCCCACCTTTGGTTCCTCTGTCTCACATCACAGTTTCTAAGACATATCACTCCGGGGGCGCCTGGGTGGCTCATGCGGTTAAGCGTCCGACTCCTGGTTTGGGCTCAGGTCGTGATCTCACGTTTCATGAGTTCCAGCCCCACGTTGGCTCTGTGCTGACCGTGCGGAGCCTGCTTGGGATTTTCTCTCTCCCTCTCTCTCTCTCCCTCTCTCTCTCTGCACCTCCCCTGCCCGCTTTCTCTCTCTCTTTCTCAAATAATAAATAAATAAATAAATAAACATAAAAAATAGTTTAAAAAAAAAGAGAGAGAGAGAAGAAAAGAAGTGTCCCTCTTTTCCAGGGCTTCGGTTCCCTGTGACTCCCATCCCAGCCCGTGTCTCCAGCCCGTCTCCCCTTGCAGGTGTCAGTTCCCACAGGCACCTGCACCCGGGGTGTCCCAGGGCACCCCAGACACCTAAGTCCAGACCCGACCGACCTCTGGCTGCTTACCCACACCTGTTCTGCACTTTTAGTTCCCTCCTTTCGATGGCACCTTATCTGTCCATTCGCTCAAGCCGTTAAGTTGCTGTAGGTTGGTTGACGGACCCCTCGCTTGCTCACCGAGCCCAACCTCACGATTCTGCCTCTGAAATGACTCCCAAACCCGTGCCCTTGTCTTGCTCCCCTGCCGCCCCCCCACGCCGCCCGAGGCCAGCCTCTCTGCCACTTGTGTCCTGCTCACCGGCCACCGAGAGAAAAGGTTTTCCAAACACAGCTAGCCGGTTCACATCTTTCCCACGAGGGGTGTCCTTCGCCTCAGCAGATACGTGCTTTTGATTACATTTATTTCCTTTGGACGTAACAAATCACACAGACTTAGTGGCTAAAAATAACACAGATTTATTCCCTTACAGATCTGGAGGTCAGAGGTTTGAAATGATTCTTATAAGGCTAAGATCAAGGCACCAGAAGAGATGGCTCCTCCCGGCGGCTCCAGATGCGAATTTCCCAGCTCCTAGAGACCTCCTACCTTCCCGGTTCGTGCGTCCTCTGACCTCTCCTTCCGTCATCACATCTATTTCTCTGACCCTCCTGCCCGCCTCTTATTAGGACCTTTGTGATGACATTGGGCTCATCCAGATAATCCGAGATAATCTCCTCATCTCAAGACCCTTAACTTAATCACATCTGCAAAGTCCCCCTTTCCACAAAAAGTATCAGGTCCCGGGGATTCGGATGTGGGCATATTTCACAGGCTCTGAGAATGTGGACACCTTTGGGGGACCATTATTCCTTCTGCCTCACTGAGGATCAGCACTGCATCCCGGACACTGTGCTAAACCAGGGCATAACGAGGCCCTGTCCCTCAGGGACTTGCAGTTCTATGGCGGATGATTTACAACTGAAGTGCTGTGTTGGGAGCCTGGGTGGCTCAGTCGGTTAATTGTCCGACTTCGGCTCAGGTCACGCACTCGCCTTTTGTGAGTTCGAGCCCCGCGTCGGGCTCCGGGCAGACAGCTCGGAACATGGAGCCTGCTTCCGGTTCTGCGTCTCCCTCTCTGTCTGCCCCTCTCCTGCTCGCACTCTGTCTCTCTCTCTCAAAAATAAATAAAGATTAAAAAAACAAAAAACAAAAAACTGAAGTGCTGTGGGGTCTGGGTGGATCTTGGCATCACGGAGGGGCATGTGGCCTGCCCCCTTGCCCGAACCTGCTGAAGTCCGACTTATTCCCAATGGAATAAGTGGGGCCCAGCTCAGACATCACAAGGCGACATGTTCTCCAACCCCTCATGCAAAATTCATGCTTCCCTCCTTCCTGTGCCCTTGACGCTGGGCTCACGTTCCCGCTACTTACCCCACTGGGAGCAATTCATCATGTCTTCGTGCCTTGCTGGATTATAAACTCTTGGAAGGGAAGGGCTGCATTTTCTTCAGAGTTATCCCAGCAGCTAGAACCTTCCCCACACCAGCCTCCTTTTTCCAAACTCTCCGCACAGCAGCCCGCACACAGTGCCCTGGGGACCCGCTGGCGCGTTGAGCAGGTGCACGAGCTAGAAGGCGGTGGAGGCAGGAGATGGGCGGGGAATGACCGGGGAGAGCAGTAAGGCCTCTAGAAGCGAGAGAGGGGCTTGAAAGGGCTCCTCAGCGAGGAGCCCTGGCCTTGGGTGTCCGCAGCCAGAGGGGCTCGTCCCTGCGCTCGGCCTGATTCGTGAGACCCAGCGAGCTGGGCTCGCTCTAACAGAGCACGTGGTGGCAGGTCTTCCGGGTGGGGTGACTTTCGGGGCTGGAGCACACCAGCTGACAGGCCGTAAGAACAGATTTCCAGGAGTGTTTTGCTGGAAGACTCAAAACCACTCTCAAGTGTGCTAGATCACGATGTTCCCCCCCCCCAAATAGTTTTACTTTCCCCCCTGTTACGGAACCAACCCGGGAGGAATCACGTGGTCCTCAGAGGCCCAAGGAGTCGTCCTGAGGAGGGTTGATCCATCAGATCTAGCCTGTTTGCTTACCCACCTTCCAACGATCCCCCCCCCACCCCGTTCTGTCTCGGGGTTACGTAACCAGCTTGAAGCCTGGTCACACAGCTCAAAGGATTGCATCCTGGAAACTTTCTCTTAGAAGAAGAGCCTCAGCCTAGAGCAGCCGTTCGGCTTCGTGAAAACCCGGACCCGTCTAGCTTCCAAACGGATGAAAGACCTGACTGGCGGGTAGGTGAGAAGAGCAGGCACAGAGACAAAGCACCCACTCGGCGACTTCAGCCCCTTCCCTTGCGGCTCCCTTGCGCTTCTGTACATCAAGGGGACAAAACGCTAAACGCTAATTAGAACATTTCCGAGCTTCCCTCGGAAGGTCTCCAAACTTCCAGGCAGTCGGCTCACACCCAGAAGGTGGTCATCAGACGCCTCCGATTACGTTTCTGTTCAATTAGTGAGCAAACAGCACCACACCACTGGTTTCTTCTGCAGGGGAGCCTGGAGCGTGCACCCTGCCCCCGCCAGCCACACCCACCTTCCAGAGTCCTTTGCTGGCTCCTCTGAGCACCTCACCAGAGCCACTTTCTTCTGGGGGATTAGCAGCGGTTTCCTGAAACAGTGCTTCCAATCAATTTGCAGAGCACCCGTTTTAATGAGCTAAGGAGTGAGATAATACCACGGATTTTGCAGGCTACAGCTTCTGTTCAATTTAATTACCTCCCTCTGTGGATTTCCAATCAACCAGAGCTGGCTTCAGACAAAGGGGCATTTCATCACTTTCCGGAAACGCTGCGTGGTAGGTATGTGCCTACAGACCGGGACGTGCTGAAGTAGGCAGCATCCATCAAAATTGACATAACCATGGTGAAACTGTCAAACTACGGGCTCTAGCAGTAACACCTGGCAAGACACAAAATACCAGTAAATGCTAATGCTCTGTCACAGCTCAGGGAGCTGTGTGGAGCGGGTGGGGGCGGCACCGCACAGGAGAACTTGCTCCTCCTGCGACGCAAGGCCATCACACCCGCCCAGTTGCCGTCCGGCCACACTGCACTGGCAAAGGACGTCAGTGGGAGGAGAAGGTGAAGTTTGAAGTTCCTCTCTCAATCCAAGCTTGAGAACCGGCCAGTTCAGCAAGCGTCCGGGGGCCTGCTATGCAAAAGGCATAGGGCCAGTAGGTTTAGAGGTCATAGGACATGATGTCTGCCACCCAGAAACTCACAAACTCCTACCTGTAATACACACTATGCTGAGGGCATACTCCAAAAAAGTCAAGGACTCATCCAGGGAAGGAAGGGCGAGCGGCCTGATTTAGTCTGCTGTGTGCAGTACTTGGGGATAAGACTTGCAGGGGGTAAGAGGGGTGCCTCCAAAGTCCAGCTAAGAAATTCAGGATGTGATGGGAAAGCACTGGGGGTGTCTCAGAAAAAAAAAAAAAAAAAAAAAGTGACATGACTAGATCTGTTTCAGAAAAGGAACTCTGGCTGCAGTTGGTAGGATGGACTGAGAGGCAATGCAATCAAGATGGGGTTCCTCGGGGCGCCTGGGTGGCTCAGTCGGTTAAGCGCCCGACTTCGGCTCAGGTCATGATCTCCCGGTTTGTGAGTTCGAGCCCCGCGTCGAGCTCTGTGCTGCTGACAGCTCAGAGCCTGGAGCCTGTCTCGGATTCCGAGTCTCCCTCTCTCTCCACCCCTCCCCCGCTTGCACGCGCGGGGGCACGCGCTCTCTCCCTCAAAAATAAACATTAAAAAAATTAAAAAATAAAACGATGGGGTTCCTCAAACCTGAAGAAAGGGATTTCCATCCACCAGGGAAGTGCTTTGTTTGGACAACACTGTGTAAGTCAAGCGGCAGAGTCCATTTCAGAAGGAGGGACCTTCAGCTGCTTAAAACCAACCACAGGGGTATTTGGATGCTGAAGTGTAACCAGCCCATTCCAGCTCTCCCTCCACCAAGCCAACTTTCCATCTTTGTGCCTGACCTGCACTCCACACACAACGGCCCCACCTTGCAGTTTGGATGAAATTACATTTTCTCACCAACTTTCGCACTCCTATCATTCTCAGAAAAATGCTTTGGGGAGCACCGATGTGGCACACGGATTCACACCTGAGAGTCGTTTCCATTTCCCCAGTGAAGATGGAGCCTGGGTTACTTCATCTAGAGCAGACAGCAGCTCAGGGAGTCCTCCCAATCCATTTGATTTATATGTAAAGAAGCGTTTCTCTTTCCAAAACCCAGAGATGATGTATGTCGTATCGTATCAATCCAACTCAAAGAAACACGATCCCTAGCTTAAAAACTGACTCGCTGCTATGAGGAAGGATTATGCATTGTCCTTAGGAAAGGATGATGGCCCTATCCACTTACATTTACAAACTTCAGGCACAGTATATTCAAGTTAGATTTATGGTGCCACATTAACAGGATGTT
The DNA here is from genome assembly GCF_023721935.1 of Panthera uncia. NCBI lineage: Eukaryota > Metazoa > Chordata > Mammalia > Carnivora > Felidae > Panthera > Panthera uncia. The sequence continues at coordinate 18,348,496 of NC_064814.1, read as the reverse complement.
AAAAATAAAATAGCCAGGGCACACAAAACATTCTGTGACCTGCTAATGCTTCTCAAAATCACATCATGGCAAATGCCAAGAATTATTTCCCCAACAAAACTAAGACCCTGACTCAGGGCAATTTTCTGCACAGCCAGCATTTTGGGGTTGGGGGTGGGTTGAATTAATGCCTGTCACACCACTGTGCGGTGTGTTATTATACCCACACAGTGTACTGACATAAATTAGGTTTACGAGTTCCGAAATAAATTCTGGGCTGCACAAACCCAGCATTAACAAGTGACTTTGGTGATTTTTTCCCGATTACTTAGGTCCGTGTTGACCTGCAACTGGAGAAGGGCACGTTTTCTCGCCGATCCCTTGCAGGTAACACCTTAAGCCTTTAGGCCTTTGCTACTGCTGGGGTTCAGAGATTTAGGTGAAGTTGCAAATTTCCAGAAACTAGTTTGAATTTTACAAATTAACACTGAGTTGTTACTCTGGGCTAGTTTCACTGATTAGTATCGTAGATAAAGGCAGAGTGCTGCGCCTAACTGCAGTCAGACCTTTGATCATAAAAGTAAAAGGAGGCAGAGAAGTGCAATTCACACGTAATAAACAAATCTCCAAATTATTAAAAAGGCATTTTATTATAAATACATTTTAGTTGTAGCAGTAAAATACATTTTGTTACCATGAATCTTTTAAGACAAAAGAACTTCACTGAGACAATGATCACAATGTAAGAACTGTAGCCCCGCCCCCCACCCCGCCCCCAAATGGAAAACTTGTTCTAAGGAACCAAAGTAGCTAAAGTAATTCCAAAACCTGGTTAGAAAAGAAAACGATTGGGAAAAAAAAAAAAAAAGAAAGAAGAAAGTAAAGACCCTAGAGAGTGGGTTTGGGGTTATTTTATGGTACAAAGTCATTTTTACTTTTAAGGATAAACTCTTTAGGTATTAGAACCTCTCAGATGTGAGGTATCGTTAACTGTGAAGAAAAAAAAAATTTGTTATAATTTTTCCAGAAATTATGATTATTCGACAGTTGCACAACTGGTCCTTGGAAGAGGTGGAAACAGACCATCTCATATCTAGCCTCCCTTCTGGAAGACCTGACAAATTAAGACCCGGTATGAATTTGCTAAGTAATTGATTGTATGAAGTTAGCTGAACAAGAACTGTATTTTTGAAGCATTAAAAGAAAAAAAAAAAAACCACCTGTCACTAATAACAGGACCCATTTAATAAAATGCAAAACCCATTACCTTTATAATTTAGAGGAGAGGTATTTTAATCACCATCTTTACCTAGGATACAACTACTACATATAACCAGTACCTTCATGGGTTCCAAAGAATCAGGTCAGATGACTGGCACAGAAAGCGAATACAGTACAATGTCATATACATGGATTGACAGAAAGCAGGCATGGTCTGGATATATGGAAATCCAAGACCTTCCTCCATATGGTGGCGGGGGGGGGGGGGGGGGGGGGGAACTGAGAAACATGTTCAGGTGGAGCCCACACGTTGGGACTTCAACCTGGACACAAGAGCCCTCTGACCTACTGAAAGACAGAAAGAGGTCTTTGTAGACAAGGCATCGTGCAAAGCAAAATGTAAATAAACCGAAGCTCCCTGTGAGTTGGAAATGGACAGAGTGACCTGTGCTGAACGTAGAAACAATCCCCACTGAAGGTAATCGAGCCTTTCAAGGAGGAAGTGCTGTGTTTGAAGAATTGCAAAGCTGTGCGCTCTGGGAGGCTTATCATGTGCGCTTCTACGTCTAAGCCATTCTATAATCTATTACCTTAAAATGTCTTTTCTCTTTCTAGTATCTCAGTTAATTCAAAGCCAAACTAAAAACCAGAGGCAGAGCCCGATACCCCTCAAGCTGCAGTCCAGGGGGAACACAAACAACAATGACAGTAATATATGAATTTTAAAAAGACTTGTCAGATTTATTGTATCATAGACAGTTTCTTTCTCAAAAATAACTTGTTCATACATGTGCACCTATGGTTTATGAATAACTCATGCTGTATAGCTGGGATTCCCCTAGACTGTTTTTGCAAACATATATGGGTTTTTTTTTTTTTTTTAAGTAGCAAAGTAATCAGAAACAATCATCAATTTTCTGCCATATACAACACTTCAGGCTCCCCTAACACCTGCCGGCATGGCAGAGAGTCCAAAATAACTTTGTTAACCTGAGAAACACATAATTTGAAACGCAAACCCTTCACCTTCATCCCCCCACCCCCAACCAAAAAAGCCATAAAAACTACGAACACATTATTTGGGGATTATCTATTGCTTCCCATGCTCCATGTCACTGCCATCCTAAGACAGGGCCTCCTGTACTCGGTGCCTCTTGTGACGTTCTGATGGCTTCCTTTTACAATTCTCATCTCCACATGTACGATCAAGAACAAGTCTAAGCACACCAAACAAATGCACAGCTTCTAGAACAAAGCCCAGGCTGCAGGGTGCACAAGACCAAACTCGCCCCAGAAATGAATGAGGGCCTGCACCCTGACGTGGACAAGTATGCACAGACCTTTAGCGGGGTCGGCAGTGGTGGTGGGGGGGGGGGGTGGCGACAGCCACTCCAGAGGCTCTCCTCTCTCCTTAGAAATCTTTCTCCATGAATGTTCCACTCGCGGCATCAGAATTATTAAAATGTCTCAAGTGATCGGTTGTTTACATCGAGGAAAGAAATGCATGGTTGGAAAAACCTTCGGGCTTTCTCTAGACCAGCGACTCTCAAAGTGTGGTTCTTGGACCAGCAGCATCGCCTGAAGATTTGTTGAAAATGCAAATGATCAGGCTTCAGCCTGGGATCAGAAGCTCTGGGGTGGGGTCCAGCGATCTGGATTCCACCAAGACCTCCAGGTAATTCTGATGCCGGCTAAAGTTTGAGAATCACTGCTCTCCCCTGCTCAAACTTCTAAAATCTTAAAATAGGATAGATATTTAAACAGATGCTATTGGGTGACTTCTGTGTTGAAACTATGTAACTTGCTACCCCCTTTTACTTCTCAGACATCAAAAAAAGTAGTAATGAAAAAATTCATTTCAAAAACCCCATTTTTTTAAAAAGTAATATTGATTTTCCCTCCTAGACATAGTTCTAAGGCAGGCAGTCACATGCTAGTATGCAAAATAAAATACAGAAGAGGCCTCCTATATGAGGTGTAGAAATAGCTAAAAAGACACCCCAAGAACATAATGAAAATTCCATAATATTGTTTAATGAACTCATAGAATTATATAAAACTTACTATGCTTTATGCTTAATATTTGTATCAAAATAAAATCTCTCTGTTGAACAAATTGCAAATAAAGTCTGGTCTAATACTCTGATTACTGAAACTATACGTATATGAATGTCTCTGGGTTTTCTTCACGCTTCAGTTTTAGAAGCTTTAGACTACTGTATAACTGGGTTTGGGATTTAACCACAGCTCACATTACTAAGTCTAGATTCTTCTATCACGTACCTCCCTTCAAAAAAATTTAAGAAACTCCTGTGACTGTTTCCTTAAAGTTTATTCCAAAGTAGATATTTCCCATCATTTCTAAAATTTTAAATGTTACGCTAAAAATGTCTCCTTTTTAATGTCTGGTTATTCTAGTTTAAAGTAATAACATTTTCTGAATGTGTCTTAGAAGAGTGTTAAACGTTAGTAAGATTCACTCCTTTTAACAATGGTCTTGAAATTGCTAATTAAGCAGATGTATGAAAGTAGTAAGTGTGAAGTTAGCAGCTTTACAATAAAATCTCAGCAAATAAACATCCAACTTCAAGTAGAAGGGAAATTCGAGACGCCTAATATAATGAGCACTTTGAAGACTAGCATGTCACTTACTCTTTCATGGCGGTCCGTATCTTTATAAAAAGACGACATCACTATGTGATATTCTGAACAAGAAATCGTAGAACATTATCCATTATTTCTAACGATTGTGGCAAAGAAGGGAGAGAAAAATCAGATCTATTAACACATTTACTTTGAGATTTAGGAAGACACATATGGCGGTGGTAGAAATTAAGAGTTTTCGTATGTTAGGGGGATGACTCACAAGAAATAATTATAAATCATGGTAAACCATAAGGGACAAATTACTACCTTTGTGGGGCTAGAAGAAAACAAGAAGTGGATGGTAGCCTAAACAACACTTTAAGGCAGCAATCTGTATCTATCAATATATTTAAGGTTTCAATCATGTATTCTTAAACTTTTTCTGGGATTACCTTGTTAAGGACGACTCCAATATGAAACGTTATCCAAGTATAACAGGTGTCTTTTTAAACAACTCTTTCAGTAAATCTAATTTTCTTTTTATCTTGAAATTGTTTGTTCACACCCTGGATCTCAGGCATGGGTGGCTCTCTCTAGCCAAAGTAGCTAGAGATACATTCTTAGATGCTTATAGTTTTGTTGCTCTCGAGATGTATATACATGAAAAATATTAAACACGTAAAGTAACTACACTAGAACAGGATACTACTATATGTTACCTATCTCAAAGCGAGGAAATTCAGTTAGCTTTCTCAGCAATTTCAATGCCTCCATAAACAAGGAAACTATTTTTACAAATAGGTCTTGGAGATTGCTATGTTGAATTAGATAATGCTTATTCAGTGGGAATTCTGTGTATTTTACTTATTCGGCAATTCTTTGAACTGAAAAGACCAATTGATGTTTACACTCAACCTGAACTTATTCTAGGATCTCTCATGAAAAAAACCACACAAAGCAGTTTGTTATTTCGCATATACAAAGTGAACTGGATAGAAAGCGTATCTGTCTGAGGATTAAGGTCATGTTAGTTTAAATGGTCAATAATTAACTACTGATGAATCAGAAACAAAGCTCTGCTATAACAGTTTGGCAAAGCATGTGCCAAAATGGCAACCAAAGCCCCTTTTAAAAGCAACACCAGAAAATATCCACATTACACTGAATCATGAGGTTTTTCAAATCTTAAATAAAATCATTGTTAGATCAGGAAAGGAAAAAAAAAAAAAAAACGTCAGCACAGACACTCTACAAATTCTATCAGCCAAAAGAATTTCTTTAAGGTAAAAAAAAAAAAAAAAAGAAAATCTCAAGCAGCACTGAAATTAAAAAGCGAGATGAATTAAAAAAAAAAAAAAGTTCTGGCAAGAAAAAGGAAACACCTCAGAGTGATACAAAGAACAAAGAAGTAGAAAGACAGCATGTGAACAATTAACTTCACTTAAAAGAAATCAGTACTAGAAGAAAAGGAAGCCGGTAATACTTGGTATCATCCAAGAGCTAACATCAAGGTTTCTTCAAAAAAAAAACAAAAAAAGTTCCGTCTGAACACTAAGGATGAAACTAACACACAAGCCGTTTTCTCAGTCTGCTTTGTGTGCATTTGCTAACTACTACCCAAGGAATACCCAGACAGCATGAGCCACGCCTCGTTTCCATAGAAACTTACAATGATTCCCCCGGTAAGACTCAATCAGGATCATTGCAACACGTTACACGCGCGCAAATGACAGATTCAAAGCTCAGCTGGAAAGATGGCAGGCAGTACGTAACACTGAGGAAGAGTAAATGTGTTAGAAGACACATTCAAAACTGAATCTACAAGGGCAGGAGATGGAAACAATATCCAAATACTTGACCGGTTGTTAAGAACTATCAGGAAAGGAGGAACACTGGGACACAGCAGAGCAAGGAACTAATAAGTAGCTATTGTTTTTAGTTTTTTGGAAATAACTTCTTAGAACAGGGGTGTCACGACAACTCAGCAGCTTCCTTATCCCAAGCTTCCAACATCAGTATATTTATATAAAGTGGTAGGGTGTGCACCTGACCTCTTTAAATATAAATACAAATAAGTTAAAACTGCTATTTTTTAAAGGTTCAAGTATGGAAAACAAAATCAGGCAAGGACTCCATGACAAGGGATTAACTCAAAGCCCTGACATGCCAGTTCTGTCTTCGTAATTATCAAAATGCTCTGAAACATTTATCTGACTTGCATTGTGGGGGAGAATCGCGGATGAAAAAATTATTGTTCAGAGACATCCTCCCGTCAGGAAGATCTGATTTTAATTTGGGCTCTATCTTGCGTTTCGTCACTGAGTCGAAATACAAAAACTTCTTGTGACTAAAGTTACGTTGAGCAAAATGTGACACGGTTAAAGGTGGCGGTCTGACATCAGACAGAGAAAATGTGGTGCCGTAAGTTGCTGGCTCTGTTTTCCAACTGTGATTTATACTAACCATTAACACGTCTACAGTCCACAGGTCTCCATCCACTGCCTCACATGGAGACTCACAGCCCATAAACGGAAGCCGCAGGCAAATGATGTGCACCCACTCTGAGCAGAAAGGGCTGAAGAAAGCAGGTGTTCTCCTTTTCCTGCAGGCTCACTAACCCTTAACTAAAGGCGTCCTCTTCTCCTAAATTGTCTAAGGATTACAGGGAGTTGGAGCTGGCCAACAGCAATAAAACTCCAGTCATGGAGGAGATGCGAGGAGTTTTCTTTAACCCTGCCACCACTTTTCAACCCCATTTCAAAAATTGTACTGTGAATACAGGATGGCCTATTCAAAAGTAGTCCTCCAAAAAAACTATTTTTGAATGGATCATCAGGATTCACTGGTTCATCAGCAATGTTTCCGAACCTTACGTGATTTAAAAAACCAAACCAAAACAAAACAAAACAAAAAGAACAACAACAAAAAAGTTATGTTGTAGTTTCAAGATTTCTCTGAAGTAGAAAAAGTAGGACTACCCAATCAGGAAAACAAGAAGGACGTGCATTGTTTCAAGGGTGTTAGAAGACCACAAGTTTTAAGAGGGTAAATGTTTTGCTTTGGATTTTACCAAAGTTCACTGAAAACAATTTTTAGACTGTAGAATATTTAAGATGGCTATTTAAATTTTATATTTTTATACAAGTTCAGTGGGATTATAAGAATCGAAAGACATGAAAAACAAGGGTAGTTTTTTGCCCCAGATTTCGATGAATTTTGATACATGTTGGACAAATATCAGATTTCTTTTTAATGATGTTCCTCAAACAAAACAGTTTGCAAAATATTTGAACTGCCATGAATAATGTCACATTTTAATGTAAACATCAAATAAGGTACCAAAATTTTTACTGGAGGGGGAAAAAAAAAAAAACAAACCTTAAAGCGGCAAAATTCTTTATACCACGGGGGGGGGGGGGGGGGAGAAAGCCAGATTACAAACATTTACACATGCATAGTGAGAAAAAAAGGATTTTACTAAATTCACGCATTTTTAAAATAGTTATCAAGTCTACTAAGCACCAACAATCCTAAAAATTTTTCAGCTTCATGATTTGTTTAAAAAAAAAAAACACACACACACACACACACACTATCAAATTAACGTTAAAAACAAGCTCGAAGTACAGCTTGTCCAAAAAATAACTAACTATGCCAATGTTTTTTCATGTTACAAAAAACAGTGGCATACAAGATAACATCTGCAAAGAATGCCTTTAACTCTATCCTACAGTGGATGGAGATTACAACAGCACATCATACAGAGTCTAAAACTATAAAAGTTTTAGAATGCAGCATCTTGTCACAAAAAAAAAAAAAAAAACTGATAAAACTTAAAGTATTTAGAAGATGCTGCCCCTTTATTTTAAAAAATTTTAAATGAATTTAAGCAAAAATAACATACATTTGTACATCAACTGGCCATTTCTGGTACAGAAACCCAGCATATGGTAATATTATTGAATAAATGTAAATGCTACTTACAATTTTTTTTCTTTTTAAATACATTTTAGACAAAGTTTTTTTTTTCTTTTTTTTTTTATAGTTGCACAATTAACTCTTAGCTGCTAGCTTGATGCAAACATATGTAACAATACACAAATTTAAAAATATTTTTTATTCTACATAAAAGCTGTCAAAAGACACGTCGAAAATGCAAAATAATGGAATATACTTTTAAAAAATTAGTTGCAAGTCTAGCAGCAAAGCAATTAAGTGAGAACATATTTAATATTAAAACAAAGGGAACTGTGCATCTATAGAGGAAGTCCAACTATCTTAATTCTATTGATATAAACAGAAATCAAAACATTCGCCCCGGAGGGGGAAAAAAAAGTGATTATTTAAAATAGGAGTAAAAGCCATTGCTGCCTGATGAGCTCCCCAGGCTGAGTTCCTGGAACAGAGACAGAGGGTCGCTACTCTTCTTGGCCTGCTCGGGCTGGGGCCTGGGCTTGGGAGGGGCCCGCAAAGCGCTGGCGTAGGACATGGCGGGCTTGCTGCCCCCCGAGCTCTGCTGGCTACTGCTGCTGGCCGACTCCGCGATCTGCTTGTTGGGCATGAGTGGGGGGAACTGGCCGAGATGCTGCAGCACATTATAGTTGAAGGAACTGGACACCTCGAGGCTCTCGGACTTCAGCTGATCCTCAGGGGGTTTGACGGTCTTGGGTGGCGGAACTAGAAGCGGAGAAGAGCGACACGGCTTTAAGGGCACGCCTGGCAATGCTGCCGCATCTCGTTAGCTCGGCGTGTCACAACGGGCTCTCGTCCCCGGGAACTCCGTGACGGTACAGCCCTGGGGACGGTCAACTTCTGCCACAGAACGTTGAAGTCACAACACATCGAATCAAACTTCTGAATCTTATCAATGCTTGCAAAAGAACTGACTACGTAAACTGGAATAGCTAACGTATAAAAACGAAAGGTCAGGGGCGCCTGGGTGGCTCAGTCGGTTGAGCGTCCGACTTCGGCTCAGGTCAGGATCTCACGGGCCGTGAGTTCGAGCTCTGCGTCGGGCTCTGTGCTGACAGCTCAGAGCCTGGAGCCTGTTTCGGATTCTGTGTCTCCCTCTCTCTCCGCCCCTCCCCTGTTCATGCTCTGTCTCTCTCTGTCTCAAAAATAAATAAACGTTACCAAAAAAAAGAAAAAAAAAACGAAAGGTCAAACCTGAAGGTTTGCTTCGCAAAACTAATTTTATAATGGTACACCTTGATATTTAATGTTAACTGCTCAACTTTGAATATGGGAACTTACGCGTTCTTTCTTAAATAAAAAGGAGCTGTATATGCTGACTCCTGGTCAAAATACCTTTTATTTTTAACCTAGGTAATAGTTAACACTCGATTCCATTTCTTTTTTTTTTTTTTCAACATTTTTTTTTTTTTTTTTTTTTTTTTTGGGGACAGAGAGAGACAGAGCATGAACGGGGGAGGGGCAGAGAGAGAGGGAGACACAGAATCGGAAACAGGCTCCAGGCTCCGAGCCATCAGCCCAGAGCCCGACGCGGGGCTCGAACTCACGGACCGCGAGATCGTGACCTGGCTGAAGTCGGACGCTTAACCGACTGCGCCACCCAGGCGTCCCTCGATTCCATTTCTTAAAAATGCTCTCGGGGCGCCTGGGTGGCTCAGTCGGTTGAGCGTCCGACTTCAGCTCGGGTCACGATCTCACGGTTCGTGAGTTTGAGCCCCGAATCAGGCTCTGGGCTGATGGCTCAGAGCCTGGAGCCTGCTTCCGATTCTGTGTCTCCCTCTCTCTCTGCCCCTCCCCCATTCATGCTGTGTCTCTTTCTGTCTCAAAAAATAAAATAAACATTGAAAAAAAAATGCTCTCTTTTCTTGTAATATATAAATGAACACAGGGTAAGGTAGGGGAGAAACAACTATAAATTTTACTTCACATTTCCTATATGTAATCTAATTTTTAACATCCTTTAAAACTTGACCCCACTCAAACAGAACTACCCTGCAACCCAGCAACTAAGACTACTAGGTATTTATCCAAGGGATACAAGAATGCTTTTTCAAAGGGGGGACATGTACTCCAATGTTTATAGCAGCCCTATCGGCAATAGCCAAATTATGGAAAGAGCCCAAATGTCCACTGACTGATGAATGGATAAAGAAGATGTGGTATTTCTACAATGGAGTATTACTTGGCAATCAAAAAGAATGGAATCTTGCCATCTGCAACAACGTGGATGGAACTGGAGTATATTATGCTAAGTGAAATAAGTCAGTCAGAGAAAGATAAGTATCATATGACTTCACTCATATGTGGAATTCAAGATACAAAACAGATGAACATAAAGGAAGGGAAACAAAAATAATATAAAAACAGAGAGGGAGATAAACCATAAGAGACTCTTAAATACAGAGAACAAACTGACAGTTGCTGGAGGGGTTGTGGGTAGGGGGATGGGCCAAATGGGCAAGGGGCATTAAGGAGGACACTTGTTGGGATGAGCATTAGGTGTTATATGTGAGTGATGAATCACTAAATTCTATTCCTGAAATCATTATTACACTTTACGTTAACTAACTTGGATGTAAATAAAAAAAAAACAATAATGGCGCCTGGGTGGCTTAGTCGGTTGAGTGTCTGACTTCGGCTCAGGTCAGGATCTCGCGGCCCGTGGGTTCGAGCCCCACGTCGGGCTCTGTGCTGACAGCTCAGAGCCTGGAACCTGCTTCGGATTCTGTGTCTCCCTCTCTCTCTGCCCCTGCCCTGCTTGTGCTCAGTCTCTCAAAAAGTAAATAAACATTAAATAAAATAAAATTTGACCCCACTCTTCCTAATTTTATTGTCCACTAAACCATGACTTACTCTCAAAGACTGCTTTTTCCAATCCTTTAAATGTTTAAATAATTTTCCCTCTACTCTTCTAGGTTCTTGTCTGAGACAGTCCCTACAGTAAGACAGCTGAACAGGAGAAAAACAAACAAATGTTTAATAAACATGTATACCTTCTGTATACATGAGGGAGATCCAGGAAACCCAAATAATTCCCTGAAATGGCCCAAACCAGCAACTAAAATGACATGTCCAGCTAAAGACAAAAGATCTTGGGTGTGTGAGGCAGTTATGTGAGGATACCAGGAAAAGCACAGTGAACAAGGTTGTTATGCAGGGTAAGTTGACCTAAGGGTAACTTGTTTTCTCCATTAATAGTTTCTAGAAATTTAGAACGATCCTCTTCCTGGTGCAGAGAGGGAGACATTCTTACAAACAGAGACCTCCCTTGTAAATGTAAAATGTCTCTTACCAAAGGGTAACTTTCACCCAGTTTTCAGAGCTTCTGTGTCTGTAGTTTCTTAATTATAATCATCCTGAAATAATCTTTATGCCAAAGAGCATGCTTGGGGACGGTAAATTCTGTTCTCCCTCACTGACATTGTACTGGATTGTAATCATAATACACATTCACTGAGGATAATTTGAAAGTTACAGAAAAGGCCAAAGAGGAAAAGAAGTCAGTTATACCAGAGATAAGCCTTAAGTTGGTGTTTTTTCCTAACCACATCATGTAACAGATACTTCATAACTTATTTAAGTAACCTCTCATTTTTATTTTTTATTTTTAAATCTGTATTTATTTATTTTGAGAGAGGGAGAGAGTGAGTGAGTGAGAGAGACCAAGCAAGCATGTGTGAGCAGGGGAGAGACAGAGAGAGAGGGAGAGACAGAATCCCAAGCAGGTTTCATGCTGTCAGCACAGAGCCTGACATGGGGCTGGAACCCACAAAACTGTGAGATCGTGACCTGAGCTGAAATCAAGTCAGATGCTTAACCAACTAAGCCACCCAAGTGCCCCAAAGTAACCACTGTGGAGCCTGCTTGGGATTCTGTCTCCTCTCTCTCTGCTCCTCCCCTGCTCGTGCTGTCTCTGTCTCTCTCAAAATCAATAACTAAACTGAAAACACAACAAAAAAACAAAACAAAACAAAAAAACCTTTAAAAATTCATAAAATTCTTCAAAATTAGTTTAAACTACCTAACATCTTTCTAGAACATTTACCACTTCTCCATCTAAATGTCATTGATTTTTGTGGGGGAAAAAATGCTTCTAAAAGCACTAGTTTAACAAACATACCATGATGAATCATTAAATTCTACTCCTGAAATGTACATTACACTGTATGTTAACTACCTAGAATTTAAATAAAAACTTAAAACATAAAAAAAACCTCACCAAATATTTCAATATAACAGCAGACTGTACTGTCTAACACAATACATAAAATAAACATCTTATTGATTGTTCAAGAACTTACTATTTTTACTTACTTTACTAAGATTTATTATTTAACCATGTTCTCATTTTCATGATAATTATTTTCAACTAAATAATCCATACAAAACAGTTCTAACTTAATGCCTACATTCTTATTTAACCCTGAGTTCAAGATTTTTATTAATATGACTTACCACATATATTCCAGATAAGAGAAACTATTCTTTAAAACTATTACTAATCTGACAAGCAATGATGTTATTCAATGTTGTCTATCTCATCTTAAATTTTCATCTGTACGTTAATAGGGAATGTCTGACAGAGTACTACGTACGGTCCCCGAGATAAGTGAAAAGAACTCAAACACATCCGTATGTTGGGAGAAGTGAAGCCTATCCGGTGGCCGGGTTGACGTCACCAGGTGTAAAGGCTGAGCCGTGTGACTGGACCACCCACAACCTCATGGGCACAAGACCTATTTGCATTATCTCCTCGGTCAGCAGGCATTCACTGAGAACTTGGAAGTGTGATCAGTGGCAAAATGGGAAAGCCAACGTTCAAGAAGGTCAAAGACGTGGTTCTTTGCTCTCGGGATGGAAATTGAGAAAATATGGCCATATCGGACACAATGACCACTTTTAAATTCCTAATCAAAATGACATAAACAGTTTTCTTCAAGAAGTCTCAAGTCTCAAACTTCAGAAAAAAATTTCCCATGTGGTAATTATTCCCCTTCTGGCCCACAACAGGCAATGGCTGCACTCCTCTAAAAATGAATCAATAAATGAATACTGATAGTTGTGCTTCAGAAGACTTGTGGTCTTGAGCTCATTTTTTAATACCTTAACTGTTACTCTCAACAAAAGAATACTACAATTTGTCTACCAGTAATGACAAAATAGTAATTGTATATTTGTGGAAAAGATACCATAAAACGACATGCACTTTGGACAGTTATTTAGGAACTTTCTACCTTACCAGCTCAAGTCAGGTTTTCATTGATTTTGGCCAAAAGTTATCCTAAAATTTAGGTGGAAAAAAAGAGAGAGAGAGAGAGAGAGAGAGAGAGAGGGGGGGGGGGGGGGGGGGGTGTTTTTAAAGTAAGTTATAATAGGGGCGCCTAGGTGGCTCAGTTGGTTGAGCATCCAACTCAGCTCAGGTCATGATCTCAGGGTTCATGGGTCTGAGCCCCACGTCGGGTTCTGTGCTGACAGCTCGGAGCCTGGAGCCTGCTTCCGATTCTGTGTCTCCCTCTCTCTCAGCCCCTCCTCTGCTCACGCTCTGTCAATCTCTCTCTCTCAAAAGTAAGTAAACATTCAAAAAAACTTTTTGAATAAATAAATACAACGAAGTTATAACAAAACAACCAAAAAGTAACAAGGGCCACCTGGGTGGCTCAGTCAGTTAAACTTCAGACTTCATCTTAGCTCAGGTCAGGATCTTGTGGTTCGTGGGATCCAGCATGGAGCCTACTTGGGACTCTCTCCCTCTCCCTGGCTCTCCTCTCCCCCACTTGTGCACATGCGTACACACTTTCACTCTCAAAATAAATAAATAAAACTTCAAAAAAATTCCTTATTACTGATTTTGTAAATGAGATGTTTCTCAATTAATACACGGCAGGTATTAATGAATGTCTTAACAATTAAAATCACAATGTGTCTTGCCAGGAAACAAAACCAAAATCTTTTTAATGCTTTTGTCCTACCAAGTCTATTGTTCTAAAAATATGTTTGTATGGTACATACTCAAAAATGGGCCAGTTGCAGAAACAATTGATTCACATGCTAAGAATGAACAAAATTAAATCCTAATACAAAGATTAAGGCTACCAGGGCAGAAATTCACCCAACAAAGATCACAGGCTTATTCACAAAGATCAATGTCTACAGCCTACAAAGAGAAGGCTACAGGTTAGAGAACTCAAACGGTATCATTTGTTTCCGTACATTTAATCTCGTTTAAAAAAGAGGGAACAGAGAAAGGATAAAAGTGCATTTATCTGCATTCAAGGCTAAAGACTTTAGACTTCCTACCCAACAACATAAGAGCCTTGTCCATTCCAATGCCTTTCTATACCTTTTTTTTTTTTTTTCCTCTTGAAGCTTTAGATTTCTCAGTTCATTAGAATATAAGGAATTAACACAGGATTTCTAAATCTCAACATGCTGGACTTTATTGGTTTCTCTCGTGGCCAAACTCTGTTGTATAGCAAACTGTCAATGACTTTACTGACAATAAATCCTTGAAAACTGATGTTGACCCAACCAACTCCCGCCCCTAATCCTGGGGAGCAAACAAGCAAACAAACAAAAAACAAAATCCAGAAAACAAACTTTTCCCAAGCAAAGGTGATTCTATTTAGAAATGCACTTTAAATTCCATTACTTCTTTCATTCATGCGCACAGGTAAAAATGATCCACTCGATGAGCTCCCCAGAGACAGATCTACTTCCCTTTCAGACCATAAATATGGACAACACTGTATGGCCTGAGACACACCTATGAACTTTGAGCATTAAATATGATTCAAAGATAATAATATAAATGGGGGGGGGGGGGGGGGGGCGCGGGAAGAAGAAGAAAAACTCCATAAATATCCAGGGGCCAAGTAGTCAAAAACTGCAGTTTTAACAACGCACCAATTCTGTCTTACCTATCAACTCTCTGGGTTGAGCTGTCCTGCTGGGTCCATTACACGGAATGTTCTGATAGGGGGTAGATGAGGTGGTGTTTACCCAGGACTCCGGGGATGAAAAGTTGAAAGAAGATTGGCTACTATGGTCCTGAAGCTCTTTATACTGAGCAAGACTGTCTTGAGGAGTGCTTACTTCTTCAGAACAAGGCTGGACTGAGCTAGATGAGATTCTTCTTTGGTACAAGGGCCGACCAGGTCCTCTGGGTTCATACTACACAAAGAAAACGGAGAGTTCATGAATTAGCGGAACTTACACCGCCTCCCCCTTCAGAACACAGCAATCCCACTGTATGAAACAGCAGTTCTCAAAGTACTCTCTTCCGTGACGATCACCCCTCCCCACCACCCTGCCCCAAAAAGCAGCCTGCACTCTGGACACAGTGTCCAGGAGACCTGGGTTTAAAACTCAGTTCGGGCCCTTAGCAGGTAGTCCTATGATAACACACATCTAATTTCTGGTTCTGGGGGCACCTGGGTGACTCAGTCAGGTAAGCATCTGACTTTGGCTCAAGTCATGATCTCACGGTTCGTGGGTTCGAGCCCCACATCAGGCTCGGCGCTAACAGCTCAGAGCCTGGAGCCTGCTTCCGATTCTGTCTCTGTGTCTCTCTGCCTCTCCCCTGCCCCAAATAAATACATATTTTAAAAAATTAAAATAATAATAATTTCTGGTCTGTAAAATACGGAGCTGAACTACCTGTCCTCCGTTCTAAAACTCTATTACCGTCTTAGGGAACATTAGATTAAGAATGAAGAAACGTATCTGCTCAATATTAAATGGGGGAAATTACAGTCACAGTCAATTAAACCACGGCCACCTTGAATGGCAACCCATTCTAGATTTCTCTCTTGTGCCAAATCTTCACAGCCTCCCGATTTATTATTCCTCAGACTTAATGGCAAGACAGGACTCCTCAAGCCCAACGTGAAGTACTCCTGATCTGGCTCACTGCATGTGTGTCCTTTCAACACAGTCTTCAATGGACACAGAACATTACTTTCTTCAAAGCAATCCTTTATAGGTTTGAAACCCAATTAACTTACTGCTGGTATTTTCTCCTCCCTGAACCGCACAACCCAGATCCCTTTAACCCTCTCAACAAGACCCACTGCCAGCCATTTCAAGACTGTTGACTGTTCCCCACGCCCTCCGACCGCTGTGACCGATATTCAATCTCCATTCTGGTGGCAAGGCTGTATGAGTGGCAGTTTTAGGTATGCAGCCTCAGCCTAGAGCCAGACTATCTGGGTTAGACCTCAGGCTGCATTTACCAGCCAGGCGTCGCCTGGGCAATTGACCTTAACTCTTGGGAGCTTTGTCTGTAAACATGGCTTCGTTACCCACAGGACCTGCCTCTCAGGATTGTGGTTAAGAATTAAATGAATTAAAAGAATTCAGCATGTACAGTATTGAGAACTGTTCCTGGCACACAGGAAGGGCTTGCTGTCATACAAGTGCTTTAATGTAACATATAAAGATAAGATTCCACGTAGATCTTAAATGACAGAATGAGATGGACTTTTTATTGCCCCCTCCCCCTCCTTCTCAATAGTAATAATTTATTATTAAGTTTGTGATCATTATGCTTCTGAGGAATCTTTTTTTTTTTTAATTTTTTTTATGTTTGTTTATTTTTGACAGAGAGAGAGACAGAGCATGAACAGGGGAGGGGCAGAAAGAGAGGGAGACACAGAATCCGAAGCAGACTCCAGGCTCCGAGCTGTCAGCACAGAGCCCGATGTGGGGCTCAAACTCACAGACCGTGAGATCCTGACCTGAGCTGAATGAAGTCGGATGCTCAACCGACTGAGCCACCCAGTCGTCCCTGAATCTTTCTTTTACCATTACTGTTAGCAATAACTGGAAATCAGGAACTGAAAATTAGATTACAAAGAAGAGAAAGAGATGAATTAGCACAGTAATAGCAGTTTGTTTGTTGGGAATATAAGCACAGATATTGTCGGGCCAGTTAAACGCAGGAAAGTGTGGGTATAAGCACTGTGAGGAGAAAGTCTTCCTAGATGAACCACTAGAATATAAAGCAAGGGAGGGAAGGGGTCTGGACTGGCTGCCATTATTCAAAAGGGTAGGAAAGGACGGGAGGAGAGCAATTTTCTCACTATTAAACAATGAGCACCCAAGTCATTTCTTCATTTCCAAAGTTTTAGCTACTGAATAGAAAGGAAAGAGATCCATCTAGTTAATTCTTTTCATATATTTTTATTGTTCTTCTGTCTGTAAGTATAATATTGAAATTCACCTTCAATTTTGCTCTGCCTTAAAAGCAATTTTTTCAGGGGCACCTGGGTGGCTTAGTTAAGTGTCCAACTCTTGATTTTGGCTCAGGTCATGGTCTCATGCCCCAGCTGACAGCATGGAGTCGGCCTGGGATTCTCTTTCTCCCTCTCTTTCTGCTCCTCCTGTGTGCTCTTTCTTTCTCTCTCAAAATTAAACAAATATTTATGAATGAATGAATGAATGAATGAATGCAACTTGTGTCAATGATCATTCTGAATTTGATTCTGGTTTTCTAGAATATTAGCCATCCTGTCAACTGTGAGTTTAATCAGCACATTTGAAATTTCTTTGTCTAGGTCATTAAATTACGATGCTGAGTAGAATAACTAACCTTTCTAAACTGCTTTATGTTCTCTAAGGCTAGGCAATGAATGATTGATCATTCATTGATCATGATTGATCACAACAGCGTGTGCAGTATGTCTTTTTTATCAAGGTTTGTTACGAAGATCATCAGCTCCTAGAAGCAAAATGAAGTGTTTCTTTGTATTACCATGCCTTGAGTGGTTAGTAAACACAGCCACAATGTGTGGGAAATCACATTCTAAAGTATTTACGTGTGAATATGAGAGTAAAAAAAACTAACATCTGTTATGGGCTCAGAAAGAACAGGTTATAATAAATTCCCTGGGGATACAGAACATTAAGGATATTCATATGAACTTCAGGCATTAACTTTATAAGCCTTTTTTCATTAAATAATAAACATACGCGCACTGGTAGTATAAACAATACCTTTTTACAATGAATAGACACATAGAGCACAAGGAGTGCCTAGGTGGCTCGGTCGGTTAAGCGTCTGACTCTTGATTTCAGCTCAGGTCTTGAGCTTGCGGTTCTTGAGTTCGAACCCCGTATCGGGCTCCCCGCTGACAGCGTGAAGCCTGCTTGGGATTCTCTCTCTCTGCCCCTCCCCCACTGTGCTGGCTCTCTTTCTCTCAAAATAAATAAACTTGAAAAATCTTAAAATAAAATGAGGAGAACTAAAAATCACAAACCAACAGAAAGGGTGATATGAAAGGAGGCGATATTCAATTAAGGTTTGTAAAAGATGTGTATCATTTGTATCTTTCGACTGAAATTCAAAAAACAATCACACAGTTGACATGCAGAGCGGGAGTTGTGCCAAGTACTGGGTAACATATTTATAAGGGTTCCTAAGCGGCTATTGACAAAGATGAATGTGCAGATGGAATATGAAATTCAATTTCAGGTCACATCGTGAATATGACTGATCCTTGATGTCAGAAAAAGAACAAAAACTTACAATTATTTTTAAAAAGCCTACTGGTACATCTATTTCATACAACATGGATGAAGGTAATGTATGAAAATATGATTTGCTTCTTTGGATCTGTCCTGAAAGGAATGTGAGTAAAGGCAGAGAAATCTTGATGACAACTGAAAATAAATGGTTTATATACCAAACAAATTACATTTTAGCGGTTCTGCAGTTTTCAGCATACGAATCCTACACAGGTTTTGTTAGCTTTAAACCTATTTCATTTTTCTTTGGGCTATTTGTAAATGGTATTGGCTTGTACATTTTGGTTCCCAATTATACATTGCTAATATACAGAAATGACATCGATTTGTGGGTGTTGGCTGTATATCCTGTAACCTTGCTATATTCATGTTAGTCACAGGATTTTTGTTGGTTTGTTTTCTGGATAGATTCCTTGGGTTTTCCTACATTGACAATCATGTCATCTTTAAACAGGGACAGTTTTATTTCTTCCTTTCTAATCCCTTTGTCTTTTATTTCTTTTTCTTGCCTTACTGCTTTGGTTAAGATTTCCAGTACAATGTTAAATAGGAGTGTTGAGAGCAAACATTTTACCTTGTTCCTAGTTTTTATTTAATTATTTATTTATTTATTTATTTATTTATTTATTTATTTATATTTATTTATTTAGATGTTGATTTATTTTTGAAAGAGAGACACAGCGTGACCAGGGGAGGGGCAAAGAGAGAGGACACAGGGACACAGGATCCGAAGCAGGCTCCAGGCTCTGAGCTGTCAGCACAGAGCCCGACGGGGGGCCCAAACTCACCAACCATGAGATCATGACCTGAGCTGAAGTCAGATGCTTAACCAACTGAGATACCCAGGCGGCCCTCTTGCTCCTAGTTTTAAAGAGAAAGCATTCATCTCTGCCATTAAATATGATGGTAGCTGTGGGATTTTTACAGGTG
The DNA here is from genome assembly GCF_023721935.1 of Panthera uncia. Taxonomy (NCBI): domain Eukaryota; kingdom Metazoa; phylum Chordata; class Mammalia; order Carnivora; family Felidae; genus Panthera; species Panthera uncia. Next base: position 18,329,284 of record NC_064814.1, on the reverse strand, counting down.
CTCTTTAACAGGTTGAGGAATTTCCCTTCAATTTCCAGTTTGCTAAGAGCGTTTATGCATCAAATGTATGTGGCTTTCGGTTTTTTTCCGGGGGGGGGGGGGGGGGGGGGGGTGTATCTCTTGATATAATCATGTGATTTTTCGCTTTAGACAGTATGGTGGATTATACTTATTTATTTGCAAATACTGAACCAGTTTTGCATTCTGGGAATAAGCCCTGAAATGGTCATACTGTATTATTCTTTTTTATTTTATTTTTATTTTTTTATTAAAAAAATTTTTTTTAATGTTTATTTTTGAGAAAGAGAGAGATACAGAGTGCGAGCGGGGGAGGGTCAGAGACGGAGACACAGAATCTGAAGCAGGCTCCAGGCTCTGTGCTGTCAGCACAGAGCCCAACGCGGGGCTTAAACTCACAGACCACTATATCATGACCTAAGCCGAAGTCAGATGTTTAACGGACTGGGCCACCCAGGCTCCCCTGTATTATTCTTTTTTATATACTGAATTCAATACACTTAAGTTTCGTTGAGGATATCTGCATCAGTGTTCACAAATGTAAGTGTAAAGTGATGCCTGGGTGGCTCAGTCTGTTGAGTGTCTGACTTCAGTGACTTCAGCCCAGGTCAAGATTTTGTGGGTCATGGGTTCAAGCCCCACATCGGGCTCTGTGCTGACAGCTCAGAGTCTGGAGCCTGCTTTGGATTGTCTCCCTCTCTCTCTGCTCCTCTCCTGCTTGTGCTCAGTCTGTCTGTCTCTCTCAAAAATAAAAAAAAATTTAAGTTACATATATATATATATTTGTATGTTTGTATATATGTATATCTGTAGTTCTTCCCTATATGTACTGGATTTGTCTAGTTCTGGTATCAAAGTAATGCTGGCCATATATAAGTATTTCCTTCTCTTCCGTTCTCTGGAGAAGACTGTGCAGATTGGTGGTATTTCTTCTTTAACATGTTTGGAGGAATTCAAATAGTAAGCTATCTGGGCCTGAAGAATTCTTCTTTGGTAGGTTTTGAAACTACAAATTCAGGGTCTTTGATAGTCAATAAATATTTAACAAAAGAATTAAAATGTTGAAAGTTGAATACCGTATTTTCTACTTAATTTTCTCAAGATTTGAGGAAGAAATTCTGGACTTTGCACTCTTACTTAGGCACTACTTACTTCAAATTAGTTCCTCATAAGGTTATCATCTTTTGTTTAAAGCAATGTGCTATTAGTTTCATAGAGAGGTACAGAGTAACCCAGAAAGAAAGAAACTAGAAAAGAGGGAGGAGAGGAGTATCCCTGTTTCAGTATTCCTGAAAACAATCAATATTGGGATGCCTGGGTGGCTCAGTCGGTTCAGCATGGGACTCTTGGTTTCGGCTCAGGTCATGATCTCACAGCTCGTGAGTTTGGGCTCTGTGCTGGCGGTGCGGAGCCTGCTTGGGATTCTCTCTCATATTCTCTCTCTCCCCTCCCCCCCTTACTTGGGTACACATGCTCTCTCAAAATAAATAAATAAACATTTAAAGGAAGAAAACAATCAATATTAGCAAGCCAGGAAAAATGTGAGGGATACGCTGTAGTTTGCAACAATGTCTATGGGTTCGTGTGATGTAAGCTATAGAAAAGTACTTGATAACTTACAAAACAGTATTTTTTTAAAAGGCATGATGTCCAGTTAGTGGTGGAAACTGGCCCGAGACCCCTCAGAAATAATAATAATAAATGAATATAAAAGATCTACAACAATCAAGACTGATGACTGGTCATCAATAAAGGACACATTTCTGGAATATATGGAGAGACTCAATGGAGGAATGGTGTCTGTGGAAGAAGGACGGAGTTGCAGGACCAACTAAGATGGGAACCAATCAGCCCTGCTGACTGAGCCCTGAGGCTCAAGCCTCAGCAACACCAGCCACAATGGCAAGTGAAGCGATAAAATTGGGGGGTTAAATGAAAGTCTATGCAGGGAACAGCTGGTCTCTCCCTGTATTCCCCCCAACAACCAGAGGAATTCAAGCATTAAAAGGTCCCCAGGGAAAAAGCCTGCCAGGCAGTAAGTCCTGGGATACATACAAAACTCCCCAGTTGCTTTTTAGTGATACACTTAACTGAAGGTTACTAGGCATTTATTTTATTTATTTTTTTTTTAATTTTTTTTTAACATTTTATTTATTTTTGAGACAGAGAGAGACAGAGCATGAACAGGGGAGGGGCAGAGAGAGGGGGAGACACAGAATCGGAAGCAGGCTCCAGGCTCTGAGCCATCAGCCCAGAGCCCGACGCGGGGCTCGAACTCACGGACCGCGAGATTGTGACCTGAGCTGAAGTCGGCCGCTTCGACTGAGCCACCCAGGCGTCCCAGGTTACTAGGCATTTAAAAAGAATCTCCACCATAAAAGTTGGTCACAGGTAAACAAACAGGAAGGGGGGGTAACAATGATGTTTTAAAAATATTTTTAAAAATTTAAAACATTGTTTTAGTTCCTACAGAAATACTAAACCTATTAGATAACAACAACAAACCCTCAACTGGTTTCCTGGGGGGGGGGGGGGGGGGGGGGGTGTGTTACATTTATAAAAATAAAAATAATCAGTTATGAAAAAGGAAAAATTTGAGAATAAAAGAACTCTTGGAAATTAAGTATTTGTGGCCTCAAATCTAAAATGCAACAGAAGGGTTTGTAGGCAAAATAAAAAAAAAAAAAATCTTTCAGAAAGTAGGAAAATACACAAAGATATCAAAATCTGACAGGACCAAAAAAGATTTGGAGAATCCAGGAGGTCTAAGAACTTATCAACAAAAGCTTTAGGAAGAGAGAAACACAGAAGACAGATGGTAGAACAGAATCAAAGAAATAATGTAAGACGATTTCAAAGAGCTAAAGGGTAGGAGTCTTTCTCTAGAGAAATGCTACCTCAAAGATCTCTCTGTGATGATGGAGATGTTCTGTACCTTCGCTGTCCAAATGAAACGTGGCTAGTGGAAATAAGAAACAATATTTTATCTCATTTCAATTATTTTTAAAATAAAATGCACGATCTTGGGCAGAACTTTAAAGATAACTTTAACATCACATTAGGTTCAAAAGATTCGATCATAATGATAGGTAAATAAGAATTGGCCTTAATTTCCAAAACCGTGGTACATTTATTTCTGGGTTTTGTTATTGTTTTTCTTAAAAGAAGGGTATACTGAAATGAATGTGACTTTGTAGCACAGTGTATTAAAATCAATTTAGTTCTAAATAAAGAAAAATACCATTTGAAGCAGCTCACAGGCAGGGGCGCTTGCAATGTGCAAATAGTGTTTTTCCCACCGAGCATTATTATTTTCCTACAACCAAACACAAGGTAATAGAGGAGATACTAGAATGAATGCAGTATTATATCTAAGAGAGAAATGTCAGATTCACTGCTGTGACATGTTGAGCTACCCTGAATCTATCTGGCTCTCGTTTACTCTTCTTGAATGTGAAACAGTCCAGCTCCATTAGAGACCACAAAGCCTCTTACAATGAGAAAATGTCAGTTTGGGTAGGAAAGAAATATTACACGGGAGTTTGCCCTCAGCTCCTAACTATTTGCATTCTCTCTGAAGAATCATAATTATCATAATTAAATAAATTTCCCAGCTTTAAAACACAGGTAGTGCCAGAGAATCTTTGTTTTATTTTTAAAGAACATTGAGAAATGAAGTACGTTCCTTATAGTTAATTTTCTGGTATCTGAGATCTCTACATTAATCATTTGAACAGTCGAACATTTAGCAGCTGGAACCAGACAGCTTTTAAGAATGAAGAATTCTAAAATGAACCATCAACCCCCCAGCCTCCCCGCCAAAAAGGAAAACTTTATACATCTGAAGACCTCTTTGGTCCCAGGAATATAATTTGGTTTCCCCCAATCTCCGCCCCCATATCTACTTCCTGTCAACTGCCATCACTTCTTGGTTTGCAGGAAGAAACCTTACTTGAGGCATAAAGAGCTGAGCAGTGTGAAACAGCATAGGGCTGGGAGTCCGGAGTCTCAGCTCCACTTTGATTAGTAAAACTGTGTTAAGCTGCAAGTCTCTCAACATCTTGGTGCCTCAGGCTCCTTTAAAAAGGAGGAGTGAGGGGCGCCTGGGTGGCGCAGTCGGTTAAGCGTCCGACTTCAGCCAGGTCACGATCTCGCGGTCCGTGAGTTCGAGCCCCGCGTCGGGCTCTGGGCTGATGGCTCGGAGCCTGGAGCCTGTTTCCGATTCTGTGTCTCCCTCTCTCTCTGCCCCTCCCCCGTTCATGCTCTGTCTCTCTCTGTCCCAAAAATAAATAAACGTTGAAAAAAAAAAAAGGAGGAGTGAGAATAAATGATCTTCAAGGCCTCGACTACCTCCAAAGTTCTCAGTTTTTTAAAAGAGGCTTCAATAAATCAAAGTCTTTGTCAATGAGAATATATTTAAACTCTTTTTTATTAAAATATCCAAATATAATCCATTAACAACTTTAACAATCATCAACAATTTGCTGTATCTGCTAAAATAATTCAAATATGATACAAACCTGTTTAAGTCATCTAAATTCAAAACCTATACAGCATGCTAACTGACTACAATAAAACGCGTTTCGGACAATGAGTTTAAAATTTCAGATTTTTCTTCCCACAGAGGGAAATTTCTATGAAATTTACACTGAAAGACAAGGGCCTGCAACTATAAATTTCAGAAGATAATAAATTTCAGAAGAAGATCCCTCTATGCAAAAGAAAGCTATTTCCAACAGAGAATGCCCTTTGTATTTCTACCTATACTTCAGCACTCTGGACCCCTAAGCTGTTTAAAAGTATCAACTATGCTTTTCTTCCCTTGTTTCCTGACCATGTTTTGTTTCCTGTTATTTTACACAGTTCTCACTTTCTTTCATGAAGAGACTATTCCTTCCACATCTGTCTCCTGCCAATCAGATTGTTCCTTTACTTTTAGACAGCAGCCCATCAGTGTTTGACTCTCCAGTTTCATTTTGGAGTCCCCGGGTCGAAAATCATTTCATTATTTATTGCTTAACAGCTCATTTTACTCTGTGAGAGATCCTTACTTCTAGGTTCAGTATCGACTCCACGTATGTTTGTGTGTTTATAAATATTCATTATGTTGCTAAACATACGCTCATTTTCCAAGAAATCAAGGGCTGTCTTTCTAAATATCAAAATAGAATACTAAAACTTCAAAAGCCATTTCAGGAAAAACTAATTGACTAAGTTCATACATAAATTTGTATTTGTTAAAGATGGGTTGTCAGTGTAAGTAAAAAATTCATCATCTGTTTACCATTACCATTGTCTTATAAAGTATACCTCTGATGTATGAGGTTACCAAGCCATTTTACATGTATACGTATAAATAAGTAACTGGGGGAAAGGTCAGAAACTAAGTTAATTAGGGCTCTATTTATAATTATACTATCAAATCTAATCACTAAGGAAGAGCTAAATGCTCTACTAGAAATTCCAAGTCTCATTAACTATGGTGCCAGAAATTTTCATTAAAATAGAACACCTCATTTAAATGATTAGCTTTGACACTTTGAGCACGAACGGAGGTGCAATTTATTAATCTGTTGATCACGATCTCCGTTATTTGCATCAGATGGTTTATTAGATACCATACATCAACCATCCCTCTGCAAAGACCACCTGGCTGTACAACGTAAGTCACGAGCTATCCTCACCCTCTTCTAAAGTAGGACAGGCAGAACATGTCAAGCAGCCAAGAAAATACTCTTCAAGTTACACTCGTACAATACTTTGCATCCAAGAAGGGAACTTGGGGGCGTGGGGTAATTAGACAAGACTAAAATCAAAACTACCAACTAACTTCAAAACTAGAGTTCTGTGAAGGGAAAAATGAAAACTAACAGATGAGTCCAAAGTGTCTTTGTTCAAAAACCAACACGTAAGACCTATTTCAAAGCAGATTTCACCACAGAGGCATCTCTAAGATGCCGTCAGCAAGTGCTGCTTTGCTGAAAGCCCCTCAAGATGCGTGACTCACGGGCACCCACTCCCCCTGGGAGGCCATCGCCACGACACCACCGCTGCGACACAAGAACGTGCGGCTTCAAATTCTGAGGCTTTTCCAGTGGAGCTTTTAAAAAAGAATTTGCCGTGTGTTACTCATAAGCACTTTTAATCAAACTGTTTTACGGTGAAATACATCTTAAATGGCAAAGGCTTTGTTCTGCACTAACCAGTGTCAGAACTGCTGGTTCTATGGTCACGTTTTTAACGTGGTAAAACTATGCCCACTTCAGAAGAATGAGGATTTGTCTCTCAAGATAAAATAACTGGAAAACATAATGGGAAAAGAAGGCCCCATTCATAACAGAAAAAAACAAGGGAAAAATCAACGTAAGAGGAAATTTAACCAGTAATAAAGCTGCTACAGAATTTTACAGAGGAACATTCAGACAATAAAAAAGGAAGGGAGGGAGAGAGGTGGGGGTGGGGGGGGAATAATTAAAATATTTACATCAATAAAAGATCGTACCAGTTCCTAAATGAGAGGTTTAATATATTGGTAAAGACAAAGTTTCTCCCAATTTAAGGTATATGTTTGATGTAACTAAAAAAACACAAACAAGAAAGGCTTTTCTTTGGGAGTAGGGGACGGTGTGGGAGGGGGAAGAGTTCACAAAGGTATTCTCAACTTACAGTAGAAAAACCCAATGACTTTTTCCCTCGACCTCTACAAGGAGAAAAAAAGCAGTAAGCAAGACTTTATACTATCAAATTAGAATACTACAAAGGCCTCAAAAATTAAAACAGTGCAATTCTGGTACAGGAACTATACAGACAGAGGAGGAAAAAAATAGAAAGTCTGGAAACAGATCCAAGTTTACACCAAAGAACAGCATCTCACTCAGAAGTTAAATTATAAAGTCGTCATACAAAGTGGAAAATCTCATACAGAAAAAATTACCCGTGAAAAATTGCGAATCATGCCAAAATGACCAGAAACGGAGCCCTCGGAAGCTCTGAGGCCAAGAATTAACTTCTACTGTTTCTCTTCACGCTTCCTTGCTCCCCACTCCCGCAGCAGTCGTTGGAATGCAAGCATGAGACAGTGCTGCTGTAAAGAATTTAGCATTTTCGGAAGAAAGCTACTATTCTGTATGGTGATAATGCAATCATTTCGTGAGTATGAAGACAACTGGCTAAATATTTAGAGAAAAATTACATCATAATCCCAAGCTTACCCTGAGATTTAAAATCCAATTGGAGCAGCTGGTCGATCTATTTCCAATCAGGAACGGTCCGTAATGTGGCCCAGGGCAAGGATGTCACCTGTGCCATCAGCTCCCCTCCTTGCCCCGTCATCAAAAAGAACTAGAAGTGGAAGGAGGGTGCTGGCACCACGGCCAGACCACAGTGCCCCGGCCTCATCCCAGCAGCTGAGGGCCAGGGCTTCTGCTACATTTAAGGTAGGGTAAGGAAAACCCATGGACTTACGCCTTAACAGCTAAATGAGAATACTCTGAACATGTTAAGTAGCAAAAAATGTTACAGAATAGGATCAAGATCCCATTTAGGCGCCGTGACTGGTGGAAAGACAGGTTTGATGGGGTGATATAACTGAGCACAGCAATTCGGGGCGGGAGGGCTGGGGGTGGGAGGACGGTTTCAAGTTTTCCCAACAAGTAATCAACCAAATGTTCCTATTTAAGAATGCTATAAAACCACATGTTCATCTCTATGAACGCTATGAAGAGCCAAGTGTTGCAGTAGCTATCTTTGTATCGTGAAATCAGAAATAATTTCTCTAACTGCTACATTTTCCATGCTGATGGTGTACTTCATTTGTCAAAAGGAAACCAAAATTATAAAAAAGAAAATACTAATGAAACAATATGAAAAACCATCTCTGTTCAAGTTAACTGTTAAGCTAACACCTAGATGTTTTCACCTCACATAAGATTAATCTACCCAGGTTTCTCACAATAAAAGAATTCATAGTACGGAAGGAAACAAGACATTTTTCTGTATTGTCACTGTTAAAGAAACTATTTTAAAAGGCTGGAAAGAAACGGCAAACACAAACTATTCATTCTATGAGATGATTCATATAAAAATCATTTTGTACCACATAATGCACAAACACTATTATCCCAATGCACTGAAAATGTCAAATCTGCAATGCGGTAAAAACAAGATTTTCCTTGTCGAGGTATTTTTTCCATGTCGCAAGACAGTCATCATTAGTGAATCTCGTGCATCGAGATAAAGGTGACTAAAAGTTTCTGCAAGAGTAATTTCATTCTAAGGACCCACTGACAATCGAGGGCACTTACAAACAGCTTCACAGTACTGTCAAACATGAAGGGCTTGAAGGTGCAAACAATTTAAATTCCAAGACCTAGGGATATTTAAAGTACCTGAATCGCTATTTGGAACTATTTAGTAAAGTATAACTCTTCACAGAAGCTGGTAAAACCTTCGGCACACTGGTCTCTCCACATGTTATGAACTCATGTGGCAGGTTAAATCAAAAACATCACGAGAGGTATCAGTAAAGACGGTGGAGTCCATCGCTCCATAAACGCAATGAAAATACTGCCAAAAACTGTCACCATCAACTTTCTCGAAATTCGGGAGACTAACGCCTACAGCAACCAGGGGAGCATTTCATCAAGAAAAGGAGGGAAAATTCAGCAAGAATAGTGAGCTCTGCAGTACTTTAACTTACTCTATCTAGTCCCAACGCCCTCCTCTCTCAGGCTGGGTGGCTCAGCGAAGACAGGATCCTGCATTTCCAGCACCAGCACCAGAGGGAGCAGAACAGGCCCCGTTCTCAAAGAACTGTAAGTATTTGTTGTGACCTGTCTGGTAGTCCCAGGAAGAGTGGCTCAAAAACAAACAAAAACACCTGCCTTATCTTGTCTAATTCAGAACTTAACCAGTAATAATAAGGCCGTATCAAAACCATTCGAAGGCGAATGTCTTTTAGTCACTGCTACCTGAACCAAACAGCAGACTAACCAAAAGCTTTGGAGGCAAGGCTGAGAAATGAGATGCTTTGCGAAATAAGGGCTTTGAGGAGCCACTGCGGGCTGATCCGGAAGCTGTGCGGCAGCAGGAGGTGAGGGCTAAGGCAGAGATGTCAACTGCCTGGCTGAGCACGGAAGGGGTGCCCAAAAGCACAAAAACTGAGCCTCTGAAAAAACTGGGCTGTGGTTTTAGTCCCAGGCGTTTAAGGAAATCTCCATGCAATGATCAGCTGACCATTAAGCTAACAACATAAAGACTTCAGAGGTGACACATCACAACCACAGACTTTAAAAAATTAATTCAGCATTTTACAATTAGTTCAAAATTATTTTTTAGCTGATCAGAAAAGTCACTAAACAAATGACAACAAAATAAAAAAGCAAAAGGATGAGAAAAGAGATTCCATGCAAACCGTAGTGAAGAGAGAGCTGTGGTGGCTGCACAAAGATCAGGGAAAAGAAAAAAAAAATACTTGAAGACAACAACCGTTATGAGAGAAAAAGAACATTATATAATGGTGAAAAGGTCAATCTGTCAAGAAGATATAACAATTATAAATATACATAAACCTAACAGCAAAGCCCCAAAGTGCATGAAGCATAAACTGAAGAGTCAGAAGATTCAACATTAATAGTTGAGAGATTTCATTCACTACCTTACCTTCACTAAGGGATATAAAACCTAGACAGAGATCTAAAGGAAACCAAAAATTTGAACAACATATAAACCAAATAGACCTAACACTCCACCCAACAAGAACAAAGTATTCATTCTTCTCCAGTGCACTTGAAACATTCTCCAGAAAAGACCAATGTTAGGCGGCAAAACAAATCTGAGTAAATTTTAACAGGTTAAAATTATACAAAGTATATTCTCTAACCACAATAGAATGGAATTAGAAATCAAAAACAAGGAAATTTTAAAAACTCACCCTAGATACACTTGCTTTTCTCTAATTTGCCAAATATTCACCTTAAACGTCATACTAGGGGTTCTGGCCAGGGCAATTAGGCAAGAAAAAGAAATAAAAGGTATCCAGGGGCACCCGGGTGGCTCTGTCGGTTGAGAGACTCTTGGTTTCAGCTTGGGTCACGATCTCGCAGTTTGTGAGTTCAAGCCCAACCTGGGCTCTGCACTGACAGTGCAGAGCCTGCTTGGGATTTCTACCCACCCCCCCACCCCCTCCCCTGCCGCCTCTCCCCAGCTTCTTCCCTCCTTTTCTCCCCCCACCCCCGCCCTCTCTCTCAAAACACACACACACACACACACACACACACACACACACACACACACACACAAAGATTTTAAAAGGCATCCAGATTGGAAAGGAGGAACAAAAATATATTTGTAGATGGCATTTTCTTCTATATAAAAAAACCGCAAGGTATCCACAAAAAATCTATTAGAGCCAATTAAGAGTTCAGTAAACTTGCAGATATATAATCACTATATTACTAACTGTATTTCTACACACTATTAATAAACAATCCAAAAATGAATTAAGAAAACAATTCCATTTACAACAGCAGGAAAAAGAATAAAATACCTTTAGGACAAATTCAACAAAAGAAGTGTGAGATTTATACCTGGAAAACTACAAAATGCTGTTGAAGAAAAATTTCAAAGGACCTACACAAAAAAGAAAGATATCTCATGTTCAGGGCCAGAGGGCTTAATACTGTTAAGATAACAATACTTAACAATACCCAAATTAATCTGATTTAAAGCAATCCCTTTTAAAATCCCAGCTGACATTTTTTTTTTTTTGTAGAAATTGACAAACTGATCCTAAATTTCATATGGAAATTCAGAGACCTAGAGGAGCCAAAACAATCTTGAAAAAGAAAAAGTACAAAACTCACTACAAAGATACAGTGTATACAAGACAGTGTGGTAGAGACATAGACCGTAATGAATAGAATTGAAAGCCTACAAGTAATCCCATACATCTATGGTCCATTGATCTTTGACAAGGTTGCCAAGATCATTCAATGGAGAAAGAAGTCTTTTCAACAAATGGTACTGAGAACACTGGATAACCACATGCAAAATAATGAATTTGACATCGCTGCATGTAATACACAAAAATTAACTCAAAATGGATCAAAGAACTCAATGTAAAAACTAAACCTCTTAAACTAGGATAAGTAGATACAAATCTCCATGACTTTGGATTAGACAACAGTTTCTTAGGTAGGACATCAAAAGCACGGTAACAGGAACAACAACAACAAAGAACAGAAAAATCGGACTTTTTCCAAATTAAATAGAAATTCCAATTTCATGCATCAAAGACACTATTAAAGTAAAAAGACAGAAGGAGAAAATATGGTAAATCATATATGTGATAGGAATCTAGTATCCAGAATATATGTAAACACTTTTTTAAAGTTTATTTATTTTGAGAGAGAGAGACAGAGAGGGCACAAGTGGGGGAGGGGCAGAGAGAGAGGGAAAGAGAGAATCCCAAGCAGGCCCTACCCTGTCAGAGTAGAGCCTGACCCAGGGCTCAATCCCATGAACTGTGAGATCATGACCTGAGCTGAAATGAAGAGCTGGACGCTAAACTGACTGAGCCACCCAAGGACCCCCCAGAATATATTTAAAAACTCTTACAGCTCCACAACAAAAGGGTAACCAACCATGTTTCAAACTAGGCAAAGGATCTGAATGGACATTTCTCCAAAGAAGATACACAAATGGCCAATAACCACATGAAGCGATGCTCAACATCGTTAGTCATTAGAGAAATGCATGGCAAAACTACAAAGAGATGCCACTACATACCCACTAAATGGCCATATATATATATATATATATATATATATATATATATTTATTTTTTTTTTTTTTTTTTAAACAAAGGAGATATTGGAACCCTCATACAACAGTACTGGGAATGTAAAATAGTACAAGGCACTGGGGTAAACAGTTTAGCAGCTCCTCAAAAAAGTCAAACCTAGAGTTACTAGAATGACCCAGGAATGTCAGGTACATAACTAACCAAGAGAACAACAAATATGCTTTCACGCGAAAACTTGTTTGGCAGAATTATGCATAATAGCAAAATAAAAGGACACAACCCAACCCAAATGTCCACCAGCTGAGGAAGAAATCAACAAATTGTGGCATAGCCATACGACGGAATATCACTCAGCCATAAAAAGGAATGAAATACTGACACATGCTACAAAGTGCATGCACTTCGAAAACATTACACGAACACAAAGAAGCCAGGCCACATTCAGTATGATTCCATTCATATGAAATGTCTCCACGGAGACAGAAAGTAGATTAGTAGCTACTAGAGACTGGAGGCATGAGGGGAGTAGGGAGCAACTACTTAATGGTTATGGGGGGGGGGGGTCTCTTAGGGTGACAACAATGTGCTGGAACCGGAGAGTGGGGGTGGCTACATGATATTGTACATATGTTAGAATCTACTAAATTGTAGTTAAAAATGATTAAAAGAGAATTTTTTGTTATATGAATTTTATCAGAAATAAATACAGGGGTGCCTGGGTGGCTCAGTTGGTTAAGCATCCGACTTCAGCTCAGGTCGTATCTCAAGGTTCGTTGAGTTTGAGCCCCACATCCAGCTCTGTGCTGACAGCACGGAGCCTGCTTGGGATTCTCTCCCTCCCTCTCTTTCTGACCCTTCTCCACTCTCTCTCTCTTCCAAAATAAACTTAAAAAAAAAAAAAAAAAAGAAATACATACGTAAGTACATAAAACATCATGTAACTGAAAATGACATTACTGCACAGTTGTTAAGCCTTTCCATTACATTTTGAGATAATGTCAGATATGTGTCAATTCTTTAAAGGTATGGTTCCAAATTTCTAGATCCTCACAATACATATATACAGATACCAATTCGTCTTATGCTTATAATTTATATTAGGAACCTGAGATAGCAATTAAGTTGTTTTCATCACAATAATTATATGAGACAAGCCAATCAATGTATACTGGAACGATCTGAACAAATTACGTCCAAAACTCTACAAACAAGATATAGAACCATGCCTATGAAACTGGACTTTATAATCAGCATATACAGCAGAAAATTTGCAAAACATGTGAATTAATTTCAAAGCCCTTAGAAGTCACCAAGGATGGGGTGCCTGGGTGGCTCAGTCGGTTGAGCGTCTGACTTCGGCTCAGGTCATGATCTCGCGGTTCCTGAGTCTGAGCCCCGCGTCAGGCTCTGTGCTGACAGCTCGGAGCCTGGAGCCTGCTTCCCATTCTGTGTCTCCCTCTCTCTCTGCCCCTCCCCTGCTCCCGCTCTGTCTCTGTCTCTGTCTCTCTCTCAAAAATAAACATTAAAAAAAATTGAAAGAAAATCACTGAGGAACTGCCAAAATGAAGCTATTGTCAAAAAAAATACGTTTTCAGATATTAAAATAGGAAATGTTTATCCTGTTTTAATAAAAAGACATCTGTGATTGATAATGACCACAACCAGCTTTATAAATTCTTACCTTTAATCCCCACAAGCTTAAAGAGAACAGCTAGACAACGTTTTTATAGTCTACACCAATGGTACCATTTTGTAAGTTTCATAACCCGAATTACTAAGATTTTCGTATCAGTGAAGGTCCGCAGAGATTCTTTTTGGAGACACCCAAGTATCTTAAGATAAAAACCCAGTTTGCCATAAAATGTTCAGCACTGCAGAGTCAATCCTGTACTACACGCACAGCCCAGCGACACCTGGGAATGAGCACTGCCACGGGTCAACCGCCCCCACCCACGAAAGCACCAGGAAGGGTGACAAGAGACAGCACAGCGCTAGGAATTCACCGCTGGCTGCAAAAGCCATCATCTATGGAAAGCTTAATTAACAAATTCATAACTGACACACGTAACGTAAGTGAAAAGATGAATCACTGGAAACCATTGCCCCAGATTAGACAGAACAAAGCTGCTTGAAGGAAGGGCCTCCTCAGGTCAGTCAGCTGTGAAATGTTCCAAAACAGCAGTAACAGACTCTAAGGGCATGTTTCAACAATAACGGACATTCTACAAAGCCTGAAATAGCACATAAGAGGGGAAATTAAAAATACATTCCAGGAAAAGATTATCTTTAATGACTACTAAATTCACTAAGATCTGTCCACCACTCGCATCAAATCAATCAATACTAGCATTTTCCACAAAACTTTAATCCCAAAAGGAAAAAAAGGAAAAGAAAGACATTTACCTCTTCTAAGCTAGGGAGCGAAGAAGAAGATACTGTTCGAGATGACAGTGGGTGAAATGGCTCTTGACCAATAGCGTGTTGATGATTCTGTATTTGTACAAAAGGGTTTTGCGGTGGTCTGTGAGGCAAGGGAGGTAGGCCGTAGGGAAAACCCGGCCCCATTAGGTGACTCTGTTGTAAGTTAGCAAAAGTCCACGCTCCGTCAGGCGCCAGGTATTTCAAGGGAGGAGGGGCAAGGTGTTCGGATGGCAATGAGAACGGTGAGCTGAAGAGCTGGGGCGGCAGGCGCTGCGGAAATGCTGGGTTGTTGGCTACTTCGATGTCTCTGCTACTGTCATTAAAGTTAGAAAAGTGGCCACTGTGGTCCGTGCTGGACGGGGGAGGCGGGGCTGCTGGCGGGCTCCTGCTCTGAACTTGTCTATATTGCAAAAGTCTTGATTGAGGTGGTGGCATTTCAGCCAGTTCCCGTGTTTCACTTTGATCACGATTAGACAGTTCTCTGATTAAGTCTTGAAACCTACATAAAGACGATGAAATACGAGGACAAGGAAACAAAAGAAAAGCTCCATCACATCGAGGAGAGCTTAGTCAACTACATGGGTTAATTTTTACAGACAAAAATGAGAATACTTCATTAGAACTCACGTTAATTAATCTCAAAGGTGAGCATTAACACTCAACAGATGTGGAATCGAAGACACTAAATATGCCCCAAGTATCTGATTTCTTTCTTTTCCCTTGGCATTAAAACCAACTGTCCTGTCTTCGATAACTGGCAGTTATAAAAGGTCACCCCTCCCCCCCGGGGGGGGCCTGGTGGCTCAGTCGGTTAAGCGTCCGACTTCAGCTCAGGTCGTGATCTCACGGTTCGTGGGTTCGAGCTCCGCGTCAGGTTCCATGCTGACAGCTCAGAGCCTGGAGCCTGCTTCAGATTCTGTGTCTTCCTCTCTCTCTCTGCCCCTCCCCTGCTCACACTCTGTCAATCTCTCTCTCAAAGAGTAGATAAACATTTAAAAAAAAAAAAAAAATTTTTTTTTTTTTTTTAAAGGTCACCATAATGGTGGACCTTTTATTCAGAGGGATTAGGAAACACTTCGTTGCATCCACATGACACTGGCCATAAAAACAAGTTTAGAAGGAGGACTGAACCTGCATCGAGGTCCGTAGTTCAAAGCAGATAGAATTCTGTGCGGCTAGGAAAATAAACTGATGATAAATTTATAAACTTTAACCTTCCACCTAATTTACTTCTGTATCCATTCATTTCTTGCATTACTACTGAGTACGAAAAGGTGCTCACCGTGATGGTACATTTCTTTTTCAGGAGAGCCACAGAGCATGGGGCCACATTAATTTTCAATCCCCAACACAGTCCCCACCCAGATGTGCAATTCTAAATGGATTCTCTCTAGCATCTTCTAAAGTTACTTCTAAATGGATTCTCTAGACTGTAGAGTCAATCCTAGCACCGTGTAGCATGTGCCTACAAGGCCAGCATCCAATTTCTTTGGGACAATACCGCAACTTGAGGCTAAAAGGGCGGTATCCGAGAGAGAAGGCTGCGTGGGGGAAGGGGAGCGGTCCCGGTGCAGAGGCTATTTGTATTCGGCAGAAATACCTGGAGTCTGCGGTTTCTGCTTCGTCCTCCGCGCTGCTGGGGAGCTTCCAGTCTGCTCTCACTGGCGGCTGAGGAAGATGCTGGAGGTGAGGATGAGGATGGTGGTGAGGGTACGGAATAGTGCCCTGACTGAGATAGGCGTGATGCTCATTCCACTGCTGGAGCCGCACCTGCTGCTGCCTCAGTGTTTCCAGAGCTACACTCCCATGCATACGATCTGCAAAATATTTGGGAAAAGATTCAGTTTTCACGCATCTGGGGTTTCAAGTTAACTCTTTCAAGAGTCTCTGCAACCAGATTTTCTTCACAAAAACAAAGAGATGCCTACGCTTTGGGTTTTGGAGAAGGCAAATGTCTTCTAAATTTGCCAGTAACTAAATAAAGTTACGGTAACGGTGGTGACGACTGTTCCTACGTCATCATGTAAAGTGGCACCAACGGGATGCTTAACATTACAGAGCATTTGGAACAAGATTCTGACTGTTCCACTAAGTGACTGATGTCTGCTGCCATCACTTGAAGAAATGAATCGATCCTGACCCAAAAGAACACTGCACAGTACATGTCGATTTAAGGAAATAATCTCTGAATTTGTCACACCCAGCAGTGACAGGAGAACTTACCTAAAGCCTCCCCGATGGGCAATCCCGGGGGAGTCTCATCAGTGAAGTTATTCAGATGGGAAGGAAGGAGGGGGCCGGGCTGTGCGATGGCCCGAAGAGGGCTGTGGCCTTCCTGCAGCATGGGAGGGGGCTGCTGCTCAGGAATCACAGCCTCTGCAGGAGGGGACTGGGGCCGGTGAGAGACCGCACTGTTAAAGAAAGCGCTGTTGGGCCCTGCCTGATAGGCAGGGGAAAGTTGAGGAGGTGGCTGCTGAGTCAGCTGATTCAACGGATTCTGTGGCGGGACTACCTGATTTGGTTGGGGCGGCAACTGATTTGGTTGTTCAGGCAAATTATTCTGCTGCTGATTTAACAAGGCGTGCTGCTGCGGAATTGGAAATGGTGGTCTTGGTAGCTGGGGAAGGGGATGAAAATGACGACTGGGGATTGCATACTGTGCGTGGGGAGCAGGGAGAGGAAGATTTATATGTCTCGGGTTGAGATTATCTTTGCGATGAAATTTGGTATTGGGATAAACAACACCAGGACGCGACTCAGGACTTCTGTTCTGTGGATTTGATTCCAAATCAATCTAGAAAAAAATAAGAAGTCTTTCTTAACTGCGGACGATCTGGGTCCTGTGGCTCTCCACCTTTTCCCACCCCTAGCACATCTGAAGGATATGATACATTCTTATCAGTAATAGCCAATGCTATGTGCCCAATCACTTTCTGACAATCAAATGAGGGAATAAACATTTTTTAGACCAGGAAAGATGAAACAGAAAAACCCGTATTATATTTGAGTCATAAGAAGACATATTGCCATTTTATTAACACATCCACTTTAATTCCTTTAAAAGCATGATTTTTAATTTCACACTTTCTTCCTCAGAAAGATAACCATTTATTTCCTTCCGCTATAAATCATTATAATGTGTCCTTTTCTACCAATTTTATTGTTTTTATACATCTCTTTCTTCAAACATATCTATATTAATTTAAAAATACTTGTCTCAATTTAAACAACTTTGAAGTGGACAAATACATACTTTATCACCTTTGTATAACCAGTTTCGTTGTCAATTTTTGCCATTAGGTATTGATATTTCTTCTCTCAACAAACATTTACTGAGAACCTACCAAGGGTAGTGCCGGAGATTAAAGGACAGTAAGAAGACTGAGTCTGTACCCTCAAGAGCTTACAGCAAGGGCTGGCAAACTACGGTTCCCAGGCCATTTCCAGCCCACCAAACTTTGACAAATAGTTTTACTGGAACACAGGCACCCTCATTCGTTTACGTATTGTCTACGGCTGCTTTCTGACCACAGTGGCAGAGTTGAGAGACTCCAACACAAACCATATGGCCCATTAAACCTGAAGATTTACCATCTGACCTCTGACCTTTTGCATAAAAGGTCTGCTTAGAGGAGGCTTCGAGTCCAGCAGAAGACACAAACAAGGAAACATAAAATTAGAGGTTCTGTAAAAGGATGTGATAGAAGGTCCTAGTGCCTGACAAAATCAAAGGTGGCTTCACAGAGGCTAGGACATTTGAATTGAGTCTGGCACAAAGATCTGGAATTTTCCAGTGAGGGAAGGACATTCTAAGTAAACGTAACAGCCTAACCAAGGAAGGACAGGCGGGGAGAGGAGAAAGAGTAAGGCAGATTTGAGGAGCAGGAGAAGTTCTGTGCACATATAGCTCCAACATCACTTGTTTATATGTTCGTTTTCCCCTTCTTGACATCAGATAACACTGCGAGAGCCCAATTATACAAGACCCAGAATGATTCAATACCGCGTATAAACATTTTTAATCCTGTAAACTGTGGTAAGCTACCGAAGATTTGTAAGCTATGGAGCGCTGTCATCCTTCTGCAACCTATGTTTGATCACAAATGGTGACAATGTGAAAAATGAAATACAAAGTGGAAAGAAGCTATTTTTCTTTCCCCTCTCTGTCAAAACACTCAATAAGCTGCTTCGGTACATCAATCTCCTGTTAAGTTTCAATGTGGAAATAGTCACGGAGTACTGCAAAGTACTCGCCTCACCAAAGGCTCTCAAGCTAAACACAGAACCGACCACTCTTAAGAACCCAGAACAAACAGCCTGTTCCTGAATTGAAGCCGTGGGACTCCTGGCGACCAAGCTGTTGCAACAATGTTTGTTTGCAATGTACCAATCGGGCCTCAAGTGCCTTTTCACGAAACTCTAATCACCAGTTTAAATGGATTGCCACTTGAATTTGGCCAGTAATGTCCCTAAGATTACTGGGCGTTTATAAATCGTCTATAAAATGAATGAGAAGAATGACACCTCCATCCCAGTCTCCCAGCAGCTGCAATGCCTGCTCTTCAAATGTCCCAGAACCTGTTACCCAAAACGGCATTACAAATATGGGCGGTCTTCAATAAAGAGTTGTCATTAACTGTCTAAATCATTCGACTTTATCTGCAAAATAAAAGTTTCAGAACCTGATAAAGGCTCTTTATAAACAAACGTGGTCCCCCATGAATCTTCATCTTTTTGAGACTGATGTCACATTCAGCTGGGATATACTTTTTTCCATAAGACACTGTTGATATTCACACACAGATCGCGTGAGGGAGGCCGTGATTAGATGTCAAGGTTGTTTGTGGATAAGCTGCCTCCTTCACTTCTGACTTTGAAACGGACAGGAAGCTAGGCCAGTCATAGGAGCCTAATCAGTACAGTGCTACTCTCTGACACTACAGTGGGCTAAGCAGGAGAGAGGGAGCCGGAGAATACTATTGTCAGAATGAGATCATCCCACGTCACTCTCCTCTTCATACTGAGGCACTGAATCAAGGACAGCCAGGAAATGGTTTTCCGCGAGGCCCCAGGACAAAGCATCAGAGTGGAAAGAAAGGAAACGTGTCTATTAGGTTGCCTAGTTCCTGGACAGGGAAAGAACAAAAGAGAAATTTAAACACAGCTCGAGAGATGCTTCACTATCTCAGCTTCGGTTGCTCCCATAGCACCCAAGGCTCTTGCGGACGTTTTGTCCTGTGCTGCCTGTGACTGCACGGGCTGCCACGGCATCGTCGCGTGCCATTTGTTCCCTCTCGCACCCCTTTCCAAACACACAGAACTCCTATTTGCACTGCAGCTCCCTCCAGACTCAATCAGGAAGTTCCACTGGCGGCCTCATTTGCACTCCTCCAGTTGGTAGTAAGTCCTTTCAGTTGTAGAAACCGTGAGTCAGAGCTGCTTATGGAACATAAGTCACTGAGTACAGAGAACAGTTGCTTAAAGCAAGCTGAGGTTGGGAATACAGATTTGGAAGTCATTATCATGCAGCAGAGATTTAAAACGATGGAACTGACCTAGTTTGTACTAAGAAATCATAGAATGCTGAGAGGTGTAGGACAGTGACAGAACCCTGGGAAACCCCAACATTAGGACAAGGGACAGATGGGAAGGGGGGGGGGCACGAACTCATAAAAGAGGCAGGTCACATTAGACAGGGTTGTGAAAAGTAGAAATGTGGGGCAAAGAAACCAGAAGAACAAGATGGTCAAGAAAAATGAAGTAGAAAATAGAGCCAAATACCAGAGAAAAGACAAGTCAGACTACAACTGAAGTGTGTTCGTAAAATCTGCTCACTTGAAGCGCAACGGTTTTCAGTGAATGTCAGAGTCGAATACGAGGCTGCGTTGGTTCAGGGGCAAATAAGAGATGAGGTGGAAAGGTGAACTTGGGGAAGCTATAAAGGAGATGAGGGTTAAAAAGACAGTGTCTTTTAAAAAAAACGGTCGATTGGTCAATTTATTTACTGGCTGAGAAGGAAGAACTAGCAGCTGGAAAGAATTTAAAGAATTTAAAGATGACTGAGGAGAACGGACTAGGCCTATGAGGTGACCAGAAGAGGAGAAAGTAGTCTCAAAGGAAACTCCTTCTCTTCTACCAGACTCTTATGTGGTGATAAGAAAACAGGGTTGTTAAAGGAGAAAGGGGTAAGTCTAAGGTCTTAAGTTAACAGGGTGAAATCCTGATGTGGCAACTCTAAAGCAAGGTCATCTCCTGATCATAAGGATAACTGCAGGTGGAAGGTATCAGGCAAGAGAAGAGCTGCTGAGAAATCGGGCAAAGGGAGCTAGGTACATGTAACGAAAGGCAGAGGAGCCCCCTGGGTTCCCTGAGATTAGAAAATATTAATTTCCACTGGCACTAATTCAACCAATGATTTGATTTTCCCTAACTGGTCCACAACCACAGAAGCAAATAAAGGAGATGAACGGGTGAGTTAAGAGTTCAGCATTAGTTACGAAATGAATAAATCATGGGGATAAAAGGCACAGCACAGAGAATACAGTCAATGGTATTGTAATAGCCTTGTATGGTGGAAGATAGTAACCGCACTGTGATAAGCATAGAACAGACAGACTCATTGAATCACTATGTTGTATACCTGAAATTAATGTAACATTGTGTGTCAACTACACTTCGGTCTTAAAAAAAAAGTTAAGGACTTATACAGTAGATGTGATGAGAGAACAAGGTGAGCGACATAAGGAAGTTAAGTCTTCCTTATTCACGAGAACAGTTCTTTCCATTCTGAGATGATTTTCAATGACACGTCTATAAATGTGTCTCACTTACTACTTTATCATACAATGATTCTAAATTCAAATCTATCACTGACCAACAATTTGAGAAAAGTATATGGATAAAGCAAACAATAGCCAAAGAAAAGGTGAAGGGAGAGAGGATAACACGACCCAACAGGATAAGCATAAAAGATATACAATAAGCAAATCTAGTGGGATAAACAATAAGCATAAAAGATATACATAAAAAGAGAAAATTTTCTTTAAAACATCAACATTCCAAGGTGATCAATCAGACTAAAATCCATTAGGACAATGCATTCACTACATGTAAGCAGCATACCTGTTTGGATTCCATAGGCTTTTTCTCTGGTGTTCGAATCTTACTAATTTCAGGTCCAGGATTATTTGTATCACTTTTACCTAAGAAAATATTTTTAAATTCTTATAAATTGTCTCCAATGGATGTTACATTTCCAATGACTAACCATTATTAGACAGAGCAGAATAATTTGAACATTTTTCATCTATTGTATCAATTTATATTACTGCTGGGGTTTTGTTTTTACTAAAGTTTGAGGGTTGTAGTTTCCCTGCAAGAAAGAAAATTTATAATTAAAGCAAACCTCATTATCAATAAAAAAGATTAATAAAGGAATAACCTTAAAACATGAAATAATTTCAAAGATAATTGCCCATCCTCCAGGAATTTGTAGCCTCGTTTTTCCTAAACCAGTCACAGAAAAGGTACTGAAATTCTTACTACTTATAAAGGCTCAATGTTTTGGCAATTTACAAATATAATTAAGCAAAAATGCAAATAATATCTCAATCCAAATTAATAAAGAAATCTAAACTGAATAAAGATATTCTGAAAGGGGTGTACTTATACTCCTTAAAAGTAATAGATAGCAAACTAAATGTAAGTGAATGAGGAATAGCAAAGGAAACTAAAGTGTTTTTAAAAATCACAATTATAATAGAATTAAAAGATGCTATTTCACACATGTGAAAGGATTTTAATCTATAAGAATTAACTGCTGGATATTTTAAATTCCTTGAAAAAAATCCTTGATTTGGGTTCTTGTTTGAAAACACTCTTTTAGGAAAGCCACTGGAACTCTCTCTGTAAAATGAATTATCATGCCAAAATAGCCTTACTACTAAACTTCAAGAAATGAAAACTACAATGTCTGAAGATGAAAAATACACTAGGTAGAACTAACAGATTAGACACTGCAGTATGAAAACTTAATGAATTGGAGGCATAGCAATAGAAATTACACAAAATGCAATGCAAAAAGAACAAAAGAATTTAAAAAAGGAAGTGCATCCATCAACTGTGGGGAAAATTAAATCAGCCTAATATTTGGGTTGTTGGAATTCCTGAAGAGAGGAGAGGCAAGACATAAAAATATCTTAAGAAATAAAGGTCAAAAGTTTCCAAACTTGATGAAAACTATAAAACCACACAGATCCAAGAAGCTCAACAAACTTCAAACACCAGAGGCATGAAGACAACTACACCAAGGAACAGCATAATCAATCTACTAACACCAGCATAAAAGAAACTCATAAAAGCAGTCAGACGGGGGGGAAAAGGCACATTACATATAGAAAAAACAAAGACAGGATGACATCAGATTTCTCACTAGAAATAATGCAAGCAAGAAAACAGGAGAGTAACATCATTAAAATGCTTAAAGATAAAAATTGTCAACCTTGAATGCTATGCCTTGCAAAAATATCTTCTTTCAAAAATGAAAGTGAAACAAAAATATATTCAGGCATACAGATGCTGAAATAATTCATCACCAGTAGATCTACACTATGAGGAATGTTAGAACTTCTTCAGGCAGAAGGAAAATTGTGTCAGATGGAAACATGAATATACAGAAAGAAATAAAGACTACCAGAAATGCTACCTACATGGATAGATCAAAAAATTATTTTTCTTATTATTTAAAACTCTTTTTTATTTATTTATTTTGAAAGAGACAGAGTGCGAGCAGGGGAGGGGCAGAAAAAGAGGGAGAATCACAAGCAGGTTCCATGAAGTCAGTGAAGAGCCCATACAGGGCTCAAACTCACAAAACCATGAGATCATGACTTGAACTGAAATCGAGTGTCAGACGCTTAACTGACAGAGCCATCCAGATGCCCCTAAACCTCTTTAAAAAATTATTTGGTTGTGTAAATAATAACAATGTTTGGCCTTATATGTAAAAGTAATATGTATGGCAATAATATCATAAAGGCCAGAAGAGGATAAATTGAAATACTGTAAGGTTCTTTGACTGTACATGAAATGGTAAAATATAAATTGGAAAGGAGTCTGTGATAAAGATATATACTATAAACTCTAAAGCAAACACTAAAATAATAAAGAGTTATAGCTAATAATCAAAAAAGGAGATAAACTGGAATCATAAAAAATATTCAACGAATCCAAAAGAAGACAGGAAAAAAAGGCAAGGGGAAACAAAAGAAGATTGGACAAATTCAAAATAGATAGCAAGATGATAAAATCAAGCCTAATTTATATAATTAATTATAAATGCTCTAAACACCTCAATGAAAAGGCAGAGATTGTCACACTGGATTAAAAAAAACATCAAGGGGTGCCTGGGTGGCTCATTTGACTCTTGATTTCCATCCAACTCTTGATTTTGGCTCAGGTCATGATCTCACAGTTTGTGGTACCGAGCCCCATGTCGAGCTCCGTGCTGGCAGCACAGAGCCTGCTTAGGATATATTCTTTCTTTCCCTCTCTCCCTCTCTCTCTCTCTCTCTCTCTCTCTCTGCCTCCCATGCCCCCCGCTGGCTCTCTCAAAATAAATAAACTTTAAAAAAAATCAAGAGCCAACCATATGCCATCTAAAGGAAATGTGCTTTAGGGTCGCCTGGGTGGCTCAGTCGGTTGAGCGTCTGACTTCAGTTCAGGTCATGATCTCACGGTTCATGGGTTCGAGCCCTGAGTGAGGCTCTGTGCTGACAGCTCAGGCCCTGGAGCCCGCTTTGGATGCTGTGTCTACATCTCTCTCTCTGCCCCTCCCCCTTCCTCCCTCCCTCCTTCTCTCTCTCTTTCTCTCAAATAAACAAACAAAAATTTAGAAAGAAATGCACTTTAAATATAAAGACACAAATCAAGGAACCTGGGTGGCTCAGTTGGTTAAGCATCCAACTTCATCTTGGGTCATGATCTCACAGTTCAGAAGTTCATGCCCCGCATCGGGCTCTGTGCTGACAGCTTAGAGCCTGGAGCCTGGAGCCTATCTACCCCTCTCCCTACCCCCACCTCAAAAATAAACAAACATTTAAAAAAATTTTTTTAAGTAAATAAATATAAAGACACAAAAAGATTAAAAGTAATAGATCAAAAAGGAAAGAAAAAGGTCAAAACGGATATACCATGCTACCACTAGTCAAAATACAGTTAAAGTGGTTATATTAGATATTAACAAAGTAGACCTCTGAGCAAAGACTATATTACCAGGGATAAAGAATGTCATTCAAAAAAAGACAGCAGAGTTAATTAACCAAAAGCACATAATCCTAAATGTTTATACTCCTAATAAGAGAACTTCAAAATTAACCAAGCAAAATTTAAAGGAAAAATAGACAAATACCAACTGTACTTGGAGATTTCAATATTCTCCTCCCAATACATATTTCTTTAAAAGAAGACAGAAAATCGGCAAGAATATAGTACACGTGAACAATTCTATCAATCAACTTGACCTAAGTAACATTGATAGAGTGCTCCATTCTTCTCAAGTGCACATGGAACATTCACAAAGATACACCATATCCTGGACTGTAAAACAAATCTCAGGAAGTTCAAAAGAAAAGAGTTTGAGTCATACAAAATACGTTTTCTTGGCACAATGGAATCAAAGTAGAAATGCACAACATAAAAATTCCTAGAAAATCCTCAATAACTGGAAACTAAAACTCACCTTTCTAAATATTCCATGGATCCAATCTCAAGTGAAATTAGCAAGTGTACTTAAGGGGTGCCTAGGTGGCCCAGTCGGTTAAGTGTTTGACTCTTGGCTTCAGCTCAGGTCATGATCACAGTTTGTGGGTTCGAGGCCTGCACTGGGCTCTGCACTGACAGCATGAAGCCGGCTCAGGATTCTCTCTCCCTCTCTTTGCCCCTCCCCGGCTCTCTTTCTCTCTCTCTCACAGAAACATAAGTAAATAAACTTAAAAAAAAAAAAAAAAGTGTACTCAACTGAATGAAACAAAAATACATCAGAATGTATGGCATGCACTACTAAGGAGGAAAATCATAAAACTAAATAAGAGAAACTGAGAAATAGGGTGTCTGGGTGGCTCAGTCGGTTGAGCCTGCAACTCTTGGTTTCAGCTCAGGTCACGATCTCAGAGTTCATGGGTTCAAGCCCTGCACAGGGCTCTGTGCTGACAGCATGGAGCCTGCTTGGGATTTCTTTCTTTCTTTCCCTCTCAAAAACTAAACAAACATTAAAAACAATTTTTTTGAAGTGTGTCCTTAAAACAAAAAGAAACTGAGAGAGATATCCTGTTCATATAACAGAAGACTCAATATTGTTGTCAATCCTCCCCACATTGGCCTGTAGATTCAACACAATCCCAATCAAAATCCCAGCAGGATTTTTTGTAGAAACGGACAAGCTGATTGTAAAATGCATGTGGAAAATGCAAAGGACCTGGCATAGACAGTTTTGAAAAAGAAAAACACCTTGTACTCATAGTACCTGACCTCTAGACTTTCATGAAGCTACAGGAATCAAGACAGCACATTTGGCACACACATGAACGTGTGCATCAACAGAACAGAACACAGACTTCACGTATGTGGTCAACTGATTTTCAACAAAGGTACCGAGTTAGCTTAATGCAGTAAGGACAGTGTTTTCAAGAAATAGTGCTAAAAGAAATGAACATACATAAGCAAAAAGAAAACAACATTCTTACCTCATACCACATATAAAACTTAACTCAAAAAGGACCTAATGTGAGAGCTAAAAATACGACACTCCTGGGGAAAAAAAACACAGGTCCTTGTGATCTTGGATCAGACAAAAATTTCGCCAACACCAAAAACATGGCTCAAAAAAGAAAGAAAAAAAAAAAAAAAAGGATAAACTGAATTTTATCAAAAGTAGAAACTTCTAGGGGCACCGTAAGCACCTGACTTCAACTCAGGTCATGATCTCACAGTTCAAGTGCCAGGTTGGGCTCCGTGCTGACAGCTCAAAGTCTGGAGTCTGCTTCAGATTCTGTGATCCCTCTCTCTCTCTCAAAAACAAACATTACAAAAGAGAGACAGAGAGAGGGCAAATGACCCAATGAAAAGATATTCAACATTATTAATCATTAGGAACATGCAAACTAACACCACAATCAGATTCTATCAGATACCTCCTAGCAAAGGTAAAAGTAAAAAGACTAACAATACTAAGTGTTGATGACAATGTGCAACAGCTAGAGATCTCATACATTACTAGCTGATGAGAAAAACGCATCAGCCACTTTGGAAAACAGCATGGCCATTTATTATAAAGTTACCTATGTATTTACAACATACTCAGTGATCTTACTCCTGGGTATACACCCAAGAGAAATGAAAACATATGTTCACGGCTGCTTTACTCATAAGAGCCAAAAAACAGAAATAACTAAGGTGCCCGTCAACTGATGGATAGATAAAAACACTGCAGTGCAACCATATAATAGAATACTAATCAACAGTAAAAAGGCATAAACTACTGACATAGACCACATAAATGAATCTCAAAAGCATTAAGTGAATGAAGCTGGACACAAGGAAGCCATATACTCTGATTCCATTTATATGACGTAATAAGTACAAAGACAAGAGTACAGAGGCAAAACGCAGATCAGTGGTTGCCCAGGGCTGGGGGTTGGAGGAGAAGACAGACTACAAAGGACTATGAGAGAATATTTTGAGTTACGTAAACACCCTGTGGCTTGATTCTGGTGGTGGTTAATTCTGTTCATTTGTCAAAACATGTCAGCTGTACATTTTAAAAGTAAATTTTACATTATATAAATCATACCTCAGTAAACCTGACTTTAAAAAAACAGACTGAGTGCTGGGGCGCCTCATGGCCCAGTCGGTTGAGCATCGGGCTTTAGCTCAGGTCATGACCACACAGTTCGTGGGTTCGAGCCCCGTGATGGGCTCCGTGCTGACAGCTCAGAGCCTGGAGCCTGCTTCTGATTCTGTGTCTCCCTCTCTCTCTGCCCCTCCCCTGCTCACACTCTGTCTCTGTCTCTCAAAAATAAAAAAATGTAAAAAAAAAAAAAAAAAAAAGTTTTTTTTTCTTTTGGAAAAAACAGACTGAGTGGGGCGCCTGGGTGGCTCAGTCGGTTAAGGGTCCAACTCTTGATTTTGGTTCAGGTCATGATCTCATGGTTTGTGGGTCTGAGCCCCAAATCGAGCTCTGTGCTAATAGCACGGAGCCTACTTGGAATTCTCTCTCTCTCTCTCTCTCTCTCCCTCTCTCCCCCTCTCCCCCCCCCCCCCAACCCCTCCCACTTGCGCACACATGCTCGCTTACTCTCTCACTCTCTCTCAAAAACAAATAAATAAGGACACGTGGCTCAGTCAGTTAAGCGTCCAACTTTGGTCACGATTTCATGGTTCATGAGTTGAAGCCCCGCATCCGGCTCTGTGCTGTTAGCAATTCTCCCTCTCCCTCCCTTTCTGTTCCTGTCCCGCTTGCGCACACACATGCTCGCTCTCTCTCTCTCGCTCAAAACAAATAAAACCCAAAAATCTTTAAAATATATAATAAAAAATAAAATAAACAAACTTAAAGACTGTGTAATTTTTCCTTCAATTACACAGGAGATTATGATTTACAGAAGACGTAACTACTTTAGGTCAACTATTGCCACAGTAGCATCTACATTTAGTGTACCACAAAAATAATTTTGGTCAATAAATATATTTAACAGGAGAGGATTTTCTGTCTCAGTTTTAAATAACTATCATTTAAAAAGACTCTAAATATTAAAATTTGGTATTTTTTCAGAAAATTGGTAATATTGATTATATCATGCATTTTCATTTGTGTACATACTTGTATCTTCTGGAGAGAAGATCCACAGTTTTTGCATCAGATTCTTTCTCAAAGGGGTCTATAATCCACGAACAACTTAACAATCATATTGGTAAAAGATACAAGCAGGTGTATCAACATTTTAGGATCTTGATAACAGCAAAGCAGCTCACCATTTCGACTTGGCTCATGTTGATCCTTCTCCTGGTGCTGGCTTTGCGGCTGCCCTATGCTGACGGGTGGGTGGTGCCCAAGGCCATACGGTAGGGGAGACCCCCGTCCATGTGTCTGTAAGAGGTTCATATTGTAGGCCATCGCTGCTTGGTGTGTAAGGATCCGAGGATCAACTGCGAACCTGCCCTGGTACCCTGTCCATGGTACCTACGTTATCACAAGAAATGGAGTAACTGCATTAAATACATTTTAAAATGCAAACTGCTATCGTGCTACTGATTAGGAAAAAGCAAACACACACATGTTAATTGTATCAAAATAAGTAACCACAAAGTCAGTGCTAGTTATAACAACTGGTAGAATTATTGCCAGAACTTAACTGGTCAAGAATTGGCTTCCAAAAGAAAAATTGGCTTCCTGAATCTTTAGTGTGTAGGGAAAATTGGTCATTTTTCAGGTTAGGAAGAAACTGGGGACATAAAATTGGTGATTATTCCTTGACGCATCAACTTATTTTATAATCCCAAATCACTTCCCTTTAATATGAATGTATACATGTCATAGATTATCAAGAAAGTTACCCTTTAAAGTTATAACTGCACAGTTACATAGTTTAATAGACTAAATGAGAGAACAAGTGAAAAAGTTAAAGAATTTAGTCTAAGGAGTCTCAACATAAAATACACACACTCCAGGGTGCCTGGGTGTCTCAGCTGGTTAAGCATCTGACTTAGACTCAGGTCATGACCTCACAGTTGGTAGGTTCGAGCCCCACATCGGGCTCTGTGCTGACAGTTCAGAGCCTGGAGCCTGCTTTCGATTCTGTGTCTCCCTCTGTCTCTGCCCCTCCCCTGCTCATACGCTCTCTCTCTCTTTCAAAAATAAACATTAAAGTCCCTCTCTCTCTGACCCTCCCCCGCTCATGCTCTGTCTCTGTCTCTCTCTCAAAAATAAATAAACATTAAAAAAAATTTTTTTTAATGGTGGGCGGCAGAGGGGCCTGGGTGGCTCAGTCAGTTAAGCGTCCGACTTCGGCTTGGGTCATGATCTCACGGTTCATGATTTTGAGCCCCGCATCAGGCTCTGTGCTGACAGCTCAGAGCCTGGAGCCTGCTTCAGATTCTGTGTGTGTGTGTGTATGTGTGTGTGTGTGTGTGTGACCCTCCCCCACTAACTGTCTCTGTCTCAAGAATAAACATTTAAAAAATTAAAAAAAAAAAAAAAAAAAAAGAAATACACACACTCCAAATTTACATGAATAACCAAATCAATGTTCATTGATTGTAGGCAAAATTCAGATAGGTCATTAGTTTAAATTAACTCTTTTGATTAATTCAACTCTTCCCTTAAACCACAGAAACAAAATATTTCTTTAGGTATATCTAAATACATCTCTGCATACTGACATAAAAGGATAAATACTATGACATCTGAGCTACTGCCCCTATTATCTTATTATAGTATATAAATTTTTTTTTCCACGTTTTTATTTATTTTTGGGACAGAGAGAGACAGAGCATGAACGGGGGAGGGGCAGAGAGAGAGGGAGACACAGAATCGGAAACAGGCTCCAGGCTCCGAGCCATCAGCCCAGAGCCTGACGCGGGGCTCGAACTCACGGACCGCGAGATCGTGACCTGGCTGAAGTCGGACGCTTAACCGACTGCGCCACCCAGGCGCCCCTATCTTATTATAGTATAACTGTTAAATGCAGACTCTTAAAAATCTTATATAATAAAAGCCTCTCTGACCTAGTAAAATGAAATATAAATCCTAAGGGACTTACTATTTAAAGAAAATGATGTATGGTGTTGCCAGGCTGTCTGGGAAGAAATAAGGCAGCTAAAATTGAAAGTCTTTTGGGGAGTGGGCATGAATCACGTATTTCTTACCAACAGCTATTGGCTGTTGTAATTGTAAACTCTCATGAGCAATATGGCTGAGCAAGGCGTACAGCTGGGCATTTTTCCATTTTGGGGTGTGGAGGTGCCAAAACCCCTGGCAATAATCACCTTTGCCTGAAATTATAATATTTGCTTTAAATGCAAGAAATATTTTCTGGGATAAAATTTCCGAATTTGGAAATATTAGTTAAAAAAAAAAAAAAATTTTTTTTTTTACCAAAATAGTAAAAAATCTTAAAGGAACAAAAGTGGGTTTTACACAAGATGGAAACCCTCTAAATATCTATAGTCTCAGAAAACATTTAATTATGTTTTTAAGTGCCAGTAAGATTATGAAAGGATTGAAATTTCTCAGATAAATTCAGATCCAGAGAGCTAGACTAATCCAAGCTTCTTTGCCTCCTCCAAAAAACTGTATTTCCTAGGAAGGGTTAGTGAATTGTGTAAGAATAAAAAAGTAACAGATAAAATAAAAGTATCACTTTACAAAACAAGAGACCAATTTACTAGCTCTGTTTAATGTTCAGGCCAGTTTTCCCCAGCAAAAATGTTTTTAAGGGAATACAAAGTCTTCTCAATCAAAACATCCAATATACAAATTTCTTCATAACAACTGACAATAAACAACAATTCATATTTCTCTGGTCATTTCACATTTTGAAGGTTAAAGAAAGAGCTGCTTTAAAAGAAGCGTACAGGCATTGAAAAGTAAAACAACAACAACAACAACAACAACACTATTTGGGATAGTTACTAATTTAGTGAAGCCTATTTTATTTTATTCAATAAACGGTATTTCAAATGTCCACTTACAGGTAAAGGCACCGACATAACTACATTCCCTCCATAGACAGCAGGTACATAAAGAATACTTGTCCCCGTGTGAGGATCTATTCTTTGAACAGGGCTTGGAGATTTCCCCAAATTTGGGTGAGGTCCAAGGGGGGGTGGAGGTGTATATGCTCTAATAGGATTGCCAATAAGTACAGAAGGATTGGGCTGAACTGAAAAATAAACAGAGAAAGGACTCAACTTAGTAACTGTACACATTCCCCTGGACAAAAAAGATTTAAATCACCACAGCAAAACACATTTCCCAGGTTTGCCATAAGATAAGAATTATCAGTGTGGAAGAGTAAAGCATATTAAAAAACCACAACCATCTTACAACGTTCCCTAAAATTATTTTGAGTTATACAAAGTATTCTCTCTGTAAACTAGTATAATTTTAAATGTCTTCCAAGGAGGTAAAGGTGTGTCTTTCGAGAGAGAAATTCATACACACTCAATAAACATTCTTCTGAGACTAGGAAAATATACACAATATTTTTTCACAATAAAGTTTTGGCTTGCAATATAGTCACAGACAAAATGAAGGTTAAACAATTAGTATTTTAAAAGCATAATTCTGCATTTTAAACCATTGAAGTAAACTTTATGTTGACCTTTCAATGATCCAATATTTGTAGGACATAAATATGTTCCCAAAACTTCTGTGGCATATGCTTAAATGGTTTTCTTCATAACTTATAAATACATAAACCTTGGTACCTACAAAACCATCTGTTTTCAGAAATGTCGTAACAAAGCATTCACAAGACCAGATGTGCTGAATAAAAGAGGTTAAGTGAGTTCCAAAGTGTGTGTGTATCCCTCTCCCCATCTTCTAGTGATGAAATTTAGAGTAAACCTCTTATACCATAAAAGCAAGTTACCACAGGGCTGATTTTCCACTTACCAATTCCATCATTCTGGAAATGATCATTCTGGGTATGATGGAGGCTTTTCCCCTTTATAGAAAAAAACAAACGTATAATACTATAAATACATTTAATATTAGGAAAACATTACTTCCCTAATCCTATGCAAATTAAATATATTCAGCAACAATTACAATTTAAAGACTGCAAGTGTGTAATTAATAACCATTAGACTGCTTTGAGCCAACTTTCTTTTTAAATATTAAGTCACGGTGCTAGGCCTCCATTTTTCTCAGCCTCAAATTAAGAGTATGTAAAATTCTTTGTTTAAGTGATTTTTTAGGGGAGCCTAGGTGGCTCAGTCGGTTAAGCATCTGACTGGATTTTGGCTCAGGTCATGGTCTCACAGTTCATGGGATCGAGCCCCACACTGGGCTCTACACTAACAGTGTGGAGCCTGCTTGGGATTCTCATTCTCATTCTCTCTCTCTCTCTCTCTCTCTCTCTCTCTCTCTCGCTCTCTCTCTCTCCCTCTCCCTCTCTCCCTCTCTCCCTCTCTCCCTCTCCCTCCCCTCTTCCCCCCTCTGCTCCTCCCCTCTCGTGCTGTTCTCAGGTGTACACTCTCTCTCTCTCTCTCAAAATAAACATTTTAAAATATAAATAAATGATCAAAAAAACCACATAATCAATGTGACTGGACCCTAAATTCTATTCCTTTGCAGCTTCTCTACACATTTTCTATTAATTAAATGACAAAATGAAAAGTCGTTTTTCAAGGGAAAAACATCAGTCTTGATGGAATTGCAATTCCTGAGGACGAGGACTTTAAAACAATAATATGGATGTAAATATGGTTTGAGATTTATGTTATTTTGGGCATCTTAACAAGTAAAATTTACTGGAGGAACAAGAAAAGACACTGACTGTCATAATCTGCTTCAGAAAACGTACAAATTGGGAAGCCTGGGTGACTCCGTCGGTTAAGCATCCAACTCTTGGCTTTGGCTCAGGTCACGATCTTGCAGTCTGTGCAATAGAGCCCTGAGTCTGCTCTGTGCCGACAGTGCGGGGCCTGCTTGGGATTCTCTCTGTATCTCTCTCAGCTCCTTCCCTACTAGTGCCCTTTCTCTCAAAATAAATAAATAAACATTTGTTTAAAAAAGCCTGTCTCTAAAAAAAGAAAAACATACGCACTTTCTAGAAAGCAATTTGGCAACACTATCGAAAGCATCAAAAATGTACGTACACTTTAACCCAATAATTACACTTCCAGGAATTAATCGAAATGAACTAAGGATGGACTTGGGCACAGATGTTCATCACAGCATTGTTTATACATGTGTTAAATGTTAACAACCTCAATGTTCATCAAATGAAGAGTTATTAAATAAACAATGCCAGATTCATATACCATTAAATGGGATGAACTTTAGCACTGAAACAATATTTTAAGAGACAATGGTTCTGAATTTCTGGACTTCAAAAAATGTCTCTCTCTTTCTATTGGCTAAATGTTAACACAAAGCCATGATACAATACAAGTAGCACATTACACAACTTACCCTTAGACACACACAAATCTGTTGTTTGTACATAATATCTGAAAATTACAGGGGGGGAGGGGATGATATCTACAGTAGAAAGAAAGATTTATTCTTGACCAAACCGAAAGTACAGTGATGCTTCATTTACGTCCCTGTCAGCAAGGTCACACACTCAGGTCGGCGCTAAACATCAAAGGCATGTGGTCAGTTAGGTTAGCCGTGAGCAGGCAAGGGCAACGAAGCTCCAACTCTTAAAAAGTCAGAAAAAATAGCCAAAAATGAATCGCAGTTGGTCCATTAACCAGAAGAGACTGTTCCCAGTGATTGGCACTAGCTATAAAAAACAAACTTCTGAGGAACAGAGAAGTGGTAAGGAAAGCAGGGCACAAGAAGAAAGAGTGAAACGGTGACAATGGTAGAGGGCAGAGACGCCAGAAGTGGGTGGGAAGATGAGAAGCAGAAGTAATCAGAAGTGACCAGAGCGGCCGGGACACATACACTGACGGAAGAAAGGAGAGCCAGTGACACGGACAGAAGATAAGAGCGTTCCAAGAGGGCAGCAAACTCTTTAGATTTCTTAGCCTCTAACGAGCCGTCGACCAGAGGCAATCGTGCAGAATGAGGAGAAAACAGTGATGTGGTCAGACTATGGTACGAAGAACAGCCCCTGAAAGATGTCCACACCCTGATCCCTGGAATCTGTGACTATGTCATGTTATGTGGCAAAAGGGACTCTGCAAGATATAATCAAAGTTGTGTTTAAAATAAAGAGATTATCCTGGATTATCTGGGTGACCCACTCTAATCACATGAGCCCTAAAAGCAGAAAAGTTACCCCAGCTGGAGTCAAACAGATGTGGCAAAAGAGGAAGTCAGACACTCCATGGGAGAGAAGGATTCACTGTACTGTTGGTGGTTCTGAGACATAAAGGTCAAATGCAAGAATGGAAGAGAAGCCTCCAGAAGCTAAGAACGCTACCCGCTGACAGCAGTCAAGGAAACAAGGACGTCGATCCTGCGACCACAGGAAACTGGATTCTGCACGAACTCAAAAGCAGATTCCTCCCAAGCCTCCAGAGAGGAGGCCAGTCAGCCAACACCCTGATTCAGGCCTTGTGAAACCCAAAGCTGACAAACCAACCAAGGCAACCTGGACGTCTGGCCCAAAGAAACATGAGATAATAAATTTGTGTTGTTTGTCACTATGTTTGTCCCAATTGATTGCAGCAACAATAGGAAACCAATCCAAAGAGTAATCACAGTCTAGGGTAATCCAATACTGTAAAGCTGGAAGCATGCCAATGACATCAACCCTCTGGGTTGTGGGATATGCTAAACCGAAAAGCAACTTGGGACCTATCATGCGAAAATATGGCACTTCTGTAAGTGTAATTCAGCACGCTGTACAGTTCAATACAGGAAACACTTTTCCAGGATGCTTGCACTTAGCATGCAGCTGTGGAGCAATAAGTGTACTTGGTCCATACAAAATCATACAGCGTTTGGTAGCTTATAAACAAAATAATAACGTAGCCGTAAGCTAGCGCTATGCATAAAAGTCATTCCATAGTGACAAATCCCAAAGTTTGCTAATAAATCTCAGAAAGGATGTACACCTTTGGTAGAATACCAAAGGTATTTTTATAAGCAAATATAGTTCATAACACCTTTCTTTTTTAATTTGAGAGACAGAGTGAAAGGGTGAAGGTTGGGGGGGGGGGGGGAGAGCAAGTGAGTGAAAGCACGCACAAACGGGGGAAAGGGGCAGAGGGAGACAGAGAGAATCTTAAGTGGGTTTCATTAATGCTCAGTGCGGAGTCTCATGTGGGGCGCAATCCTACGACCCTGGGATCATGACCTGAGCCAAAACCAAGAGTGAGACATTGAACCAACTGAGCCAAACAGGTGCCCCATATCACATATTTTGTAAGGACTATTTTTTTTACTCCACTATTTGTTTCTTCAAGTATTTATTTTTTCACTCATTCTTTGTTTTCCATTTACTCATTCAACAAATGTTAACGAGGCCCAACACCTGTCCACCCCTAGCTGGGCACTGAGGCTACCAAAGGACAAAGACGGACACATTTCCTGATGTCTGGACAGTAAGACACAACACAAGCAGCAGGAGACAGATGATGAAGACAACTCACAAACTAAATGCTACAAGATAATACTACAGTCTTTCCAGAGAATCCACTTCTGAATATTATCTATCCTCTGACCAGTCTCTATAGTGTGTAATGTGTGTAAATGAGTTTGTTCCATGTTAGCAAAGCTTCCAAATGTTGCTCCCAGCAAAAGCCCTAGGAGGAAGCAGAATGAAGACAGGCAAATGGCTTTTCTACATGCTAATCCTGCAGGTGCCCACAAAACAGGCCCTTTGTTATAAATGATGCTTGCAGAAAATGAGGCAATGGCGGGCCAACCAGGACCACCAGCTCCTGGACCCCCTAACATTCTGTACCTTCGCTAACACCATCACAGAAGTGACCTGTTCAGAGAATAAAGTTATATGACTGCTAAACGGCACAGGGTGTTTTGTTGCCAAACACAGCCCTGAGCAAGCAGGTCATAAAGTACTTTTAACTGTCGTCCAGTCTTCGAATGCTTTTATCCACAAGAAATCTCATTGGGGTTTAAATTGTAGTCTAACATTAACAATACTAATTTTTAATATTTCTTATGCACAGAATTGTGTTACAAGTTAAACAGTAAGGAAAACTCTAGGAGAAATTGTATGGTTCAGTATCACATTTTCAGAAATAGTATTCTTTTCTGGCAATAAACCCCACTTCATCCAAAGGCTCTAGCACATGATATAAAATATCTGGGATTTGTTTCAAAATTTTTCAGTGTGCATATCTGGCGGGGGGCAGGGGTGGTCTGTAGATGAGACATGATTAAGATTAAGTTGCTAACTGGGGCACCTGCGTGGCTCAGTCGGTTGAGCATCCGACTCTTGGTTTCAGCTAAGGTCATGATCTCTCGGTTCATGGGATGGAGCCCTGCGTTGAGCCCTGCCCCGATTCTCTCTCCCTCTCTCTCTGTATCTCCCCCGCTCAAGATCTCCCCCTCTCTCAAAATAAGTAAATAAACATTTAAAAGAAAGAAAGAAAGAAAGAAAGAAAGAAAGAAAGAAAGAAAGAAAGAAAGAAAGAAAAAGAAAGAAAGAAAAAGAAAGAGAAAGAGAGAGAGAAAGAAAGAAAGAAAAAGAAACACCAGGAAGATGGCTGCTTTGGCCTTTAATTACACAATCCTCTCAATTATAAGAAAGAAGCCATGTTACACTCTACTGGATGCATCATAACCATGATTGATTTCTCAGATACTTACTGAGCACCCACTATATGCAAAGAGTGGGGTAGGCACTAGGGGCCATAAAAAGTATATAGAACAGGATTTTTGTCTTCAGGGAGTTTATGGTTTTAGAAGAGCAAGTGGAATAAACATATTTTCTTCACCTTTCAAACAAAAACAAAAAGCAAACTGCAGGGTCTTGCTTAGGGTCCATACACATGCGGTTCCATGGCTTCAATTTAGCTGCACCTGCCGTACATAAGTTGATTCCTACATTCCCAAGTCAGTAAGAAGAGTTTACTCTACTGTAGTTAGGAATGTGCAAAGGGTATAATGATTTTGCAATGTTTTAATTAAAAAGAAAAAGATAAAAAAAAAACAAACAGTAAAATGTAAAAGTTTCGACCTGGGTTCCCTACTCCCCACACACCCTATACTCCTTGCTGGTCCCTATAGAACCTGTTCTCTCATACCTCTGGTCTTTTCTATCAGCTCTTTCTTAAGCTTTATTAATTCATCCAAAAAATACTTATAAGCCACCTATGAGGAGCCAGATGTTGTTGCAGGCACAGAGGCTAGAGCAGTAAATAATACAGGCAAAAATCTCTGCCGTAATGGAGCTTATATTCTAGTTCTTGAAAGGTCTCCCCAGTGGAGCACTACCCCCATCCACTCGGTGGATTCCTAAAAACAAGATCTCTGTGGTGGAAAATGCCTTGAATCCACCTCTCTCCTCTGACCACTACCCTCCAACATCTTCTCCAAGAGGACTCGGGGGCTTATGTGCTTATCTATGCTTCTCCAGTACTGAACATACCAGCTGGCACACAGAAGAAACTTAACTATTTGATAAATAAGTTGATTATTAATTTATTATAGTTTAAGCTTTAGAAACCTAGAAGATTCATTTATGCGAAATGCTTAATCCCCTGGAAATCCCAAATTGCTAAAGCATTATTGCACCATAGGTCCGTTTTCAAAGTATAGTAACACAGAAGTTCTCTTCTCAGCTTAATACCTACTTAACCAAGAGAGTTTCAAGATATTAAAACATTAACTATTGTTTACTTAATTACTGTTTACATTAGGATTTACTTTTTAATTTTTTTTAAGTTTATTTATTTGAGAGAGAGCACACATGTGAGTGGGAGCAGGAGGAGGGGCAGAGAGAGGAGAGAGAGAATCCCAAGCAGTTTCTGTGCTAAAACTCACAAGCCGTGAAATCATGACCTGGGCCGAAATCAAGAGTCAGACGCTTAAATGACTGAGCCACCCAGGCGCCCCAAGGTTTTACGCTTTTAAAATGAAGCCCCAAACTGACATGTTCTTTTAATTCATGTCAATAAATTTAATACCATGCCGATGACTGTAAATATAGCAAAACAACAGAACAAATACTAAACGTGCCATAACTTTCTTTTCTATGGTAAGTGCAAGCATTTTTTTTTTCAGGCACTGTAGCAAATAAACCAGCTGTCTCTGCCCAAAATAGCTATGGTTCAAAAGTAGAAACGGCCCTGGCTGACCCACCTCCATTCCCTCTGATGGACTACTTCTTACACAACAATACGGGTCAGCAGATCAGTTAAAGTAATCTTCAAGAAGCCAACCAAATCTTCTCACTGTGTCAAATACCACTTGAACTGGTCACCAACAGAGGATTAGAACTATTTGCTTTCTACAAACAATGTTATATAATATTATTCCTCATAAATAATATGCCCTAAGGGCATGCTTTTAATGAGCGAGATAGTCCTTTAAACTGCTTTGTTTTATTCACATCTTACTAAAATCAGCCTATCAGCAGGGAGGACCGGGAGGCTGTATTATGCACAGGACTCCAGAAGCAATGAAGTTCTTGAAAACTTTTTGAGAAGCACTATGACATTAAGCACGGCTAACTGCCACATGTTCACTTACGTGTCCAAACTAGACAAGTTCCTTGCAGAAACTACTTGCTACCAAATATAACCTTCGTTTCCAATACTTGAAGTAACTTGCAGCCCAACAAACCTTTACCCTTCTGTGCTGTTCTCTCCCTTTAACCTCTTCAAGTCCATTAACAGGCTTTACCTTGGGGGGTGACTGCTGCAGTTTGTTGGTATTTCCTGAATGCTGCAGTCTTAGAGCCCGGGGGATAAATTCAGGTGCCAGTGGATTCAACACATATGTCTTCTTTAGTTCTAAAGCCTCTAGCTGAGCTTTGATCTGTTCAAAAGTGATTCCGTGTAGGCTATTATTTTCATGACACAGGGCAATAAACCGCTCCCAAAATTTCCTACAGAAAAGATTTACAAGATCATTTTACAATTTCAGTGGATGAGATCACAGAAATGAACATAAGCAACTAAAGAGAGCTTCAAATTCCCTCTTCCCACCCCAAATCCTCAGATCCAACGTTCATCTGGCTATGATTCAGGTATAATCTTTCCACCAGATCACAAGACTCCAGAAGTTTGATTGCAAAACTACAGTCATGTCTAATATCGTGGAAAATACAAACTATGCTCCCAATTAATTTTGGCCGATCAATGCAAGTAATGTGGTCAATGCTCAATTATCCACACTAATCCAAAATGACAGTCTTGTTATCCACATAATAACTAGGGATTTCAAAACTGATGCCAGCTCATTTTACAGATGAGCAGATTTTACTTCTAGACATAGTCATACATTATATACATACACAAATTCAGACACATACATAAATTAGACTAATTTGAATTATGTGGACAAAGTAGCCTGGTGTTGGATGACTAAGAAAAGCCAACTCAGGACATAAACCTGAGCCACAAAGTAGATATTCCTCATGAAGATTCTTAAGAAATAACTAGCTATTCCTATATTTTTCTCTTACTCAACGGATGCTTGTCACAAGTACAACTTACAACATTGACTACGAGAGTTAAATCAAGTATGAAAAATACAGGAAGTTGGAATGCTAATTTTAATATTGATTATTCATTTCCGAATCACATTAATAAATACTAAAGGAGAAAAATACATTCAAAACTTGTTGCAACTGTATAACTATTTTCCTACAGGTTTGCAATCTGATCTCTGAATATTAAAAATAATAAATACATATTACAAAAGACAACATAATTTTTACATTTTAAATGACTATAAATATGCATACCTATCTTTAATATCAGGTTCAAATAATGTGTTATTATGCTATGAAAGATATATGATATGGTTTCTTCCCAAGTTGGTATCCTTGTGGACAGAAGTAATCACGATGGCTTCAAGCAGCACAGATGAAAAGGCTTATATGATAAAAGTCAGTATGTGAACGGGAAGTGGGTTATTAATATATTCACAAAACTTTGCAGAGTTTAATTCTGGACTATGTTTCTCTTACATATGTCCTTTCTACTTTTTTAAAGGTAAGTTTAAGAAATGGGTCCAGAAAAATTTCAGGCCTACATATGCCAACAACAAAAAAACTACAAGTACCACAAAATATGAAGTATGTATTTTTGACTGTAAGACACAAAGGTTAAAAGACAGTCATTCATTGGCAGGAAGTATGTGTTGCTAAGAAATGCAAACCAAAAGCTACCCTTTATTTTTATTCCTAAGAACACTTCAGAAGGAATCATAAGGCTGTTTTCTCACAGTCTAATAACTAAGGAAGGATCTTTAATATAGCACTCAGGACCTAAAATCCCAGGAGCTAAAATCCATAAACTTTCCCACCCTTTCGATTTAAAAAGCCACAATATTCAACTCTATGAATACTTTCAACATGATTCTACATGCTACATTCAAAAGAAGTTTCTCTGATCTAATTGATAAAGTATCCGTTTCATAAAATGGCATTTCGTTTGGGTTGCAATTCAAGACAGAGCAAAACAAGGAGTGAATGGATTGGCTTTTGCTCTCAGTTTTTAATACCAATTTTTTATAACAATCGCCATTTCCAGCTTATGTACCCAAGATGCTAGAACTCGCTCTGTCTTTCAGCTCCTTTTTAAACTCCATACCCTGTTCCTTGACCACTGTCACTGACCTCCACTGCACTGAACAGGAGCTGAATTAACACTGAGTTGAGCAGAACCTTCAAATAACCCCACAGTTCACAAGAAACTAGTAGCTCGGTGAGTCTTTGCCTACAAGATCCCAGAGATCTCAAAGAAACAGTCTGAGAGCTAAAGGATACCATTTCAGAATCCTAAACACTTACAATAAGCTAATCAAGTCAAAGCAGCTCCAAAAGCAGCCTGAAATCTCCATTTTAAATCTCACTCATCCTTTGACTGACATGGCAAAGTGGTCGAGCGCATGGATTCCAGAGCTAGACAGCTGGGGTTTCAGTCACGGCTCTGTCATTCAGTAGCTGTGTAAAGTCAGGCAATCAAATAACTTAATCTCTTTGTAGCTCAGATTCCTCATGTGTAAAACAGGGCACCAATAGAATTTATACTTCCTTCAGTTTCTCACTTTTAAACTTTGAGAGTATTTCTTCCTTCAAAAACTCTTAAAAAGTTTCCTTTCCCGTCTTCATGAAGGCTCTTTCAAAGACTATTGACACAGCCCTTGAACTCCCAATACTTTAGTAAAATACGAAGTATGGATGTATGAACACCTAAGTGAAAGATCACCTGAGAACTTCCAACTACTCTCAGAAGGAAGATAGAGGCTCTTGTTATTTACAGATCCCACTGATTCTTAGGCGCCTCCCTAAAATTTTCACATATTATTAACAATTCAGGTTAGAAAACCCAAGTATGTCTCTACATTGTAATACAATTACAAGTATTTCAAAGAACATAACCTTACTTTAATCACTGCATGAACAAAGTATGGTTTTGTTTTTATGCTAACTGTGCTTCTAGGATCACTGATAAAAAAAAAACACTGAAAAACCACTTGATATCCTCAGGTTATACAGTATGTGTACATGCACGTGTACAAACATCTCTACATACATATGAAATATGTTTCCATCTCACCGAGTAAATGGAATTTGTTAACGAAGTAATTTGGTTCAAAGGAAGACCTTCTCTGAACACTACGGTTTGGAGAAATGTACAAATCTTCTCTGGCTCTCCCCACTCAGTGTAGATTTATACAAGCATATTCATCACTTTCTGGGAAAGGCAGGGTAACCCACCAAGAAGAGCTTGGGTTTTGAAGTCAACGCGACATCTGTTTGAGTGAACCATTTAACAGCTATACGACCTTGAGCAGTAATTTAAACTCTGAATCAGGCAGCCCATTTAAAATGCAAATAAAATTCCCACATCGCAGGGTTGCTGGGATGACTGAACAAGGCTAAGTGTGCAAAGCACTTAACCTAGCACCTG
Source organism: Panthera uncia (assembly GCF_023721935.1). NCBI lineage: Eukaryota > Metazoa > Chordata > Mammalia > Carnivora > Felidae > Panthera > Panthera uncia. Next base: position 18,287,253 of record NC_064814.1, on the reverse strand, counting down.
GCAAGAGAAAGCTGTCAATAAACGGCAGCTACTATATTAATGCTCATTGGTTTGGCGAGTTGGGGAAAGGGTAGTTCACCACCTTCATTTCAGGTTAATAGAGAAACTCTATTTAAAAATACAACAGGGGCGCCTGGGTGGCGCAGTCGGTTAAGCATCCGACTTCAGCCAGGTCACGATCTCGCGGTCCGATCCGTGAGTTCGAGCCCCGCGTCAGGCTCTGGGCTGATGGCTCGGAGCCTGGAGCCTGTTTCCGATTCTGTGTCTCCCTCTCTCTCTGCCCCTCCCCCGTTCATGCTCTGTCTCTCTCTGTCCCAAAAATAAATTAAAAATGTTGAAAAAAAAATTAAAAAAAAAAAAAAATACAACAAAAAGGGCACTGGGGTGGCTCAGTCGGTTGAGCCTCAGATTTCAACTCAGGTCATGATCTCATGGTTCGTGGGTTCAAGCCCCAAATCGGGCTTTGTGCTGACAGTGCGGAGCCTGCTTTGAATTCTCTCTCCCTGTCTCTCCCCTGCTCGTGCTCTCTCTCTCTCAAAAATAAACATTAAAAAAATTTGTTAATAATTAAACAAAAATAAAAATGCAACAAAAAAGATTATATAATGGTTGCCTTCTAAACTCGTATACTACACGCAATAATCATTCCTTGGAAGCTTAATCAATATTTGGAAATATCATTAGTTTTTCACAAATACTGAGTGGGACGGGGTGGGGGAAGGAAGTCCTGATTAACATAAACTACAAAGAATTCACTCCTCTGTGGTCATAGAACCTAAGAATCATCTATGTCCTCCAAGTTTACTTGTATTGTGAGATTAAATTAATTTCTAATGAAATTAGAAAGATTAAAGCTCAAATACCCATACACTTCAACTATTAGCTCTTGGACTAGAACCGTGATTAAACTGTCCAAATAACACAGATAATCAGCAGTCCAAATTAAGTCACATGATTTTTGTCTCCCTAAACAATATACTTAACCTCTCTGAAAATATTTTGCCTAGCTTACAAAGAATTTACAGTCCTTAATACGCTCCAGTTGAGTAGTAAGAAATAAGCAACCAGAAGGCCTGGCTTCAAGTTAAAAACCATCTAGCCCTAGATTATTCTGACAGCTTGGCCTCAGAAAGAATTATTTACCTATCTGCTCTGAGAAAATAACAATTTATGTCAGAGAAGGGGTGAAAAATGCTGACGTCATGCAATTCACAGCATAATACAACTCTACAGAAATGGATAATGGCTTTAAAAAAATAACACTCACACGGGTAAAGGTTTGGAGGTATTTATAAAGACAGCCCAAAACAAGTTTGGCTCAAGACTATTTTTATACCTATTTATTCCCCCAACACAGTGTTTTCTTAAATACATGTTACCTTATTTTATGTGTTTTAATCTATTAAATTCCAATCAAACTGTATGTGATTTTTTCACATTTTTCAAATGATAAATATAAACAAAAATGGTAAAATATCAGAGTAATATTCTAGCCAAATATGCTTTCAACAAATTATAAAGTAACTAAAATTCTCAGGAAAGAAGTCAAATTATTATACCCAGTTTATTCACTTGTAACTTGGAATTCATATATTCCCTTCTCCAGCTTTTTAGTGGTTAAAAATGGATGTCAATCAAATTTTTAAATATGAAATTAAAGATACTTTACAACAGGACTGTTTAGCTATGCATAAGTAAGTCATGGACCATTCAAGTTTTGTGCCTTTTTGTAAAATAAAAGGTTATTCTTTATAACCTAACCATAAATTAAAACTACTCGATTCCTTTGTTAATAGCTTTCCCCTATAAAGTATATTAACTTCTTTGGAAGTCTTAAACTTGAATACATGCACATGATGATTATGATTATGATTATGATCATGATTATGATCATGATTAAAGGTCCCAATGGTCTCCCTTCCTATAGAGAATCCTTTTTGTTCTTTCCTGTTTGCTGAAACAGGAAAACAGACAATAAAATGCTGCCATGTCTATATCGCAATAGAAAAGTTGGTTTAAAAAGGCCACTGCCTAACAGCTCTGTCTACTTTAATTCTAACGTATCAAAGAGAAATAATGACCCAGGGCATAATCAGCACTGTCTATATCTCTATTGTCTGAACTCACTGTGACAGATCCTAGAGTACTTACACAACTTTAAATAATCCCTAGTGTATTTCTTTTTCATAAAGTATATATTAATTTCTGTTCAACTGTTTGTTAATAGTAACATAATTTTCAATACTACAATGACAAAAGTCTTCTATTACCAGCTTCAAACAGTTAAAATTCCTATTAACTGGTATATAACTTTTAGTTTTAGTAGAAATAGTTCCTTATGACTATAAGCTAAGGACTACTAGCAACACTATCTAGAAACAAGTTATAACCACTCCTAACCCCTCTAATTTTAAGATCCCCTGGATTAACCAGACACAAAGAACACTTAGAAGGCCCGAGAGAAAATAAGTAGAGAAGGAAAATCATCAAAAAAAGCTAACACAATAACGAAGGGAAAAAAATGAAGTAGCAATGATATAAAATTCAGTTTCCATCAAAGATACATACATACACAAAACCATCTCAGGACCCTTGCACAAGCTGCTCCCTCTTCCTGGGGCATTTTCACCCCAGATATCCCACAGAGCTCACTCCTTCACTTCAAAGTCAGCTTCTCAGTGAGGGGTGCTCTGACCATGCTGTGTACAATCACAACCCAGCCCACTGCACCCTTCTGATTTCTCTTAACGTTCTATTTTTCTTCCACTGAACTTACCATGTAAAAAACGACATGGTATTCTTACATTATTCTCAGTCTTCCTCTCCTCCCTAATGAAATGTAAGCCCCATAAAAGCAAAGATTTTTATTCATTTCGTTCACTGAATCCTCAGTGGCTAGAAGAGTGCTTAGAACATACTAGGCGCTCAGGAAATATCTGCTGAATGACGACTAAATGAACGAATACGTAATTATGAGTACATTGAATAGACCCAGAACAAGAGATGTTTGTATTCCCACTGGGTATGAGGTAAGACTGAACTTGATTTTAATTAGCCAAGAGGTCAGATAAATAAATGTACACATAGGTATGCAAATCACTCTACATTTCCCCCTTTAATGTCTTAATCAGGAACACATAATTACCTGCATCTTCCAATAGAGCACAGGGCAATGGGATCACCCACCACAGCAACCAGAGATTGTGCTCTTGTGATGGCAGTATTGAGAAGCTTGTAGTTAGATAAAAAACCATAATCTAAATCCTCTGTGGAATCTTCCAGCAGTTGCTCTTTCTTTTTAATTGGTGTCTGTTTGTGTTTACAAGTATGCCTTGTACGTACTGTGCTAAGAAACAAAACTCTGAACTGCTTTCCTATAAAAAATAAATAAATAAGACGCTTAAGATTGTTATTTTGAGCCACTGATATAATAAAAGCATTTTAGTTTTTAAACGTTATTGCTAAATAACAGGTGTCGGTGAGGATGTGGAAAAATTGGAACTCTCGTGTCCTGCAGGTGAGAATGTAAAATGGGATGTAAAACACTACGGAAACCAGTACGGCAGCTCCTAAAAAAAATTAAACATAAAATTAAAACACAGAATTAAAATTAAACATAGAATTGACATATGATCCAACAACTCCTCTTCTGGGTATATACCCAAAAGAACTGAAAGCAGGATCTCGAAGAGATATCTCCTAACAGCATTAGTCACAGGGGCAAAAGGTAGCAGCAACTCAGGCGTCCGGCGACAGACGAATGGATAAACAAAACGTATATATATGGACCATGAAACATTATATTCAGCCTTAAAAAGGGCGGGAATTCTGACACATGCTCCAACATGGATGAACCCTGAAGACACGACGCTAAATGAAACAGGCCGGTCACAAAAAGCCAAATACCATATGGCCACACTTATAGAAGGTACCTGGTGTAGTCAAATTCATAGACAAAGTGGAATGATGGTTGCCAGGGGCTCGAGGGAGGAGGGAGGTAGAATAGGGAGAAGGAAATGGGCCAGAATTTCAGTTTTACAAGATGAGAAGAGTTCTGGAGACGACGGCATGGATGCCATTCACAACAATGTGAATGTACTTAATAGCAATGAACTGTGGCATTTTATGTATTTTTAAACTGGAGAGACACTTTCAGAATGAACACATAAAACATGGTTAAAATGGTAAATTTTATTGAAATTTAATAAAATATTATTGCTGGAGTCAGCCTTAGTGATGATCTCATCGAAGGTGCCATTCAATACAAGGACCGTTCTTTGAAGCGGGGTCATCTAGCCTCTCACAGACCAAGGCAGACACAGCTGATGCCATAAGGAAGCCCTGTAGAGTCTAGTTTGCACAGCATTTTTTATTATGCTCTTTCTTATAGCGACGCATCTATTCCCTCATTGCGACAAATCTCCAAATCTCCGAATACAGATTTAATACCAATCTGTACTCTTCTCTTCTCTGGGCCAAACAACCCTAGTTCTTTCAACCATTTCTGACTCCTAAGTGGCAGTTTTTAGACCATGACCTATCCTAAGTCTCCTCTGGGTGCATCCTAGCTTACTGGTAATATTCCTTCTAAATGCACACCCAAATTCTGTGGGATTTGGACAACACATGGTATAGTGGAGCTATTTTGTCCCTATACTCTAAAAACTGTTATTCCCATGAAACCTAAAACTGTGATTGTACTGACCTTTTCCAGCACTCATCTGATACTACTGCTTCGTATATTTCAAAGCAGAAACCCTACAGCAACTGATTACATGAAGACAATTTAAATGAGCTGCTGGTAACTATTCACTTAGGAAAGTCTACGGATAAAAACAAACTGTGCCTTGGGGCGCCCGGGTGGCTCAGACAGTAAAGCATCCGACTTCAGCTCAGGTCATGATCTCACCACTCGTGAGTTCAAGCCCCACGGTGGTCTGTTCTGACAGTTCAGAGCCTGGGGCCGGCTTCCGATTCTGTGTTTCCCTCTCTCGGTCCCTCTCCTGCTCCTCCTCTGTCTCTTTCTCTCAAAAATAAATGTTCACAAAAAAACAAAAAGCCTGTGCCTTTAAAAATGGATTTACACAGAATGTGCTTGATGGGTACACGTTTTCAAAAATCTTTACGAACAAATCAGTCCTCCGCAACAGTATAAAGACAGTAGGTGCCATACACTCCTGTGACTGTGACTATCACATACAGATATAGTGGGTGGCATTCACCCAAGTATGGCCACTGGAAATTCCATTTGTTCCTACTTCTTTTATTTGGATATGAAAATGTAATAAACATGTAAATGAGCTGGACCTTTAACTGTCAAATTTGGCATTAAAGAACTCGGTATGAAATAAAGACAGTTGCTTGTCCAGAAAAGAGATCTTGGGGATTAAAAATCAAATGTGTACACACTTTGGGATTTAAGCATCTGAATAACTTAATTCATTTTGATTAATCCTTACCTTGAACATTTAGCACCCTTTCCACATTAACATCAGATAATCTCTTTTTCCGAAGTTCAGCACGTATCCTAAACACTTGATCAGCATACGGAGTCACCACGCCAATACTGCCATCATCCAACTTCCCCCATGCTACCGGCCACTTACGTCTCAACTCTTCCACACGTTCCACCACTTCGAAGACCTTTAAAGAAACACACAGATGCATCTAAAGCTATGAAGTGTTTGGAGGAAAGAATACAGTAACTGCAACACGTGTATAAAGGATGCCATTTTAGCGAATGTCATTTAAAAACTACCTCTAAACAGGAGTAATGCTTTCCTGATACGAACACAGAAAGAAAATTTTTATGTACATTTCAAACAGTAAAATTCTACAATAATGCACCCAGTGAACACATGAATATCAGAGACAATGTAATGGATACGTGGCCCTCACCCTTCAGCCTCCATTCTTTTTTTTTTTTTTTTTTTTTTTTTAGGTTTATTTTTTATTTATTTGGCGAGAGAGAAAGAGTGAGGGCACAGAGACAAGGAGAGGGAGAATCCCAAGCAGGCTCCGCACTGTCAGTGCAGAGCCCAACGCGGGGCTCAATCCTATGAACTGTGAGATCATGACCTGAGCCGAAATCAAGAGCTGGATGCTTAACCAACTGAGCCACCCAGGTGCTCTTAGCCTCCATTCTTAAATGGGGACAGGTTCTATTTCCTATGTAAACAGGAGGACAGGGATAGGGCCATGAAACTAGCAACCCATCTAGGGAATCAGAGAACCAAGTCCCGGTATTTCTCAGTCCATTCACTCCAGGTCAGGTCAGTGAAATTAACAGCCAACCAGAAGATTCCTAGAGTCAGCACCACCATTAATTCTCAGCAGTACAAGACCTAGCACTGTCCCCTTCCCCCACTGATACGACTAAGCAAAGCAGCCAACAGCTAACATCAAACCACAGTTGGGACTAAGACAAATCTGGATTGAAGAGACACTTTGACAACTCACTGCCTTCCACTAGTACAAGTTTGCCCAAGCCATTTCCTTAACCTTGCAATAAAGTAATACCACATTTTACTCAACTGAATTTTCTGGACTCTACTTATTGGATTATTAGTATGATTTTTAGTGTAATTCAATGTATTTTTTTTTTAATTTTTTTTTTAACATTTTATTTATTTTTGAGACAGAGAGAGACAGAGCATGAACGGGGGAGGGGCAGAGAGAGAGGGAGACACAGAATGGGAAGCAGGCTCCAGGCTCTGAGCCATCAGCCTAGAGCCTGATGCGGGGCTCGAACTCACGGACCGCGAGATCGTGTCCTGAGCTGAAGTCAGCCGCTTAACCGACTGAGCCACCCAGGCGCCCCGTAATTCAATGTATTTTAATACAACAAATTGATCAAACACATTCAATGCTTGGCAAAGGGGGAGATACCATGATTAATAAAACATGTTCCCTGCCTGCTAAGAGATTATTGTATATTTAGAAAACAGACTCTTAAAAAATATCATATATATATGGATATATATCCATATATATATCCATATATATATGCGTGTGCACGCATGTACATGCGTACGTAAATGGTAAGCTCAACAGAGGGTCAGGCAAGACTCTAGGGGCATAGAGAAGAAAGTTTTTTAATTGCCTTTTAAATACACTATTTATTTACTATTTGGTAATAATATCTATTTAAATTTACAATGTTAAATATGCCAAATAAAATTTGACAGTTTTTACTCAAGAACTTGAGGGTTATCGGCCAGGAGGCAGTCCACACTGCCACATACAAAGTCAATGGATGCCAGAGATTGAGACTAGAGTCTCCCATTGTGACAACGATTTAATGGCAAGTGCTTCAGATGTGCAGATGGTCCAAGGTTTCTGAAAAGTAAACCAGACTGAAGACCTAGACTAGACTCACTACAAGGAATAAGAAAGGCGGGCCGGAGTCTACCGCAATAAGGAATAAGAAAAACCTAGGTTTACCCATTTGGTTAAATACGGGGGTAGATGAAAGCTGCGGAGACACATCTACCACCCACTGCCAACCCCAAACACATACACAGGAGACAGGAAACACATACACATTTCCCCACTTCATCCCTCTGTGAAGCGATGCATAAAACTGCAGTCAAAATACACAGACTTGGAATGGTGATATGAGGAGCTGCGGAAACTTCTATCCCAGACAGACAGCTGTTAAGCTGGTCAAAATTAGCAGACAATCATTCATAGTCTCTGGAGACTGATTAACGAGTTTATAAGAAATTAATTGAGAAGCATTTATTCAACAAAGTCTACAGACACTAAGAGGGAGGCCAGGGCATTCAAGCTAGGGACTGCACCCAGCCCCCCACAGCTCCGTGTCACAGAAAAGGCTGTCTTAGCAGCTGAGGGGCAGTTCCCATCTCCTCTATCGAGCTCCCTGGTGTGAAAAAGCTATTCTAGGTGGTTTTGGAGCTGGTGACCATCAGATCCCATTTGCCACAGCTCCATGCTGCAGAAGGCCTATACTGAACAGTTAACAGCAGTTGACTTTCTTGTACTGACTTCTAACTATAGACCTGTGATCAATTTTTAAAAGGAAAGATGAATTACTATTACATAGTAAGACCCATTTCTGTGTAAATAAAATGAGTAAAGCATGGGACTCAACAGAAGAAAGGGAAATGGAGATCACAGACCAGAAACCATTCTTCTAATGACCAATAAGCATCTGCCCTCCTCTGGGTTTCCTGAAGTCCAAGACCCTACTCCCTCGTGACAACCAGAACCTAACCCAAGGGTCCCTGGCCTGCTGGCCCTAAAAGTCTTCACCAGGTTTTAGTCTGCTGCCTGATCTGACCATATTACCTACATTCTCTCTGCACCTAAAAAGTCAGAAACTGTAAGAGAACCATACAAGTTACATAGCACCTAATAGCTTAGCAACACTGCCATCGGGGCCTGTGTGATCTCCCTGGAGATCCTGGAGCACATGACTCTGCAATTCAAGTCTGACTTGTTATTATTATTTTTTTTAAGTTTATTCATTTATCTTGAAAGAAAGATTGCGTGCAGGCACACGAGTCAGGGAGGGGCAGAGAGAAGAGGAAAGAGAATCCTAAGCAAGCACCAAGCTCAAGGCAGAGCCTGAGGCAGGGCTCAGTCTCACAACCTTGAGATCACAACCTGAGCCATTATCAAGAGTCAGATGCTTTTGGGGTGCCTGGGTGACTCAATCCGTTGGGTGTCCAACTTTGGCTCAGGTCATGATCTCACGGCTCGTGAGTTCGAGTCCCGTGTTAGGCTCTGCGCTAATAGCTCAGAGCCTGGAGCCTGCTTCAGATTCTGTGTCTCCCTCTCTCTCTGCCCTTCCCCGGCTTGTGCTCTGTATCTCTCTCTCTCTCTCTCTATCTCTCTCTATCTCTCTCTCTCTCTCAAAAATAAATAAACATTAAAAAAAAAATTTTTTTTTTAAGTCAGACGCTTAACTGATTGAGCCACCGAGCCACCCCCAAAATGATAACTCATTTGAGGAGCAAATGGATAGCTCAGTCAGTTGAGCATCTGACTCTTGACTTCAGCTCAAGTCATGATCCCAGAATCGTGGGATCGAGCCCCAAGTCAGGCTTTGCGCTGACAGCACAGAGCCTGCTTTGTTTGGATTCTGTCTCCCTTTCTCTCTGCTCCTCCCCTGCTCGTGCTCTCTCTCTCTCTCAAAAATAAAATCAATCTCTCTCTCTCTGCCCTTCTGCCCTGCTTGCACTTACCCTCTTTCTAAAATTAAAAAATAAATAAAAAATAACGATGACTCATCTGAGTATGTACTATGAAATATAATCATAGTCTATTTGAGATGGCTAACTAATAATTATATGAAAATAATATTGGCTTTTCTTTTAAACAAAGTCATATATTTTGTCATAAGAAATGTAAATCAAAGGGCGCCTGGCTGGCTCAGTCAGTGGGGTACGTGAGTCTCAATCTTGATCTCTGGGTTGTGAGTTTAAGCCCCACATTGGGTATAGAGATTACTTAAAAATAAAATCTTAAAAGAAATGTAAATCAAATGTAATCAAAATGTAAATCAGTTTTTGTTTCCCACAGGGGGTTCATCATTAACAAATCAATGTTATACAGAAAGAATAAACATCCCATACTACTTTCATGCAAATAACACACAATAAGATGTCAACCCCAAATCTTAAACACTCAACAAGAACAAACTATGTAATTGAGAAAATGTTAACAGTCTGCAGAAGAACTTAGGTACCTCTGCATTATTATAAAAAGCTGTGCTATTTTTTTCTTGTACATCTTCCCCTCGTGCTGTAAAGAAAGTTAGTGGGTAGAAATCCTTGTGTGCTGGTTGCTTTCCACTGGCCATCAGTTTGCCCTCATAGAAGAGCTCAGAGGTGTAACTGAAAAAAAAAAAAAAAAAAAAAAAAAAAAGACCAAAATAAATACATACATACATACATACATTCATAGTAATTTATCATCAAAATTAATTCCACCCATAAAAAAAATTATCAGTCAGTTCTAATAATTTTGCTTTATGTCCCTAATTAATTTAACACTTATGAGGGCAAGATTTTCTCCAAAAGTAACCACAGCAGTAACAACAGGGTAGGCTCCTGGTATACCATTGCTAAATGAATTGATCTGGCAAGGTATGAAGCCAGAATACAGAAAGAAAAGGAAGAAATGACAATAGTTCAATACTAGATGAAAAGCTTGCTCTATGAGGAAATTGCAAGCTAGTTTATTTTCTTGGTTAATACATATTTTTATTTATATGGTTCATTTACTTACACATGCAAACACAAAGACACATAGACCCCGAAACACAGAATTGAAGGACACTCAAGTCTTCAAATGTAAAATGAATACTTTTTCCTGCTGAAGATAGCAAGTATTTGATTTATTACTGACTGAAGAAAATGACTGGCAATAATAAAAAGAGAATCACATTTTAGGACATTGATAAAAGATATACTCAAGTCTAAATTTACTTTTATATCTTATTGTTTTCAGAGAATCCTAAAAATTGTTTTCACTGACTAAAATGATTTTATTAAACTTTAAAACACGAGGTTTTGGGTGGGGTTAATGACTGAAAAGGAACACAAAGGAGCCTTCCAGATATTCTGTTTCTTGATCTGGATGCCGGTTACATGGGTGTGTTCAGTCTGTGACTGTTCACTGAGCTGTCACTTATGATATTTTTAGTTTTATAGATGCATACTACATTTAATAGAAAACCTTTAAAAACTTTATGACTAAGTTTCATGGTTTTTCCTTCCTTCCTTTTTATAACAGATTCCTTGTATAACATAACCAGACATAAAAGCAAATCAGTATGTCAATATATCTGTTTACTACATGACATAGTTTTACATACGTATTACATATTTAGTCACAGAAAAATATCATAACTGGTAGAATTTAAAGTTGTAGTTTCCAATAAGAGACTCTTAAAAACTGAGAACAAACTGAGGGTTGATGGGGGGTGGGAAGGAGGGGAGGGTGGGTGATGGGTATTGAGGAGGGCACCTGTTGGAATGAACACTGGGTGTTGTATGGAAACCAATTTGACAATAAATTTCATATTTAAAAAAAAAAAGAAAGAAAGAAAAGAAAAGAAAAGAAAAGAAAAGAAAAGAAAAATAAGTAAATAAAGTTGTAGTTTCCAGGACTCCCCTACTTTGTGAAAAATTGCAGCTGACTTTTGAGGTATTCTGTTACAGAAATAAAATTTAACATAATTTCCAACACTGGGGACACCATATAACTGTGCTGGGAATAGACTGTCCCTAGTAACGGTGCCATTTTGAGTTCTCCTCTACCACACCAGAAGAAGGGTGACACAGAAGGGGCAGATCACACCTACTTGATGATAGCTTCATGGGAGCGGTAATTCTCACACAGGAGGATCCTACAGGGAAACTCGGCAGGGTAATGCTCATAGAGTCGATCAAGTAATGACACATGAAGGTTTCTCTCCCTGGCAAACTCGCTGTAAACAAAAGGACTGAGCTGTAACAGACAAACATACAGAGAAAATTTAACTAAATACACAAGTAGTATTTGTATAACCTACTTATAAAAAGTCCATTATGCTGAAACTTCTGATGTACTAAATCTCAATGCTGGAATAAGCAGAATCAAAAATATTTTCTCTAAACAATTTTACTACTGCACAGAACTTGGCTAAAATTTCTAACTTTTCACTTCATTCTGTCAACAGTAGCCTATAGTCAACAAAGGGCTCCTCCAACATAATAATAAACAGCTACTACTTCTGGAACTTCAGGGATACAACCCATTGCATCACTGGAGGGAGTCAATGAGTTATTTCACTAAAATTGATCAGCTATTTAAAATGGTGAGCTGAGGGGCGCCTGGGTGGCTCAGTCGGTTAAGCGTCCGACTTCGGCTCAGGTCATGATCTCACGGTCCGTGAGTTCGAGCCCCGCATCGGGCTCTGTGCTGACAGCTCGGAGCCTGGAGCCTGTTTCAGATTCTGTGTCTCCCTCTCTCTCTGACCCTCCCCAGTTCATGCACTGTCTCTCTCTGTCTCAAAAATAAATAAACGTTAAAAAAAAAAAAAAATTTAAAATGGTGAGCTGGAAGGATACACAGCCTCTGACTAAAAGATTTTTAATAATTAGTGAAATAACATTTTTTTATCTCATAAAGTATAAGGTTAGTCATTCTTGATCATCCCTTTGATCGCTAAAGAACAAAATTAAACTACTTTTGCTAAAGAAACAAAACAATTTCTTCCTCCACATTCAACTCTTTCCTGGATGTCTTCATGGCTACACCACTATATTGGTTCAATTTCAACTGCGGCAGAAGAGAAAGAACTTCAAACTGCAACTTTGTAAAACAGGTATTAATAGAAAAAGTGTACTTCTCTTTCATATATAGGTATTGAAAATTAGTCACATTCTTTGAGATTGGGACTATTATTTTGAATTAGGTGTACTTTGTTCCCTATGATGGCGGGGAAAAAAAAAAATCAACCCTTCATGAAAACAAATGTTAGGGACAAAAATTGGGGAACTGTAGGAAGAATCATTAAAATTTATTTTATAAAGAAAAGAATTCTATTCTATTCTATTCTACTCTATTCTACTCCATTCACCCTATAGAAATCTGAACTTTAAATTCAAAACATGAAAATTATAAACACTGATAGACTCCTCCATTCCACTCTAGATCCAAAACAGTGGGATGAAGTACTTAAACTGTAATGGATGGCACAATTTCAAGGGATGTTTTAGAAAACAGAATATTAAACAGGAAATTGTACTTAGAAGTCCCTTCACGACGATGACGCAGAGGGCACGCACCTGCATGTGGTCACCAGCCAAGACAATCCGCGTATTTTTAGCTGCTAACGCTAGAGGCATAATGGTTTCACACTCCATGGCCTGGGCAGCTTCATCTAACAGAATGTGTGTAAAAAACCCTACAAAGTACAGTATAAACACAGTAAGGCAGATTTAAAACAGCAATAAAGGTAGCAGGAGTTCTGTTCTTTTCTGCTAAGGAAAGACTTCAGTGTGCTGATTTCAGAGTTAGGGGTACTTTTAAGCCAATCCTGAATTTAGAAAATCGTCGATTTAAATCATTATTTAAAGAACAGAGAGGACAGGAAATAACCATTTTAACCAATAATAGATATGAAATGGTATTTGATGCTAAGGGCCCCAAGATTAACAGTTGATGGAGTATATATAAAAAAGATGTTTGAAGTACAAGATAGCAGCTTTTCACCAAAAAGAAGGACCAGCAACTAAACACTGATAGTCTTCTCACTATTTATGTGGTGAAACATCGAAACTAAAATAATGGTAGTTTATAAGTAATTCTAGCTTTACCATGCATATTAAACATTAAAATAAAGAAATCATACCTAAAATCTAATATAAGGGAGAAAGTTATAATCTAACCTTTACTGAAACAAAGGGGAGGGGGTAACTGATTAGCAGATTCACTAATTTGATTATTTAGGGTTTGTTTCATGTGTTTATATATGTGGCTAGACAGACTGATAAAATTGTTTAGTCTTAAGAGCCTACCCTGGCTGGGGAGGGGGAATCACTAGTGTGCAAAAAGTGAAAGGTGAATGTCAAAAACATATGTCATCTAATGTCCCCCAGATGCAAACCCCACAGTAGGAGACATCCCACATCTTGACTGCCACCGCCACTCACACTGGGGCACAGGATTCCAGTACAGAAAGGAAGAGAAAGTCCTGTTGCCCCTAAGGACGGAAAGAGGCAAAAATCTCCTCACGGTCTCAACGTGGAGAAGGAAAATGTTCTGCCCTACTGTCAACACACCGAGGCAGGAAGAAGGGGGTCTTCTTTTTATTAGCATAGCAAAGAAACAAAATGGTTTCTCAACAAAATGACAAGCTATAAACCTTGCTGGGTTAATTAGCTAGCTGCCTGTGAGGAGGGTCCAAGAACCTACCCTCTATTTCTATGTACACCAGCAAGTTCCAAACTATCTTTTTATGCAACTTTCTAACGCAACTTGCCTTGAGGTTGGGAACTTTCTAAATCGTACTGACCGGAAGTAATAGCCCCCCATATCATCCACTCATACAAATGGCTATGGTTGATAGTGTATGTATCAATCACTGTTGTCTATTTCCTGACAGTGGCCTAAACATGATATAGACCCCTGTTAAGGAGACTCTGTGCTTTTTGTCCTACAAAACTAATTACTTGAAAACTACTGTTTTCATTAGATAACGTTTTAATTAAACAGAGGTAGGCTTGAATCAGCAACGGGATAAATCATGAAACTGTTATAGCTATTGCTAAAAGCTAGTAAAGGTAACTTGAATTAATCAAATTAATGGAGCCAGAGCCTTATCTATAGAAGAACCCTCCCTCCACAGGGCTGAATGAAATGAAATCAGGTATAAACACCCAGAACAAAGCACACAGGCGACTTGTAAGTGTTCTTCTACATTCTTGCTCTTCAAAGCCATTCTTAACTTTCTCACAAAACTCTACTGCCTCGGAGGTTTGGGCATTTCATCTAAGGGCACACAGGCAGAGTAGAACCATAAAGTAATGAGACTGATTGTTAAATAAACATACCAAAATTTACATTTCAAATAAGTGTTGTTCCATTCAAAGAAGTCAGTTGGGAGGAAATAGAACTCATTCCAATGATGCAGTCACTTTTCAAAACATTTTTGAAACTCTGCTTTTGTAACTGCCCTCACCAGCCAGCTATGAGCTGCGTGCACAAGAAAATAAGTCTCATTACATGAGAGGCACGTCTCTCTCTCTCTCTTTTTTTTTTTTACCCCTAATGGTGTTGCTCAGTTTGATCACCTACCTCATTTACCAAACATGTCTCAGAAAGATTTTGAAGCTCTTCTGAAATTAAATCTACCCTCAAAAAAAAAAAAAAAAAAAAAAGTCTGGCCACCATTCATTCACTTTAGATAAACAGAGGTTTATCAAGGGCCTCCAGGTGTCTATACCCTGGGCCAGATGCCAGGAATTCAAGGTGAAGAGAACAGTATCTACTTTCCAGGGACTTGAAGGTTCATAAGAATCTGTCACTGGCTCTGAAAGCAATTCCAAAAGGAGAGAGCAAAAAAGTGTTGAGCAATGTCAACCATGATAATATGGCAGTAATAAATGAATATCCTTCCAAAGCAAATACCTTAAAGTGGTACCACTTTTTGATGGTTAAGTTCTGCCATTATGTATCAGAATTACTTGTCACCTTGTATCTGTACTTCATGTAATATTAGCTTGACTTTACAGATTCCTGTACTTCAATATAATCTTAATAGTATGTCTAAAAAAAAATCTATCATGATTGCTGTCTCTACACTATGAAAGTATTTTACAACAAAAATTTGAGAAAATTGTAAAAAGCACTACTATCCAAATTTGAATTTTTCACATGACTGGTAGTAAGTAAATGCCATCTGATCAGAGAACAAATAAAAACAGTAGTCACTCAAAAGTCTAAACTAGGGGTTGACTTTTTTTTCCTTTGTAAAAGGGCCAAACAGTATATATTTTAGGTTTTGTTGGCCATACAATCTGTTTCATCTACTCAATTCAGCTGCTGTGGCACAAAGGCACCCATAGGTAATACACAGTTAAACAGGCGTGGCTGTGTTCCATCCAATAAAACTTTATTTACAAAAACAGACAACAGGCCAGATTTGGCCCACAGGCTATCGTCTGCCAACCCCTGGTCTAAACTGAATGCAGAGGCCCCAAGCATTCAGGGACACCCTATCTGTGTCTTGAGTCAGCATACCAGGTTCAAGGTCCAACTGACAGAGGTACTGGGAAGTATTCAATGTAACAACCACCACTCGGTGTTTAAGAATATCTTCTTTCTGTGGCATCTGAAAGGTGGAATGTGCGCTTGAGATCAAACAGTACTGATGCACAACTGGGTGGACAGTCTTTACCCAGCGATTTCTGAAATATACCCTATAAAAGAAGACAATATTTCCTATTTATATTTATTAACATCTTACCAGCATTATAAAAAAAAAAATGACATTATTATGTGAAGACTATGGTATCTGGAAATTCACAAATAAATCCGATAACCATTAACACTCTACTGAATTAAAATTTAACATACAGCTGTGACTTTGCCCTACCAAAAAAGGATTCAAGAAGAAAGCATATGCATGATCACAAAATAACTATTTATTTTTAAGTGTTCAGATTAACCTTACAGCACAATGATACACAGTTTCATAAGCACTATAGTTTTTAAAATTCGAAACATTCCCCCTTGGGAGTTCCTTTTTGCTAGAATATTCTTATAAAAATATACTTAACTCATATTGCAATTATCTATGCTAACAAAAAACAGTGAGCTGTGCACCTACAGTTATCTGCGTTTCCCATCAGAATATATTCTTACACCTATATGTAAACAGACCCCTATCTAAAGTTCTAAAGGACATTTAAAAATAAATTTAAATTATGGACAACCGGAAAATCTTAAGAAAGATTATCTCGGGGCACCTGGGTGGCTCAGCTCAGGTCATGTCTCAGTTTGTGAGTTTAAGCCCTATGTCGGGCTCTGTGCTGACAGCATGAAGCCTGCTTGGGATCCTCTCTCCCTCTCTCTCTGCCCCTCCCCCTGCTCCCTCTCTCAAAATAATAAAACATTAAAAAAAAAAAGAGAGTATCTCTTCCATTAATTGCAAAAGAAAAATAACAGGCCTCATGCAACAGACTACTTAAATGGTACAGAAACGACTCATCCATCCATCCATCCATCCACCCACCTCCCACCACCCATCTCTAACCGACTCACATACAACAAAGATCTATTGGTGTCCACCATGCTGGAAGCACAGAGGCAAATCACATGATTTGCAAGCTTTCATAAAAGCTTTGATTTACTGTGATTTTAATGGAAAGCTATCAGAGAGTTCTGACAGGGCAGTCACATAATCTGACTTATGTTGTTAAAGGACCACTCTATTGCTCTATACGGAATATATTGTTTGGGGAGGTACTTTGTAGGCCAGACAGTGGGGTGCTCATAAATGCTGAACAGCCAGCTTGGAGGGTGGGGGTGGAGCTGACGTGTAGTGTTTGCTGACTTTTGTGGTATAAAATCTACTACCATGGCCAATTTCAAGCTAGCAACATGATGTCACTGAACATGAACTTGGGAAGGCACGTACATGACTGGCTCTCACAAGCCACTACAAGCGGGCTGCAATACACCGCTGACAGGGGCAGAGGCACGGGCAGGGGAGAGAATCAGGGAGACCAGTTAGGAGGTTGTTGCAAGGGTCCGGAAGAGAAAAGAGGGCAGCCTGGCCCACGGTGATAACAGTGAAGATGTGAAAATGGCTGGATTCACTATACACTTTGAAGGTAATGCTGACAGGACTTGACTGGTGAACCAGATGTGCAGTTTAAAAGACAGTATGATTCTGTGCCTTTGAAACTGGATGAATGACAGTGGTGTTTACAAAGATGGTGAAAGTTGAGGAACAGATTTGAAGTGGGAACTGAGAATTTGGTTTTGGACAAATTCAGTAGCAGACATCCACGGGGGATGTCCAATAAGCAGGGGGATATAGAAGCCTGAAGTTTGGAAGAATATCCGGGACAAGACCTATACAATTGGGATACTATTTCAACCAGCGGACTACATGAGATCAGTTGGAGAGGAAATGTAGCTAAGAAAGAAACTAGTTGGGAGAATTACTGATGGCAAAAGGAGAGGGATACGGCAAAGGAAACTGGCAAGAAGCAGTCAAAGAAGTAGGAAAGAACTCAGGGGAGTGTGCGGTCTGATCACGGGACATAAACGTCCGTGTCACTAAATCTTCCGGACACTCTCCAGGCCCATCAAGGTACTTGATGTGGTAGCAGCAGCCAGCTCTGTGCTCGTTCCCTCCCCGCAACACTCTCTTCCCTCAGCTTCCACGACTCAACCTTTCCTTGCCTTCCTTCTTCCTCCCCGGGTTAGGGCTCCTCCAAGCTTAGTCTTCACATACTCCTCTTCTTGGCCTCTGTTCTCCCCCTGACGATCTCAGGCCAATGGTTTTGATCACCACCAATAAATACTCTAATAACTCACGTTTTTCTCTCTCCAGCCACGACCTCATCTCTGAGCTCCAGGATGCAATCCAACTTTTTATTTAACACTTGTCTCCTTTAGGATATTTCAAAGGCAGCTCAAATGTAATATGCACAAATCCTAATCTCAGGATCTTCTAAAAGGTGTTCTTCATGAAACACTTAGAACTGGTTATTGCTTTTAAGCAAAGCAAAGCCCCCCTCCCACACACACACAAAAAAGGTATTTAATAAATATCCAAAGTATAAATTATAAGAGAAAAGTAAAGAAATATATTTTGGGACGCCTGAGTAGCTCAGTCAGTTGTGCATCTGACTTGATTCTGGATCAGGTCATGACCCCGGGGTCATGGGCTCGAGCCCCACACTGAGCTCCACGCTGAGCATGGAGCCTGCTTAAGATCCTCTCTCTCCCACTGCCCCCCCCCCCGCTCATGTGCTATAAACGAAATATATATATATATATATATAATGTATATATATATACATATATACATATAATGTATATATATATACATATATATACACATTATACATATATATTCATTATATATATATATATATTCATTATATGTATATAAATGAAATATATGACTATTTCTATAAATAAAAAAAAAAAGAAATGTATTTTAAAAACATTACTCTGGGGGCACCTGGGTAGTTCAGTCAGTTAAGCATCCAACTCTTGGTTTTATTTAGCTCAGGTCATCATCTCACAGTTCATGGGTTCATGCCTCACATCAGGCTCTGCACTGACAGTGCAGAACTTGCTAGAGATTTTCTCTCTCTCTCTGCCTCCCTCTCTCTCTCTCTCTGCCCCTCCCCAACGCACGTGCGTTCTCTCTCTCAAAATAAATAAACTTAAAACAACAACAACACATTACTTGGATAGGAAGGACTATAAACTTGGTAAGAGTAACCAATATCACTTCTAAAATATGCAAAAATGTTCAACAACATATTTTAGGTTTTAATAAAAAATGTTTAATCAGATCAACAAAGCAGAATTTACTTTTAAATATATGAAAAATCTCATTTTACAAATATATAAAAAATCATTTACAAATTCTGATTCCATTAACTAAAATACGTGTTTAAACACATAAATTACTAGAAACTAAACTCCAAAATGTTATTAGTATTTATCTCTGTGTGGTGAGATTATAGATAATTTTTATTTTCTTCCTTATTTTCTAGATTTTCCATACTTTCCATGGTAAAACTGGAAAAATGGTTTTTCAAATTATTCATCAAAACTCATGCCAAGTACCACTTCTCCCTCAAAGAAAAAATAAAAATTGAAGTTCTAAGTCTCACTACTGACTTTTTTTGCAGTTACCTTGGAAAGCCACCTCATGTTGAAGCTAACAAAAAGACAAAGTTTGATCATTAGGCCTGTATTTCCTTAAAAATACAATATTCTAGTGCTGACTTCAAAACAATTTAAACATTTTCTTGGTACTTTCATTTTGCACAACAGTTAAGGTGGACACTGTCTATAGGATTATCTAAAACACACCTAACAGGGGCACCCAGGTGGCTCAGCTGGTTAAGTATATGACTCTTGGTTTCAGCTTAGGTCACAATCTCACGGTTTGTGAGTTCGAGGCCCGAGTTGGGCTCCACACTGACAGTGCAACACCTGCTTGGGACTCTCTCTCTCTCTCTCTCTCTCTTTCTCTCTCAACTCTCTCTCTGCCCCTTGCCTGCTTGCATCCTCTGTCTCTCTCTCTCAAAATGACTAAACAAACTTTAAAAAAAATACACCCAACATTTTCAAAACTGGAGAATAGTGACAAGTGACATATTCAAGCTCACAGTATGCAATATGACACCAATTAAGTAATTTACAGACTTCTAGAAACAAACCATCCAGAGATCCCACATGAATTATGTGGAGCAGGAGACTGTCTGGTAATACATAATCTTAATTCACTGCAATTTTATTCATGTATTGAATTCATATGCAATAAACAACCCAGCAAAATGTTATTATTCAAGACACTACAGAATCAGAAAGACTTGATCCCAGAATAAAATCTATTACTTTGAAAATCTATATAGAACAATAAATACCTTCCACTTGCCCAGAAAGCAATAAACATACACTTTCCATAGAGGACCTCGATCTACTAAGGAATCTGCCAGAACCAGATACTGATCAGCAGAACCACACACAGAAACTGTGTTTTCCTCTCTCTTCCATCTTAAAGTCTACTAATTCTAATGAAGTAAGAAATAAAAACCAAAACAAAATGTAATCTAAAATGGTTTCTAAAACCTCCATTCCCAAATATCTTAAGCTCAACTCCTGGCACGTAATACTGAATTTTATACATTTCAACCATAAAAGTGTGTTGTTATATTTAAACATACTGACTGAATTAAACGATTTAATGCTTATGACTACTTCCACACTTTATGGCATTTACCAGGGCCCACTCGGGACTACACGGTGCAGGAGACAAACTCTTACATCATAGAGACAGCACATCTTCCAAGTCACAGACAGACACTTGGTGCCCTCTTGTGTTCTTTCCCCTGCATCCTGGGACAATTCAGATAAAGCTAATCTCCCCAGAGTGCTCAGCCGTTCTAATGCCCTCTATCCCATCTCCCAAACCTCTCGTGTTCAAGGTCTAGCAGGGCAATTGGAAACTAATCTGAGTTAATGTAGTAACAGATGGCACTAATAAATTGTAATTATTCAATGCATTATCCTCCTAGGAACTACATTCACAAGTTGACACCTTTCCCAAAGAGAAAAACTATGGTAAAAATGTAGGGCCACAAAAAGAAACTATTAGGAAAGTCAAGACTTTTCTTATTTTATCCCATTTACTAAATAAAATAATTTGAAGTTTATATGTAGATATTTTTCCAGCTTTTTGACTGAACCACTCTTGAGATGTGTGGAGAGGTGAGATTTTCTGCTAGAGGCGAGTTTCTGTTTGTGGACCGCTACAACTATACAGACCCTATTGAAACAGAACTTCTTATTCTACAGATTTCAATGTACTATGTGGATTATAACCTCCAAAACATTACTTTACATGAGAAAAGCTAAACACAATGCTAGTCCCATGGTGGGGCTCTTCTGCCCCAAATATCAAATGACCTACCCTAGGTCAATCAAGATTCCAGGGGACTTTCCTCCACTGTTTCTAAGTCAAGTACACCACGATAATTGAGGCTGTCACCATCCCCATATAACACATACATACACAAACATAAACAGACACACACACCAACAATAAAAGCAAACAAAACAAACACCTCCATTAAAGTAAGGACACTCAGAGCAAAACTGCTACTCACTACTGAGTTTTCACTTATGACTAAAAAAGATTCGAATCTGACACAAAATAGGTACTGATGAACTTATCCACTGATAAATACCACATTTTCATTTTCATTTACAGTGATTATATATAGGTGATGTTTTATTAAATACAACCGGGTTCTAATGGATTATTTCTGCTCTAATTTATCTTCCAGAGTTAAAACAAAGTATGGCATAAAACCCTGTGTTAGCAGGTCACACCACATTTTTCTCTTTTGTTCTTCTTTATGCAATTGTAAAATCATTCAAATGGCTTTGGTTGTGCTTAAGAATTAAATAGCATAATCTCATTTTTCCATGCCTGGACTCAACTAGAAATAAAAAGTTAGTGGATTATGATTCAAAAGTGTGGTTAGAAATTAACTGATAAACAATAATTGTATTCAAACAACACAGGGCATGACATATTAGTTTGTAAAATGGCAAAACTAAACATTAATTCATATAACAATGAAAGCAAATGGTGTAATAAACAACCATTTAATGATTCTTTATTGTTTTCTGAAGAAAAGGATTTTATTCCCCCACAATCTGTGTTTAAGTACATTTTATATCCATATACACTCAAAAGGACCTTTCTATATCAACGTATACGTTTCTTCTACACTTTGTCTCTTACATGATAGCAAAAAGTTGTAAATACCAGTCAGTTACATTTTGTTACAGAGATCATTTCAGTATTTCATGCGTCTCTAATGGGTAGTTCCTATGAAATTACCTGCATGATCACAGTCAAAATCTTATGACCACTGCATGACTACTCTGCCATGCAAACTATGCTAGAATTTTAATTAAATTTGATTTAAACAAATCATATTTATATTAGTTCATCATAGTAGCTTTTAGAGGTACACATCAAAATCTGCTCAACATTTTTACATACAAAACTTAAAAAAGGATGTCTTTCTCTTTGCTTAATGTTTACGAAATGAATGGTCGAAGATTTTTAAATTTTTCCTTAATTTTAAATGGCTTCTTCAAAAGGCATAACCTCCAAATGCCAATACACAGTTCAAGATTTTGTATTCTCGAAGTCACTAAAATCTTTACAGACACCTTTTCTTAAGAATAACAAAGTATGATACAGATACATAATAAGCCTTAAAAAAATACCTGAGAGGTCTTGCCTGGGGATTGCCTGCTTCTACATATGGATGTAAATAATCCTTTATGTAGAGATCAGCAGCACTATTAGAATGGGTGCAAATGAGAATCCTGCTGAAATAAACGGTGCAAATAAAAAGAATGATAAAACACAAAGCTATTCAAGCAGTAGAATACCAAACAAAAGCAGCGGCCATCTTAACATTACACATTCCCCTCAGCCTACTCAGTCTTGTCTACATATCATTCAGTGATGTTTTTAGGAAACTGTACTACTCTTTAAGCTGTCGAGGAAACTGGTTCCCCCAAATCATTTTTTACATCTATCACACAAAATGTTTTTTATATGCCCAACTCGTCTGGCTCTAACATATATCACAATTCCTTAGCAGTCTTGGAGCTTTGATGGCTATGTAAAAGCTATCATTCTCTACATTGCCAATTTTTAAAAACAGTATATTTTGAAAGAATTCAAATTTTAGTCCTTTGGGGTTTTGGTGTGGGTCTTTTTTTTTTTTTTTTTTTTTTTAATTTTCTAAGCTGAATTAAAAATTGTCTTAGCTTTGCATTCACAACAAGAACAGAGGTCGTGCCCTCCTAATGAAATCGGAGCACACATAGCACCATCTCACCTCGTCTCCTGCTGCTGGAGTATGTGCTTGACGGCCTGAGCTAGAGTGAACGTTTTGCCTGTCCCATAGGGTCCGATGATGAGGACGGGAGGCAGCTGGATTGAAAGAGGAGTTGTGATGGCCAGAACAGCCTCTTTCTGTTTTGCATTCAGCCGAGGATCCAATTGCTCGTCCCACTGTCTATAGGAAATAAAAATTTATTTTAAACACATGCATCTTTTAATAAACAAAACACAAGAGGATGCTTAATTTTATGGAACCACTAAAAATACTAAAGAAACAGGGGCGCCTGGGTGGCTCAGTCGGTGAAGTGTCCAACTCCAACTCAGGTCATGATCTCACGGTCCGTGAGTTGGGAGCCCCGCATCGGGCTCTGGGGTGACAGATCACAGCCTGGAGACTGCTTTGGGTGTGTGTGTGTGTGTGTGTGTGTGTGTCCCTCTCTCTGCCCCTCCCCCACACATGCTCTGTCTTTCAAAAATAAACATTAAAAAAACAACTTTTTTTTAATATTCAAGAAACAGTGTCTGTAACAACAAATGCTTATTCTATAACTTCTTTTTAGAAAACTACCCAACAGAGTTGGCACAGGCTGTTGATCAAAACTCACTTTAATTACTTTGTCCTATTCCAAGTGCAGAAAGATTCTGATAACTTTAGAAAGCACACAAGTCTAGCTGCTGCCATGTCTATAAATAGTAATGGCAATGGCTCAAAAATGTAATTTCCCTGTTACATAAAGGTATCCGAAAACTTTTCTGGTAATAAAGAAGTATTAGTTTCTTCACATTAGCAAGTAAAATGCAAAAGGGAGACGAACCGAATTTCAAATTCTAGTTCACGGAAAGATTTCTTTAGTGAAGTTTAAAACAAGAGGCAAAGAAAAAACTTCTACGTCCTTGGTTGAGAGATACTCAAATGTCACAAAGTTCCGAATTCAGAAAATAGCAGTTTTTTAAAAAAAGATATCAAACGCCAAACAATACGAATTGTTTTCTAATATTTTCCCACATAATATACATATGTCCTACTTTGCAGGGTAGAGAACACCTGTCATGGTAGCACAAATGGCTGCTGTAATGAGATCTATCTTATGAGCGTCCCTTCTACGACTTGGCTAAGTTTCGAAGATTTAAATGGACAGCAGATGCTGAAAGGGATCAAACCAAGTAGAGAATCAACAGCATTCTTTCTCACAACTACCATTAAAATACTAAATATTGCAACAACTATGGTAAAAATGTTAGGGATGTGAACCAAAATAGGACGGGCATGTAAAGAGACTCTTAGAAAATTTACAATCAAAGTGCCTACAAAATAATCCTGCAACAGGAGACCATGGTTTAGAGGAAAATTCCTTCTCTCAGAGGCTATACTCTACTTATATCAGAACCTAGTTATTCATGGAAACTCTTAACACTTGCAGTTTTAAAAAATTGTAACTGATGCTGTATTCAGACAGATAATTTCAAACAAATGAAGGTCTCCTAGGAAATGTAAAACCTTAGGAAATAAACGTTGACTATACAAACACATCACTACTTATTTTTCTGGAATTTAAAAGTTTTAAGTAAGAAACAAAAGAACTCTGACCAGTGGCACTGGTTTTCCTGGCAACCGTCCACTAAAGCTCAAGCTTTTTACTCCAAAGAATCTCTCATCGTTAAACAGCTTAGTGACTCGTAATTCTGCCAGAACATAGCAGCGTTCCATTTTCCGTAAAGAGGAAATTACGTTTGGTGATCACCAAGCCCAGATCCAATCTAGAGAGAGAACTGTGCAACGGTTACCCCAAACCATCCATGGCATCCCCTCTGCCTTCCTCTACTGCTGAGCCTAGACAGCTAGGACACTCCATTCCTCAGCGTCCTCTGCTAAATATCCAATTCTGCCCAATGAGATACAGGAAGAGGTACCTCAGAAGGGCTTCTGTACTCAATAAAACACAAACAAAGCCTCAAAGAAGAAAGCCCTTCTTGCTCCTCTGCCTTCCTCCTTCACCTGGCTGGAATGAGCTCGTGGTTAGTAAAACTGCAGCTGCCATAAGAGGTAATGGACATCAAGAAGGAAACCAACATGCTCTATGGTGCAGAGGAGATGAGACCTGGGTCCCTGACGGTACTGCAGAGTCCTTGCAAGTCCTAGACCACCTACCTCTGGGCCTCTATCTCTACTTGTTTAAGCCACGGTTAGTTCAGTAAGCTGTTACTTGCTTTCATACCTGACCCCAATGGCTCCATTATCTATACAGGGAAATAATGACATGTGCATCAGATGGTCATTCTAGGATCAAATGAGAATACATGCAAGCTGTTTAGGGAAATAACTGAGCAATAAGTGCTCAACTAACGTTAGCTTCTATTACTACGTTGACTAAGAGAGGTTACTTGGCTAATACACACTTTCAAAAACAAACAAAAATTTTAAAAACACCCTCCAGTTCTTCATATTTGATGACTTCAATGACCTTATAAATAAGACAAACAGTAGGTTAAATAAAAAAGTATAAATCTAAGGGATTAATGACAGATTTATGGGTACAGTTCTCAAATACAATTCCTCTGTATTTTATTTATATAGCCCATTCTACTCATCAACTGCTTTAGTGTAAACAAATGCTTCATGTCAGATGAGAAACCATCAGTGTCAGTCCCTTCTACAGTTTCTGGTCATGAATGAAGAAGGCCAATGAGTCCAACAAGTTGTCTTTATTACACCACCTGCTCAATAAAGGGAAGAGGACTTACAATACACATGCCAATTATCTCTGATTTTCACAGTTTAAAGGAAGACAGTCTGTCCAAGTTTATTCTGAATAAAAAATATTTAATCCCTGAACCAAATTAATCCAATGTCCTTTTCCCCATGGTCTAATGCATTGTTACATTTAGTTCAGAGACCACATGCTCAAGAATAATTTCTCAACTTCATTTATCTATATTCCACCTTATCCCAGAAAAGATTTTAAATGGCTAATGGCTTCTGAGTATGTTCCTACCCTCAGTTACCGTTTAGTTACTATTTAAATTACAGTGGTAGGGGGGGGGGGGGGGTCGCCTGGGTGGCTCAGTCGGTTAAACGTCTAACTCTTGATCTCAACTCAGGTCATGATCTCAGGGTTGTGGGATCCAGCCCTACATCAGGCTCCATGCTAAGCATGGAGCCTGCTGAAGATTCATATTCATTCATTCTCTCTCTCTCTCTCTCTCCCCCCCCCCCCCCCCGCCCCAACCCCACTTGTGCGATGGATCTCTATCCTCTATCTCTCCCCCTAAAATCAAAGTTAAAAAAAAAAAAAAAAAGTCTAGAGAGCAAGTTTTGTGTTATGTAACTTTTACAATTTTTTTTTAATTTGTAAGAAATTAAGCATAGGGCCAATTAAACAAACTTCAAGGCGATTCAATCCAGCTAGAACATGGGGGTTTAGAGGGAGAAAGGAAGTGTCAAGTAGAAAAAATAAAAGAAATCTGAAGCTACTGTTGGAAAACCCTGCCAATGGAACCACATAAAGGGTTGATGTTCAGCTGCTCAAACTATCAACGTATCAAGGAGATGCCTTCAGAGATTTGTAAGCAGTGAAACGAAATGATTACTTTAGCAAACTAACTGGAAGAAACGTGTGGGCTGGACCAGAGAGAACGGAAACGCAGCCAGCAGGACAGAAGACCGACTAGAAGGCTACTGACATAGTCCAGCTCTAAATTATACACTGACTGTAGGAATGGATGGAGGGGGAAGGGTAGAGAAAAGATGAATCAAATGGGAATTGAGAAGACTGGATTGTTACAATTAGTGGATCACTGATTACTTTCAGGAGAGTGAGGAAGGGAAAACCAGAGATCACAGGATAAGTATATGAGAATAGCAGAAACATATCAACTACTCCTGCTTGAGAATTCTGGCAGTAAAAAAAAAGAATGGGAAAGGGATAGTGAAGGTAAGCAAAACAAGGGAGAAATAATTTTGTGTGTGTGTTGTGAGGCATGGTGTGCTTTGTTCTGTTTTTAGAATCAAAAGAAATGGAACGTGAGGGGAAGAGATATATGCCACTTCTAGGCCTGGCCCATAAAAATGTCCCACATGATCCTGTGCTCATTCTTTCCCTGCCTGTCAGCTGGATGTCAACATGCAGGGTGAAACCTTGGAAACCATGTACTGAAGATACCAGATCCTCCATCAGTGATGGAACCGGGCTGCCCAACCATGACTGGATTGACATGAGTAGTAAATAAATACACTTCTATTGTGGAGAGCCACTGAGATTAAAAAAGAAAGAGAAGGGAAAGAAAGGTAGAATGAATAGGGCATCAGCAGGGGCCAGGAGGATAAAAATCCAAGGAAAAGGACCAAGAGAAAGATGCAGTCATATGTCTGTCACTGTTCGTATGGAAACAAATTAGAACTATCGCTATAAAGATATTTACGAAGGGGCACCCAGGTGGCTCAGTTGGTTAAGCATTCAACTCTTGATTTTGGCGCAGGTCATGATCTCACAGTTCATGAGTTTGAGTCCTGCATCGGGCTCCACGCTAATGGTGCAGAGCCTGCTTGAGATTCTCTCTCTACCTCTCTCTTGCTCCTTTAGTTCTTTCTCTCTCTCTCTCTCAAAATAAGTAAATAAAAAGATACTCGGGAAGATGCACCAAAGTGAATTTAAGCAGGAAAATATTTATACAACCATTAACCTGAGAGCAGTTTCAGAAATACTATCTTCTGTGATACTTTCTCCATTTTCTTACATTATAAAAATGCCTCCTATATGAAAAAATCATTTTAAATTAACGCTTGAACCACTTTTTAAAAAGTCCTAATTTTCCCATTCAACTTCTACTCAAAAATATTCCTGAATTGCTTGGCATTCTGTCAAATTAAGGTTGTTGAGAAAAACGATAGAACTCATTTAGACACTGAGAAAAAGTGAAGAAAATACATGACCAATCCCAAATGTTTCCTTCTAAGGGCTCTTTTACTCTCCTTTCTCAACTAAAACATGGCGCCTGGAGATTATAGCAAATTCTCTTATAAAACTATATTGACATTATTTGATACAGATGTTCAACATAAGATTAACATAACTTCCTTTAAGGAGGCATCTCCTTTTTTATACCTGTTGGGACTCCAAGGTATGGTTGGAGTCATAGTGATGTCTGGAAACAAAACCCCATTGTCCTTGATCCTGTCTAGCGCATAATGCATTTCACAGAGGGGTAACCGATTTAATTGAAACTGAAGTTCAACCTGAAACACAAAATGAATTAAAAAAAAAAAAAAACACATTAACACAAACAAACAACCATTAACACAAACATCAATACTTGCACCTTGCTTGCTAGAAAACTTTGTGGAGATAACCTTTAAAGGGAAGCCAAGTTTAGAGATTCTTTTAAATGTAATGAGACTTTAATAAATTATTATGGCTAATATTTGCTTTACTATGCACTTTACATAAATGATCTCATTTAGTAGTACCAATGATGTATATATCATTATTAACCTCATTTTAACCTCTAAAGTGAAGTGCTTGTGAATTACTTCATATCTAAATAAAGGTTATCTGATTCCGCCATATTCCTATTAATAACATTTGATAAAATCAGTAGAACATAGGGGCGCCTGGGTGGCTCAGTCGGTTAAGCGTCCGACTTTGGCTCAGGTCACGATCTCTTTGGGAGTTTGAGCCCCGCATCAGGCTCCGTACTGACAGCTCAGAGCCTAGAGCCTGGAGCCTGCTCTGGATTCTGTGTCTCCCTCTGCCTCTCCCCTGCCCCTCCCTCTGTCTCTCTCAAAAATAAATAAAACATTAAAAAAAAGTTTAAAAAACAAAAATCAGTAGAACATATGTGAAATATCAGCTTTCAAGTGATAAAAACCAAGCATAGGACACTATCAATTTACTACAAATAAACAACATTCACCAAATTTTATGTTTTAAAAGAAAAAGGGGGTGCTTGAGTGGCTCAGTCAGTTGAGCATCCGACCTCGGCTTAGGTCGTGATCTCATGGTTCATGCCGCGTTCGGCTCCGTGCTGACAACTCAGAGCCTGGAGCCAGCTTCGGATTCTGGGTCTCCTCCTCTCTCTGCCCCTCCCCTGCTTGCGCTCTCTCTCTGTCTCTCATAAATAAGTAAATGTAAATGTAAAAAAATAAATAAATAAATAAATAAAAAGGAAAAGGAAACAAAGAAAGAAAATTTTAAATTTTTTTTTCAACGTTTTTTATTTATTTTTGGGACAGAGAGAGACAGAGCATGAACGGGGGAGGGGCAGAGAGAGAGGGAGACACAGAATCGGAAACAGGCTCCAGGCTCCGAGCCATCAGCCCAGAGCCTGACGCGGGGCTCGAACTCACGGACCGCGAGATCGTGACCTGGCTGAAGTCGGACGATTAACCGACTGCGTCACCCAGGCGCCCCAAGAAAGAAAATTTTAAAAAAGAGGGGCGCCCGGGTGGCTCAGGCGGTTAAGCATCGGACTCTTCACCTCAGCTCAGGTCCTGATATCAAACTCTTGAGTTCGAGCCCCGTGTTGGGTTCCACACTAGGCATGGAGCCTACTTACATAAAAAAATAAATGAACAAATGAATGAGTGAATGATTAGCTTTCTGGTTAACTAGGGCAGAGTGAACACACGTTCACCAAAAAAACCATACAGAGAAGAGAATATGAACCACCTCAGGTGAGAACTGTCCCTGGATGTAGCTTAGCTTCCTTTAATTTGTTCTTCTGCTGATTTAAAATTCCAGGGTTGCCTGGCTGGCTTAGTTGGTAGAGCGTGTAACTCTTGATCTCGGGGGTTGTGAGTTCGAGCCCCAAACTGGGTGTAGAGATTACTTAAAAATAAAATATCCATTAAAAAAAAAAAAAGAAATACATAAAATACAATTCAGGGTGCCTGGATGGCTCAGTCAATTAAGCGTCCAACACTTGATTTCCACGCAGGCCACGATCTCACGGTTCATAAGCTGAAGTCCCATGTTGGGCTACACGATGACAGTGTGAAGCTTGCTTGGGATTCTCTCTCTCTCTCTCTCTCTCTCTCTCTCGGGATTCTCTCTCTCTCTCTCTCTCTTTCTCTTTCTCTCCCTCTCTCTCTCAAAATAAATAAACTTAAAAAAACATATAAAATAAAACTCCAATCAGAAAGTTTGGCCTTGTATAAGACTGGAACACGTAGATGTTACTTAGATAAAGACGATTGGTTTTAAGGTCCAATTCTCCACCCGCCACTATAACGCTTCAAAGTCAACTGAACTTCTCATTACGGCAGAGGAATGAAAACAAGGACACTAAGAAAACCACAATTAAGTTGCCCCACATCGAAACACACCTGTGTGTCATAATCAGGCCGAAGATTAAGTTCTTCACAGCATTCCCTGGATATCCTTAAAAATATATATTCTTTTGTTTTCTCTTCAATAGTAGCTTCATAAACCTTCTCTTTGGTTCCCTGGGTCTGTACTAACTTCTCTTTAGGGACTGGTAATAAATAAACAGCATTGACTTTGGTCATCACCAGCCGTCCAGCCAAAGTATCTTCAGAAAGTGTTTCAGTAAGCTTAAAGCGACCAAAAAGTTGTCCATTCTGAGCATACTTTGCGCCTCCAGAAACTCCCGTGAGCATGAAGCTTGCTAGAATCTGCAATTGCACTTTAAGGTTGAACCTAAAGCATAAGTAGAAAAGGAGTTTGAATATTTCAAATTTCAACTTGATTGAATATTTAATTCAATAATTAATTAATAAGTAATTATTATATTAATTATATGTGTATATATATTATATATATATTATAAATATATAATATATTATATTATAATAATAAATAATTAATTCAATAATTCAAATAATAATTTGAATATTGAAATTCAAATTTCAATATTTTTGATATTGAATATATCAAAAACATAAAAACTACAAGAGTAGAATAAATCAAATTTAAACATACAAAAACGTAAAACTTCATCATTATCAATTCCACTCCATCAAGCTACAAATTATATACATATACTACTTATCTGCCTTTAATCCGTGCTGGAAACAAAACTTTCTTTAAGCGAATGAACTCTCACCCAAGTTACATAAAGACACGTACTTAGTTGAAGAATACGAACATTCTTAACACCTGAACATTTAAGATAACGCTAACTATATTTTAATAAAATGAAGTATTTTAATATTAATATGAAAATCTGCTTAAACATACCATAGGGACCACTGAAACTAAAATGACCTAAAGCCAGTAAGAAATGTGCTATGTGGAAACTACAATGGACTTTTTTTCTTTCAGTGCTATTAACAAATACAATCCAGAAGAAACTTTCTGTTCATGACCACATTGAGACAGTTGTCAGGCAGGAATTATGGGAGGAGATGGTAAAGCCTAGCTTATTACACAACGGCGAGCGCACTCGCTTGCACTCCCACATGTGCACGTGAGCGTGAGAGAGAATATGTGTGTCAAATAAGGGCAGGGAATCAAGATCTACATGGTCAAGAAATAACTGAAAGAAAGATCTGAACTGACAGCTTCCTCCCTTGCCATTTTGAAACAGCGCTGTGAGAGAGAAGACAAAGCAGCAAAAGAGGGAAGGACATTTTCTACTTATTCTTAGGAAAGTTTAAAATACGTGAATAAAAAAATTGTTCTAAAATCTATACATCCATTTTTGGAAAAGGCTACTTTTTAATGGTACTGCTGAACTGTTTTCTTTTCAAATCTTCTTTTGAATACATGATGCCGAGAATGTCTTATAAATTCTTAAGGAAAAAAGGAAACAGAAACTTTTTAAAAATATTGAACATCTCCTTAATGGAAACATCTGCATACAATATTAGGAAAACAAATCTAATTAAAACACCGTATTAAAAATTTGAATAGTGGGCCGCCTGGCTGGCTCAGTCACTTAACGTCTGACCTTGGCTCAGATCATGATCTCCCGGTTTGTGGGTTCAGGCCCCGCATCAGGCTCTGTGCTGACAGCTCAGAGCCCGGAGCCTGCTTTGGATTCTTTCTCTCCCTCTCTCTCTCTGCCCCTCCCCCACTCATGTTCTGTCTCTCAAAAATGAATAAATGTTAAAAAGTTATTTTAAAAATTTGAATATCCATTTACATAAAGTTCCAAAGTAAAAGGGAAGAGAAATATTGTTAGAGAAATCTTTAAGAAAAATAACACATATGAATAGCTATTTGTGCATGTAATAAATAATAGGAGTTTACAAGTTCCAATAGTAATTTAAAAATAAAAAACATAAGGGGAAGCTGGCTGGCTCAGTCAGTTAACATCCGACTTCGGCTCAGGTCATGATCTCACAGTCCGTGAGTTCCAGCCCTGGGTCGGGCTCTGTGCTGACAGCTCAGAGCCTGGAGTCTGCTTCAAATTCTATGTCTCCCTCTCTCTCTGCTCCTCCCCTGCTCATGCTCTGTCTCTCCTTCAAAAGTAAATAAAAACATTAAAAAAAATCTTTTTTTAAATAGAACACATAAGACTACACAAACATACGTAACTACATACTAAAGTTAGTATTCAAAAATGTGGCTTTATATGAATAACAAATGAATTCTAGCAGAATTTGCCATGTGCATGTGTGGAATTATTAAAAATTACATTATAGGGGCGCCTGGGTGGCGCAGTCGGTTAAGCGTCCGACTTCAGCCAGGTCACGATCTCGCGGTCCGTGAGTTCGAGCCCCGCGTCAGGCTCTGGGCTGATGGCTCGGAGCCTGGAGCCTGTTTCCGATTCTGTGTCTCCCTCTCTCTCTGCCCCTCCCCCGTTCATGCTCTGTCTCTCTCTGTCCCAAAAATAAATAAAAAACGTTGAAAAAAAAAAATTAAAAAAAAAAAATTACATTATATTTTTCTCATTCTCTACACATATTTCACTAGATGCAAACTAGAAAAGTAGGGTGATAACTTAAAGAAATACAATTTGTATGTTAACTAGTTACATTTGGCTCCTTAAAGACCAGAGCGTGCAGCACTAAGATTCACATAAAAATCAGTCCTAAAATAAAAATAAAAGTATACTACACTCTCTAGTTTACATAAAATCTATGTTCACCTGTCCTTTTTTTCTTTTTATTAACAAAACATATGCTTTAAAATAGAACAGCGAGGGGGCGCCTGGGTGGCTCAGTTGGTTAAGCGTCCGACTTCGGCTCAGGTCACGATCTCGCGGTCCGTGAGTTCGAGCCCCGCGTCAGGCTCTGGGCTGATGGCTCAGAGTCTGGAGCCTGTTTCCGATTCTGTGTCTCCCTCTCTCTCTGCCCCTCCCCCGTTCATGCTCTGTCTCTCTCTGTCTCAAAAATAAATAAACGTTAAAAAAAATTTAAAAAAAATAAAAAATAAAATAAAATAAAATAGAACAGCGAGGCGCCTGGGTGGCTAGTGGGTTGAGCATCTGGCTTCGCTCAGGTCATGATCTCACGGTTCGTGAGTTCGAGTCCCACGTTGGGCTCTGTGCTGAAAGCTCAGAGCTTGGAGCCTGCTTCAGATTCTGTCTCCCTCTCTCTGCCCCTCCACCGCTCATGCTCTGTCTCTCTCTCACACGAAAATAAATAGACATTAAAGGCAGGGGGCCACCTGGGTGGCTCAGTCGGTTAAGTGTCCGACTTCAGCTCAGGTCATGATCTCACGGTTCATGGGTTCGAACCTCGAGTCAGGCTCTGCGCTGACAGCTCAGATCCTGGAACCTGTTTCGGATTCTGTGTCTCCCTCTCTCTCTGCCCATTCCTGCTCGTGCGCTGTGTGTGTGTGTGTGTGTGTGTGTGTGTGTGTGTGTGTGTGTGTCTCTCTCTCAAAAATAAACATTAAAAGAAAAAAGAACAGGAAACCATGGTTGATTCATGCTTTTTCAAGTGAAGTTAAAATTTTCCTTTCCTTTTTTACTCCAAACACATGAGATTCAGAGTCATTAAAAGTTTTCTGAGAAAAGAAATTTCTTACAGTGCATTCTTCACTCACAAATGGACTTCCTGACGCTAAAGTTGATACACAGTTTTCTGACTGGTTGGTTTATACGTGGCAACCACTTTCACCTTCTTGAAACTCCCTCTTTCACGGACTTCCACAAAGTCATACTGTCCTAGTTTTCTGCTTACCTTTCTAGCAGCTCCTCTATTTTCCCCCCAAGCACTGGCCACCATGTGCAAGTTCACCCTGCCCTCTTCTTACTGTGTAGGTTCTCATCAGGGGAGGTCACCCCCTCCTAGATCTCAGAGGTATCAACTGAGATCTCTCAGAGATCTCAGAGGCTCAGAGGTATCAACTCAGCTGCCAATTAGATACCTTCGCTAATATGCTCCTCAAACTCGGTACAAGCAAAAGAGAATCACCATCTGACCTCCTCCCCTGTCACTCCAAACCAGTCTTTCCATGGGTCAGGCATCTTAGGCAATGGCACTATCAGCCACCTAGGTGTCCCAGCCAGAAACCAGGTTATCCTTGACTTGGATCTGTCCTCATCCTTCATTCCCCCCATCATACGTTCACCAAGCTCTGTTGGTTCCTCTTCCTCCTAATCCACCTGTATCATAACATTTTGAACTTCGGTAACTATAACAAACTCAAGTGACTTCTTGTTGCAAATCTATACTCCAAACCACCACCAGAACAACTTTGCAAAATTTTAAGTCTGATGATAAGCAGCTTCCTCTGGCTCTAAAGTAAGGTTTCTTTGCTGCTTTGTTTTGTTTTCTTAATGTTTATTTTTGAGGCAGAGACAGAGCGTGAGCGGGGGAAGGGCAGAGGGAGAGGGAGACACAGAATCCGAAGCAGGCTCCAGGCTCTGAGTTGTCAGCACAGAGTCTGATGTGGGGCTCGAAGTCGTGAACAGGGAGATCCTGACCTGAGCCGAAGTTGGCTGCTTAACCGACTGAGCCACCCAGGCGCCCAACTGAGGATAAGGTTTAAACACCTTTCTCTCTCACAGCCCACCCACCAACCCCACACGTGCCGTCCACAGCTATGATGACCAGCTTGCAACTTCCCCCAAGATGCTCTGCTCTTATTCTCATACCCTATTCTTTCTAAAAAATACCTTTGTTCTATTTCTTCATCTGACAATATTACCGTTTTTCCCCCCAATTCAGCTTAAATACCACCTGGTTCCCAAAAGCAGACTTGATTCCCTCCCTGACTTGACTATCCTCCTCCTCCTCACTAATGTAGGGTAGATGCTCTCCTGTGGGGCCCTTGTACATTCCTGTATCACAGTGCTTATTACACTGTATTATAACCCTATATTTATAGATCTGTCTCCACTACTGGATTACAAATTTTTTTTTTATTTTTATTTTTATTTATTTATTTTTTTTATTTATTTTATTTTATTTTTTTTTTTTTGACAGGGAGAGAGAGAGACAGCGTGAGCTGGGGACAGGCAGAGAGAGAGAGGGAGACACAGAATGTGAAGCAGGCTCCAGGCTCTGAGCTGTCAGCACAGAGCCCGACGCAGGGCTCGAACTCAAGAACCGTGAGATCACGACCTGAGCCAAAGTCAGATGCTTAACTGACTGAGCCACCCAGGCGCCCATATTACAAACTTTTTTTAGAGTTTTTATTTTAATTCCAGTTAGTTAACATACAGTGTTATATTAGTTTCATGGGTAACAAACTTCTGAGGGAAAAGGAAACATAAGGTGTTTGCCTTAAAATCAGCAGTGGCAAGTTTGGAACCTAACACTTAGAATACCCAATAAATTTTGCTCGTTAATTTTACATTTTTGTCATAATCTGATTTTTTTCCAGGCAACATATTCTCATTTCAACCACTTTATATTACTCCCTAACAAATTCTAGAAATTATTAAAATTTTCCTGTTGTATCTATTATAGAATCTGCCATCCCAAAACACCTGATCACGATTCAGCAAGCATGAAAAATTCATCTCAGTTTTAAAGCAGTAAGAGAATCCTCTTCTGACATGTAGTTGTGCCTTGCAACAAAACTCCTGAGGTAGAGGCCCTGGAAAATAAAAGTACTAAGAAACATAGCTCTTCCCACAGAAGGTACATCATATGTTCAAGATACCGACATAGACTTTCTAGTAGAAGTTACAGCTAGTGAGATTTAATTTTCTAAAAGATTAACAGGCTAGGGGCACCTGGGTGGCTCAATCGGTTAAGCTTCCGACTTTGCCTCAGGTCATGATCTCAGGGTTCATGAGTTCGAGCCCCGCATCATAGTCTCTGCTGTCAGCATGGAGCCCGATTCAGATCCTCTGTCCCCCTCTCTCTGCCCTTCCCCCACTTGTGCTCACTCTCTCAAAAAAAAAAAAACAAAAACAAAAACAAAAAACATTTAAAAATAAAATTAAATAAAATATCAAAAATGGGTTTTATTATTTTAATAAAATGTATTTTGATGAACTTACGATAGTAAGCTTTCTTAGGTATTTAAAATAACGTATTTTTAAGATTGAATAATTCAGAAACACCTTAAAAACAAAGTATGTCCTACAGTTTAAAAAGATATTTCTTAATAAAAAGAAAACCCATCTTGCCATTAATGCTTGCCACATTTTGAAATCCGCCTTAAAGCTTACATACTTCCTCGCCTTTTGCGAAATGGCAGAATAGCAGGCATGCAAATTTTGACCAATTTCACATCATACCTAGCTACAAGAAATACGGCTCGATCAATCTTAGCAACCGTTCTCTCTCTTGAAAAGAAACGGCTGAAAAGAACAGTTCTCTGTCTTTAAAAGAATTTCAATGCTCTACAGAGAATTTCCCTTTACACGATTTCTGACTAAATGAATGATAACAAAAATCAACCAAGGTAATAAGCCAATACCTGGGTTTGCTGAGGCGAACCCAACAGGCGCCTCGCCTCATCCATCTGAACGATGAAATGTGCGTCCACACACCAGGCCTGTCGTGCCAGCTGCCAGCACCGAGAAGCCGCAACAACCTGATCAGGCTGGGCCTGCACACACTTTAATGGGCACAATTATGTTAGCCAAAGCCAATTTCTTTTGAAAATGTTTATCTAAGAATCAAGTGGATTCCACTTCAAGGTAGAATCATAACTCAATGAACGCATATCAACACGGAGCTGAAGACAAGAGAAATACTTTGTTTTTAATCTTGCAAGAACTCAGAAGCATTTTCCAAAACTTAACTGAAATGAAGTATTATCCTTACCACCTCCACACAACTCACACTAAAACTTAACATTAAAAGAAATCTTAATTTCTGGACTGCTTTGAAAAACCATCCCTTTCTTTAAAGTAAAGAAAATAGAAAGATAAACCTGATTACTACATCCAAACACAAGCCAAAATATACCCTGTCTAATTTTGAGAGGCTTCATTCAATCCTTTTTCCAGGAAGGAATGTTAAGGTGACCATGTAAAAGTATAGTCCAATCTTTACGATTAAAACGTACACTATCGGTGTGAAGTCCCTCGACACTGCTTTCACGATTAGCACTATTCTGCTTAAACTGTCAAAGTTCGCAAACGACCAATATATTCTCGGTGACCTTAGGAAATATTCTATCCATCATGTGCTAGGTCTGACTACATCTAAAGAGGCACGTTCCTGTGCATACCGAATACAAATTATTACCATCAATACACATCCAGGGTATTTAGAGGGAGTCTATTTACCCAAACCATTGTGTTCTGGCTTTAAGGGGAGTCTCAATTCACAATAAAACATTCTTCACCATTCTAACGGTGACTTGAGTTTGCTTTGATGACTGGTACTGATTGAACAGACAAGTAAAATGACCCAATCAGACACACTAGAGCATGGCCCAAGGATCAAATCCAACCTTCAACCTGTTTTCTGGAGAGCCCTTGACTAAGAACGATTTACAAAAAACAAAACAGAGAAGCTACGCAACAAAGACTGTATGAAGTCCACAAAGCCTTTAATATTGACTTGCTGGCCCTTTACAGAAAAAGTGTGCTGATAACCTATGCTACAACAGAGTTTAGTAGCCGCATACAGACCTCCCCCAAATCCATTTTTTAAATATATCTGTCATGTTATTTGTGCTGAAAGAATTATCAAAATGTGAATTAAATTCAAGGCAACGTGAAAACATAAATAAATGTTACGTTTAAAGGGGAAAGAAGGAAAAAACAGAAAATAAGCTTTTGGAAGCACCATACACAAAACTTTCTCAAAGATTCTTGAAAATCCTTCAGTTTATGTCTGTTATGTGGCCCTTGTCCATCTGCTTACAGATACCCGCTGAGAACTCCATCCACTAGTAGGATTTGCTTCTTTGTATGTGTACCACTGCTATGCTGTACTTCACAAAATGTTACAAGCCTGTCAAATTCAGAAGTGTAATTTACCAGCCCTCACATCCAGGGTTACCTGTGGGTGAGAAAATCACTGAAAATTTTCCAGAATTCTCTGACTCAGTAACTACCTACTTGTCACATTAGACATGGAGCAATAAATTCTCATCTCTGTCTTTAAGATCCTTCAAACTCTTGTGCAGTTAGCGTACGTAACACATAAAAAGTGACCCTACAGACTTACATTCAGGTTGTAAACATCGCTATCTGAGTCAATAACTATTTTAAAGATCTAATTTTCAGGGGGGGCGGCTGGGTGGCTCAGTCGGCTGAGCGTCCGGCTTCGGCTCAGGTCACGATCTCGCGGTCTGTGAGTTCGAGCCCCGCGTCGGGCTCTGTGCTGACAGCTCAGAGCCTGGAGCCTGCTTCGGATTCTGTGTCCCCCCCTCTCTCTCTATCCCTCCCCCACTCGTGCTCTGTCTCTGTCTCAGAAATAAATAAACATTAAAAAATTAAAAAAAAAAAAGATCTAATTTTTAAGACTAAAAAAAGAGAAAGCTCAGATGTTCCTACAAAAAGACTACTGTATACAGTCTTACCGCGGTCTTACCACGTTGTCTACATTCTGTCTTAACTACAATCTTTCTTGTCAGAGCTGAGGGCGATTTTACACCTTGATCATCAAGAGCTGCAACTGACATCATTCTAGCTTCCTTCCCATTTCTTTGCTTTTTTCTTAGTATAGTAGTAATAGGAGGTCATGGCACAACATTTCAAAAATAGAGAGAACCACATCAGAACATAAAACTCACTTGTAATTTCACCAGCCAGAACACTTTGCTTTAACTCTTCAGTATTTTTATATACAAATATATTCATATATGTGTGTGTACATACAAAATCAGAACTGCAGTGGCTGCTTTCATAACTAACATATCTTCCCCTTTATATTGTATCATGAGCATATTTACTGATTCAAAAATTCTTCGAGAACATAATTTCAATACAGTAGTCCCCCCCCCCATCTCCAGCACATATGTCCCAAGCCCCCTAGCAACTGCTCGAAGCCATGAATAGTGCCAAACCCTACACACACCCTGGTTTTCCCTACACATACACACCTATGATAAAATTTTATACGTTCACGTAGTAAAAGATTAACAATAGCTAATAATGTAACAGTTATAACAATATACTGTAATAAAAGCTATGTGCATGGGGTATCTCCCTCAAAATATCTGACTGTACTGCACTCATGCTCCTTGTGATGATGTGAGATGATCAGAGGCCTAGGTGATGACATGAAGTGAGTGAGGTGAAGTGAAATGAAGTGAGGTGACACAAGCATAGTGTCGTAGCATTAGGCTATCGCTGACCTGATGATGTATCTCAAGCAGGATCATCAACTGGACCACAGCTGACCACAGTAAGTGAAACCTCAGAAAGTGAACCGCAG
The DNA here is from genome assembly GCF_023721935.1 of Panthera uncia. Taxonomy (NCBI): domain Eukaryota; kingdom Metazoa; phylum Chordata; class Mammalia; order Carnivora; family Felidae; genus Panthera; species Panthera uncia. The sequence continues at coordinate 18,247,405 of NC_064814.1, read as the reverse complement.
ACAAGGGAGAACTACTGCAGTTTCAGATCATATGGCTGTTAATTTACTTAACATGCTCTTCACTACTCTTGAAAGACATTTGTTTACAAGCATCTTTAATTTAAGAATCTCCTATTCTTTCTTCAGGATGATTCCTCATAATTACTACACCAAAAGGATCAAACCTTTTAAAGACCTTTAAAACAAACTGCCAAAAAACAGATCTACCCTATGACCCAGCAACAGCACTGCTAGGAATTTATCCAAGGGATACAGGAGTGCTGATGCATAGGGGCACTTGTACCCCAATGTTTATAGCAGCACTCTCAACAATAGCCAAATTATGGAAAGAGCCTAAATGTCCATCAACTGATGAATGGATAAAGAAATTGTGGTTTACATACACAATGGAGTACTACGTGGCAATGAGAAAGAATGAAATAGGGCCTTTTATAGCAACGTGGATGGAACTGGAGAGTGTTATGCTAAGTGAAATAAGTCATAGAGAGAAAGACAGATACCATATGTTTTCACTCTTATGTGGATCCTGAGATACTTAACAGAAACCCATGGGGGAGGGGAAGGAAAAAAAAAAAAAAGGTTAGAGAGGGAGGGAGCCAAAACATATGAGACTCTTAAAAACTGAGCACAAACTGAGGGTTGATGGGGGGTGGGAGGGAGGAGAGGGTGGGTGATGGGCATTGAGGAGGGCACCTTTTGGGATGAGCACTGGGTGTTGTATGAAAATCAATCTGACAATAAACTTCATATTAAAATTAAAAAATAATAATAATACAATAAAATAAAAACAAACTGCCAAATAAGTAACTTTCCTCCAGAAATATACCAACTTAGTTTGCCACCAGTGTTCACTTCATGTTGCAGACATTTTCAAGCCTCTCTTCTATGGGTTTTAGAAGCCTTTGCAAGGTGCTCTCAGAGGGAACTTTCATCCACTTAGTTTCTTGATCAGAATCTGACCTCCACAATTTTGTAGGGTTTATTCTTTTATCTAATCAAATTTCCATTTAAACAAAATTATTTTTAGTGTAATAATCCACAAGTTTATTGGTCTTTAGTTATAAGTTCTGAGATAATGTATATGGAATGATTTTTAAACCTGAATATTAAACAAATAATTTTTTCTGAATTTCTATTATGGTACTCCAAAATAGTCTCTTAAGATTCTGGTAAGCTTCTAAACTCTACTTCATCCCGGGGCACCTGGGTGGCTCAGTCGGTTGAGCAACTGACTCTTGATTTCCACTCGGGTGGTGATCCCAGGGTCATGGGATCAAGCCCCACATCAGGCTCCACGCTGAGTGTGGAACCTGCTTGAGATTCTCTCTCTTTCTCCCTGTGCCCCTCTCCCTCATTCGCGCATTCTCTCTCTCTCTCTAAAATAAAATTAACAGGGGCCTGGGCTCAGTCAGCTCAGATCATGATCTCATAATTTGTGGGTTCAAGCCCCATACTGGGCAGGGCTCTGTGCTGACAGCTCGGAGCCTGGCACCTGCTTCGGATTCAGTTATCTTCCCCTCCTTCTCTGCCCCTCCCCTGCTCATGCTCTATCTCTCAAAAATGAATAAATGTTAAAAAAAATTCTTTTAATAAAAAATAAGCTATTCCATCCCAAACTTTATGATTTTATCAAAGTGTTCTTTACTAAGGAAAAGGAATCTATGACCATGTAAATAACATATATGCATAGTAATAATGTGAATATACATGTTACAAGCCACTGTCCTTGTTATTTAATAAGTGACTATTTCATTAGAACTGTATACAGACAGTCAGTGAAAGTCTTGTAAGAGGGACACCTGGGTGGCCCAGTTGATTAAACAACCTACTCTTGATTTCAGCTCAGGTCATGATTTCATGTTTCATCAGTTCGACCCCCGCATCGAGGTCTGTGCTGACAGTGCAGAGCCTGCTTGGGATCCTCTGTCTCCCTATCTCTCTGCCATCCCCCACTCATACCTGCTCTCTCAAAAATAAATAAAGATTAAAAAAAAGAAGAAAAAAAGTCTTGTAAGAGCCCATCAATGGCCATGATTTAAAGTCTTTTTTTCTTTTATGTTTATTTATTTATTGGGGGAGGGGAAGACAGAGAGAGAGGTAGAGAGGGAATCCCAAGCAGGTTCCATGCTCCATATGAAGCCCAATCGTGCGAGGCTTGATCCCAGGAACCGTGAGATCACACCCTGAGCCAATATCAAGAGTTGGATGCTTAATCAACTGAGCCACCCAGGCACCCCAGCCATGATTTAAAGTCTTAAGAGTAACAAAAAATACACTCTGACTTTGTAAATTTTACATGCATGTAATTTGAAATTAGATCTGTTCCAAAAGTCAGATCATATTTAATCTATAAATAGAGTAACACAAGGTATCTTTAAGTTATAACTTTTCCTTTTCTAAATATATACCTTAGTAAGGGTTCAGTATCTATTAATAATTAATGTTAAGGTACCAATAAGGCAGCCCGGAAAAAAAATAGATTGGTTAGGCTATATTCAAAGGGAAAACTGCTTACAAAAATATACTCATGTATCATAACTGTGGTTCACTGTTTAAAGCTTGTTCCCATTTCATCTAAAAAGTGGAATGCTACTACCAAACATACCAACCATTTCATTAATATCTGCCTTCATTCAAACTTTAATTTCTAGGATTACTTTTCCTATAATGATTCAAATAAGCTTTGGGATTTATGCTTGGACTTAACTTGTGGCATATGGATAAAATGCAAAATATGTTAAAGCTTTTATAAGTGGCTATAGAGGTATTTCATTATTATCAAATAGTTTCCCTGAAGATTTAAATCATTTCATTCTTAAAATTGCATTCCAAGATATGTCGTAGTCTCTTTCAGTTTCTGTACATTTATTCAACCAATATTTACTGAATGCTCGCTCTGACTACCATTAACAGAAACCTCCGGTACAGCAGGGACCACATGTTTACACACCTAGTACGTGGCAGAGTCTTATGCAAATGAAATATATACTAAACACTAGGGATGCCGAGATGAACAGGACACGGCACAGAAAGACAGCTACTGAATAACAATCTTTACTACCTGTCTTCACTTTGGCAAACCTCCATTTTCATTTAAAAATGAAAAATACCATTAAAAAAAAAAAAAAGTATTCCTAAAGTAACTTACTTGCTGACTTCTTTATACTGGGCTATCTCCTCAATATAAAGAAGGTCATGCAGCCGTGACTGATAGTTGGTCTTGGTCAATGATTTGTCTAAAACCGACTGGGTAAACAGCTGGTCAGCAGAGAGAGGAATTTGGTATCTGATAAGAAGGCTCTTCTCCAAATCAGTAGTTTCATTAGGTTCAAAATCTATAATAGTCTTAGAAGAAGAATCCCAACGCTTAGCTGTGGTTACTAGCTGTTGTTTTGCATGCATCAGGTATTCAAGATCTAAATGGAAACAAAAAACACATTTGTAAAGAACACAACATTAAAATTCTCAAATACATTACACATTTTGGTAGGAGCATTTTATATGCTTGAGCTATCAATTCTTAAAAACAATCCAAAAACCCATCTAACAAAGAATTTTTCCCATATCAGAAATGTGTTGTCTAGGTTAACAAAAGAACATAAATAGGAACCCCTGTAAAAGAAAAAAAAAAAAAAATGCCTCCTTTTTAACACCAGGCTAAGACATACCAGAAATAGCTATTAACATTTTAAAATGCAGATTAACATTTAGAACTTAACTCTTTAGTCCAAAGAAATCTGAACTGCAAGAAGAAAATACAATAAATTCCTCATAAGATAAAACCTATTGGATGATAAACACTTTTCTCCTCCTACTAACAACACCTGCCCATTATAGAAAAAAGACGATCAGAACACTATGAAAGGTTAATCTTTTCGTATGTGGTAAAGCACAGTGAAACTCTCTGAAAGCCAATTTATGACAAACAAAAATCTTTTAGAAAATACTCATGTAAAAACACTGCTAATTCCTCGTTGAAATGTGATACAATGTGCCATTCAAATGCCCTATCAGAAAAATACAGTTCAGTCTCAGTTAAATTATACTGTAAGTAGGGCACAATGTCAAAATGAATGACTGTTCAAGTTCTGACATCTCTGAAAAAAAAAAAAGGTAGGACAGTACCAGCACAGGGTGAAATATATCGGAACATGAATTCTTTTTTTATTTTTTTAATTTTTTTTTTAATGTTTATTTATTTCTGAGACAGAGACAGAGCGTGAGTGGGGGAGGAGCAGAGAGAGACAGAGACACAGGGTCAGAAGCAGGCTCCAGGCTCCGAGTTGTCAACACAGAGTCCGACGTGGGGCTCGAACTCACGAACCGCGAGATCATGACCTGAGCCAAAGTCGGTCACTCAACCAACTGAGCCACCCAGGCGCCCCCAGAACATGAATTCTGAGTGCTGGGTAGGCTTGCTCTATTTGCAGGACATACTACTTTTCTATTGGGTGGAGCATACATAGACCTATAAATATGAAACTTAACCAAGGGGGGAGGGGTGGGGGGGGGAGTTGCTTGACTGACTCATTAGGCTGATATCCAGTTTTAAGGTAATGTAATTGAAAAGATGGCTTCACAACTCAGGTTACAATTTGGGGAAGAAATAATAAAAAGTTTAAACAGAGATGAGTTAAGTGTCCAAAGTACAAAAATAAGTTACCCTGTACTATCTTTACAATGAGAGAACAATGCATAATTGCCATGTAATGCTTAGTGAGAGATTTGCCTACATTTAAATGTTACATATAAATTATAAACACCTAAGTATGGTCACCCAAAAGACATTCTCAATACTAGAAAATAGTTTATCCTAATGTCTTATTAAAGATTCAAATGCAAAGGCCCTAATTTAAACGTTTCAAAAAATTAAAAAAGGAAAGGCCCTAATTTCTTGCCTTTGCTCCTTGAAAAGGTATTTTTACATGCCAGTTCTACTATTTCTCCAATGGAGAAACAAATACGCCTATAATCATCAAGGTATAAGGCTGGTCTGCATTCTTATAATACTCTGGATTAGGCAAGGATGGACTGGCTTTGCAATAGCTTCGAAAGGATAAGTTTCATAAAGTAACAAGATTTTCTGCCTCAATCATCCTAAATTGGGCCGTGCCTTTTCATTCATTAAATCATAGCTACAAAAAATATTTAAATTACACACACTCCAATATTTCTAAAGCAGATTATACCATCACTAAAAGTCAGATGACAAACATTATCAAAATAACAAGGATGTACATAATTTTTTCTCTTAATTCAAAAGTCAAGAGAAACAGCAATAGTATAGTGACAAACCAAATAACCAACTCTTTAAAAATACAAAAAAACTAGGGGCGCCTGGGTGGCTGAGTCGGTTAAGCGTCCAACTTTGGCTCAGGTCATGATCTCACACCTCGTGAGTTCGAACCCTGCATTGGGCTCTGTGCTGACAGCTCAGAGCCTGGAGCCTGCTTCGGATTTTGTGTCTCCCTCGCTCTCTGCCCCACCCCCACTCACACTCGGTCTCTCTCTCTCTCTCAAAAATAAACATGAAAAGAAATGAAAATGAAAAAAAAATGTCTACATAATATCAAAGAATCTCTGTAATATATAATAAAAGGATGTCTCTTCTTTGGAAGTAGGAGAGTTATATTTCATAGTTTTATTTAAATAAGAAATTCAATCAGACTATGCCTAGATCAATATTATGTTCACATTCTTTAAAAAGTCACTAATTGGGGCATCTGGATGCTCAGTCAGTTGAGCGCCTGACTCTTGAACCTGGCTCAGGTCATGGTCCCAGGGTTGTGGGATCGAGCCCCATGACGGGCTCGGTGCTGAGCATGGAGTCTGCTTGTGCATTCCCTTCCTCTCTCTCTACCCTTCTCCCCTGCTCGTGCACTCTCACTCTCCCTTTAAAATAAAAATAAACAAGGGGCGCCTGGGTGGCTCAGTCGGTTAAGCAGCCGACTTCGGCTCAGGTCATGATCTCGTGGTCCATGAGTTTGAGCCCCACGTCGGGCTCTGTGCTGACAGCTCAGAGCCTGGAGCCTGTTTCAGATTCTGTGTCTCCCTCTCTCTGACCCTCCCCCGTTCATGCTCTGTCTCTCTCTGTCTCAAAAATAAATAAACGTTAAAAAAAAAAATTAAAAAAATAAATAAAATAAAATAAAAATAAACAAACAGTCACTAATTCTTCCCAACCAATATTTATGTAACTGGGATAGTAAAAACCTGAAACAATAGAGCTTTCCATTTAAAAAGATTTTTGTTCACCTATTTAATGTGCAAAGCAAATTATACAGAAAGTCATTCTGGGAAAAGTGGCATGAGAAACAGTATTTGTTTTTCTCGTCTATGTAGTGCCATGACTGCCACCCTGGTTTTATGAAATTGTTAAAATTAGTGTCTTCAGCAGGTAGCACAATTTCCAAACAATTTCCAAACAATGTTAAATTTTATTCCACTGTGGTTTCTTTAAATGACTATAAACACAGTACAGGAGGGGCATCTGGTTGGCTTAGTCGGTTCAGTGTCCAACTCTTGATTTCAGCGTAGGTCATGATCTCATGGTTTGTGGGTTCAAGTCTCATGTCAGGCTCCACCCTGACAGAGGGGAGCCTACTTGGGATTCTCTGTCTCCCTCTTTCTGCCCCTTCTCCACTCTCTCTCAAAATAAATAAACTTAAACGGGGGGGGGGGGGGGGGGGGGGGGGGGGGGGGGGCTACGTTGTGGGGATGGGCTAAATGGAGGACGGACATTAAGGAAGGCACTTGTTGGGAGGCGCACGGGCTGTTACATGTAAGTGATGCATCACTAAATTCTATTCCTGAAATCATTATTACACTATACGCTAACTAACTTGGATTTAAATTAAAAAGCTAGGGGCGCCTGGGTGGCTCAGTCGGTTAAGTATCCGACTTCAGCACATGATCTCACGGCTCGTTGAGTTTGAGCCCTGGGTTGGGCTCTGTGCTAACAGCTTAGAACCAGGAGCCTGCTTCGGATTCTGTGTCTCCCTCTCTCTCTCTCTCTCTCTCTCCTCTCAAAAATAAATAAACATTGGGGCGCCTGGGTGGCTCAGTCAGTGAAGCGGCCGACTTCGGCTCAGGTCATGATCTCACGGTCCGTGAGTTCGAGCCCCGCATCGGGCTCTGTGCTGACAGCTCAGAGCCTGGAGCCTGTTTCAGATTCTGTGTCTCCCTCTCTCTGACCCTCCCCTGTTCATGCTCTGTCTCTCCCTGTCTCAAAAAAAAAAAAAACGTTAAAAAAAAAAAAAAAAAAAAAAAGGTTCGAAAAAAAAATAAATAAACATTAAAAAAAATTAACTAAAACAGAAAAACTCAGACTCAAACACAAAGAATAAACGAATGGTTTCCGGAGGGGAGCAGGGGTAGGGGTGGGGATGGGGGTGGGGGGGGCGGATGAGTTATATAGGTGAAAGGGATTATGAGTACATGTATCATGATGAACACTGAGCAAAGTATAGAATTGTTAAGGGGCGCCTAAGTGACTCAGTTGGTTAAACGTCTGACTCTTGATTTTGGCTCAGGTCATGACCTCACAGCACATGTGAGTTCAAGCCCCGCATCAGGCTCTGCACTGACAGTGCGGAGCCTGCTTGGGATTCTCTCTCTCTCCCTCTATTTCTGCCCTTCCCCTGCTCGCTCGCTCTCTCTCTCAAAATAAATAAATAATAAAAAAAATAAAACAGGGGTGCCTGGGTGGCTCAGTAGGTTGGGCGTCTGGCTTTGGCTCAGGTTTTGTGAGTTCCAACCCCCGCGTCAGGCTCGGTGCTGGTGGCTCAGAGCCTGGAGCCTGCTTCAGATTCTGTGTGTGTGTCTCTCTCTCTCCCCTTCCCCTTCTCACACTCTGTCTGTCTCTCTCTCTCAAAAATAAACATTAAAAAAAATTTTTTTTTAATAAGATAAAACAAAGAAACAAGAAACCAGAGGCCTGGGTGGCTCAGTTGGTTAAGCATCTGACTTTGACTCAGGTCATGATCTCAAGGTTCGTGAGTTCGAGCCCCACGTTGGACTCTGCACTGACAGCTCAGAGCCTGGAGCCTGCTTCAGATTCTGTGTCTCCCTTTCTCTCTGCCTTCCTTAGCTTGTGCTCTGATAATAAATAAACATTAAAAAAAATTAAAAAAAAAAAAAAAAAAAAAGAAACCACAGTACAGAAGGGAGAGCTGGGGGAACAGCAAAAAGAAAACTTAAAAAAAAAAAATCCATGTGTGCCAACACCAGAAAGTCTGCAAATTACTGATCTCAGTCGTTAACTCAGACATCAAAAATGAACCGTGGCCAGTGGCTACCGAGGACATATTTTGCCAAAACCACTTCTCTTTCCCTGCTTCATCTGAACTTGAGACAAGCGTCTGCTTCCAATCCTCTCTTACAATGAGCAGCTGATTAAGCCTATTCAAATTCCCACCTAATTTACAGTTGGCAGGTCTGCAGAGTCGCTGTTCAATGGAGGAGGGCGGGGAGGTCCCCGTGGGGACCTGACTACCACTGGGCCTCATCCCCCCGCCTTCCCCCAGCACATGTTAGCACCTGCTAACATCTAAACCACACACGTATGCTACTCAGGGCAGCTGAGCCACCTCGTCCCCGGTACGCACTTCTCTTCAACCTCGAATAGGCTAGAATGAAATACACTCCGGAAAGACTGGAAGTGAATAGGTTAGGATCAATACTCACAAAACCATACAGGGAGAGTTTATTAACCAACTCTTAGAATAACAAATCTCCAATCTGTCAAATCTGACAGAAATTGTAAACCTATAAATGTTACCCGGAGATGTGGTAGGCAGAAGCTATAAACATATTTTAAGGGAAATTCACAAGAAACAAATTAAAGGTCATCAGAATGCACCTAATTTCTTTAAGATAACGTAAGGGAAGAGCTGCTACTTCCTTCCACAGAGTTCAAGGTCAGAATAACTAGTCGGACACAAGATATGCTTCCCAACCTCCCTGGCCCTGTGACTGAGGACAGCGGTGGCCTCGGCGTTTGGCCACACGGTTGCCAGTCTAACGAAGCATCCAAAGGGTTGGTTTGTTTGATGAAGAATATAATATGGCAGACTGGGAAAGTATCCTTAACAGAACCCAGAGAGCAGATTTTAAAAAAAGGTAAGAAGGAACATCCAGTGTTGTGCGTGCCTAGCAGAAGGGTGGACACAGCACCAGCACACGATACACGCATGCTACGTGTGGAACATATTTACAACAGCTCCATCTATCTAGGAGTTGAAGAGAAGGAGATGAAACGAGCCTCAGTTCCGAAATCGGACACACCACGCTCTTCCTGACGAAGCATTTTGGTCGGCGCCTTTACAAGTCTGGACTGCCCAAATTAACAATAAAATTACAAATCTGAAAGTAATCCTAAACCACCATTTCGGCTACTCATTTCAGTATCATTCCCGTCCCCAAAACTGCCAACATGGAAGCAAGATGAACATCTCTTAGTTTACCCATACTGTCGATCCCAATTTTCCACCTCTTAAAGAGGATACTAAAAAGTTAAAACAGCGAAATAACAGCATAGGAATGCCTCACTATTTACATGCTTCCATTCAACTGTATTTTTTAGTGACAAAGGCATTATTTTTTAAATCTATTTTTCTAGTACTTTTCTGATCACATAAGATCAAATATTTTATATACCCTTAATTTACCAACAACCCTGGAATTTGGAGATAATTAAGTCACACTAAATTTTAATGTTAATGTTAACATACACTGCTAAAGTCAAAGTAATGGATACTATCAAGCTTTCAAATTAAACACATAAGAAATAATTTTCAACATGTAACTTCCAGATACTCAGACTTCAGCTCAGGTCATGATCTCATGATCTCATGGTCTCGTGGTCTCATGGTTCATGTCCCATATCTGGCCCGCTGCTGTCACAAAGAGCCCACTTCAGATCCTCTGTCCCTCTGCCACTCCTTCGCTCATGCTCACTCGCTCTCTCTCAAAAAGAAACATTAAAAAAATTTTTTTTTCATTAATCAAAGCTGTGGGGTAAAGTGTATAATGAATACGGTTTGTTTCCTAAGCAAAGGGCAACTCACTAATTTTGTTCTTTTGTAGATATCTTTTGCCACACATTTTTAAAAGGCACAACTCTTAGGGTGTCTGGGTGGTTCAGTCAGTTAAGCGTCCGACTTTGGCTCAGGTCATGACGTCAAAAATTTGTGGGTTCAAGCCCCATGTCTGACTCTGTGCTGACAGCTGGGAGCCTGGAGCCTGCTTTGGATTCTGTCTCCCTCTCGCTCTACCCCTCCCCCACTCATTCTCATTCTCATTCTCTCTCTCTCTCAAAAATAAACATTATAAAAAAAGAGAAAGCAAGACGAGGCACATCTTTAACCCAAAATTTCTTAGTGCATACAGTGTCTCTTTTTGAAACTGAACCTCACCAACAAGGGAAAAGAATTGAAAACAGCAAAATTATTAAAGTTATACCTATTTCCTAACAGTTTGCAGAATTGCCATATGACTACTAGAGGGAAAAAAATTCATTCATGGTCTGCAAATAGAAAAGGTTTGAATGCTTTACATATCATAAAAATATTTTTTAAAAATGTGGGAATTTTCCCCCAGTTCAAACTGAATTAATTAAAGTAGAATTTTTAATTTGATCCTGAACAATGAAGTAGAAAAGCAAATGTCTGCTGTGTAACTTGATTTTAAGTTCCAAGGAGTAAAGCACTAATATAATTAAGTTCCAGGATCAAATCAGTTTGACAGACACTGAGCCTTTAATTACTGAGGTGCACTGTGAATCTCTAAGGGAAAAAAAAGCATGCACCGTTTCCAAACATATTTTCAGATGGGATTCTTTACCTATTATTAACATAACACCTATTCATTTCAGTAGAACACAGTCCAGCATGGTCCAAATATGTAACTTTATGGAAAAGAAATGTATGTTGCCAGCATTAATTTCAGGACAAAAACTTGCTTAAACAATGAACAGCCAATCACATGGAAGAAGTGTTGAAGATATTTTCTATTCAAATTCTAGCTTCATACCATCACTGCATTTCTTTGTGTGTGCAGAAACCAAATTATATTATGGTATCATTTATACTGTTATCAAAAGTATACGGAAATATGATAAGGCTCAGATCTAATTCAACCGCCCAATTCCCAACCGCATTTGGCCAACTTAAATCTGAAAGGTTTTCTCCTAAGTCTAGAATAAGGAAGATCAAATAGTGAATTGGCTGAGGCTGGGGGTAAAATCAGCCAGGATGTAACACTGTCTGTCCCCAATTTAACAAAGAAGTTCTCTTGCTCTCAGTGTCTCTGAATGTTATCCACACAATATGCCAGAACAGATACAAGTAAGAAACTGACATTTTTACATTTTTATTATTTGAGAATCTTTTATAAAACTGTGATTTCACATAAATAAATCTTTTCCCCTCAATTTTTTTTTGCTGACAAACATCTGCTGTAATAATCAAAAACACTAACTAGCACTAAGACAGAAGCAGGAAACAAACACACTATTTACATCCTGCTTTCATTTCTCCAAAATTCTTTTGAGGTCCTGTACACAGTCACAATGAAACAAGCACAGTCATGCAATAAAAACTTAAGAACTTAACAAAAGCGTCAAGATATTGAATGACCTCAATTTTACGAGTAGGGAAAATACCAAAGAACAGGTCAGCTCATTTCAGTAATGGACCAAAAAAAAAAAAAAAAAAAAAAAAAAAGTCAGCCAAACGTCACCTGGCTTGCCTAAGCCTAGCTTTTAAGTTTTTCTGTTTATAGTATTTCAAAATCTCTTATCAGAAAATACATTTTATAATGGTCTCTTTTATATTTATTTTTCTTGTCCTTGAAAATTTTCACTATGTGAAATTGTCTTAATGTTTCCAAGTTAGTTCAAGAAAATGCTTAACTTTTATTATTTTCTACAACGTAACAGCTTAGAGGTAAAACTTTATAAAGAAAAATAAGCAAAGATAACAAACTGCAAAGTGGTCAGCAAAAAGAAAAAGATATAAAGAACAAAGGGGGAAGGCATTTTATTAGTTCCAAATCAGAGGATATCCTTGACTGTATTAATTACATCTACTATACCTCAATGAATACAAAATTCGTTATATTTTCAAACTAGTATCTTAGAAACTTAAGAAATGAAACACTGGGGTGCCTGCCTGGATGGCTGAGTTGGTGGAACATGTGACTCGTCATCTTGGGGTTGTGAGTTCAATCCCCCCACACTGGGGGTAGAGTCTGCTAGGTAAGTAGGTAAGTAGGTAGGTAGGTAGGTAGGTAGGAAGGAAGGAAGGAAGGAAGGAAGAGAGGGAGAGAGGGAGGGAGGGAGGGAGGGAGGGAGGGAGGAAGGGAGGGAGGGAATTCTATTTCTTCCAGTGACCACACTTAAAATATCAGTCATCTTGGACAACTTGTCTTCCACCAACTTCTCTTGCCTTCTCTTGTCAAGATTCGCAGGTGCTGTGGCTTTAAGGGCTCAGGTCTTTATCTCGGCTTCTTAGCCCCTCTTCCTGCATGCACCCTAGAGCCCCTGGTCCACACTTTTTAAAATAAATTCTTTCTCTCTTCCTACTTTCTTCATTCTATTTGTAAGTCAGAAGTTATTCTAACCATGGCTCATGGTAAAAACAATAGCTACCATTTACTAAGTGCTTACCATGTGCCAGAAACCATACAATGCTTATTTTGGTTCCCACAATAATCCTCTGAAATAGGTATTACTAGCCCCATTTTACACATGAAGTTCAGAAATGTCACACAAGTAATGAGAAAATTGAGACTCAAATCCAATTCTATTTGACTGTGAAGTGTGTTCACTGCTCTTTTTCTCCCACTAGAAAAGTAACACATGCCTGAGGCAAAAGTAGTCAAAGTACCCTCAATCTCTCAAGCCCATGTGAGAGGGTGCCCTAAAATCTACATCATCACCTCCTTCCCGCATCAGTCTTAATTAGCATCATTTTCTCTTCCTAATGCAGACATGTAACATTTTATATAATTAATTAAATAGGCTTTCATTAACTAGTACAGATTTTTGACAGCCCTTAAAAACTTACTTTTTTGTTTGTTTGTTTTTAAAAAGTTATTTCTATGGGGAAATGAGTTGTGAGTTACAAACCATCCATCTAAAAGCAAACTTTTAAAATATAACCCAGGGGTGCCTGGGTGGCTCAGTCGGTTGAGCGTCCGACTGCGGCTCAGGTCATGATCTCACAGTCCGTGAGTTCGAGCCCCGCGTCGGGCTCTGTGCTGACAGCTCAGAGCCTGGAGCCTGCTTCCGATTCTGTGTCTCCCTCTCTCTCTGACTCTCCCCCACTCATGCTCTGTCTCTCTCTGTCTCAAAAATAAATAAACATTAAAAAAATAAAATAAAATAAAATAAAATAAAATAAAATAAAATAAAATAAAATATAACCCACATGTGGGGCACCTGGATGGCTCAGTCAGTTAAGCATCCAACTTGATTTCGGCTCAGATGGAGCCCTGCTTCGGGCTCGGCACTGGGTATGGAGCCTGCCTGGGATTCTCTCTCTCTTTCTCCCTCTCCCTCTTCCCCTCCCCCATGCACACAGCCCCTCCCCTCCCTCCCTCTCTCTCTCTCAAAAAAAAAAAAAAAATAAAAAAAAAAAAATAAATATTTATTTTTTTTTTTTTAATTTTTTTTCAACGTTTTTTATTTATTTTTGGGACAGAGAGAGACAGAGCATGAACGGGGGAGGGGCAGAGAGAGAGGGAGACACAGAATCGGAAACAGGCTCCAGGCTCCGAGCCATCAGCCCAGAGCCCGACGCGGGGCTCGAACTCACGGACCGCGAGATCGTGACCTGGCTGAAGTCGGACGCTCAACCGACTGCGCCACCCAGGCGCCCCAAAAAATATATTTCTATATGTATGTACACGTACGTACACACACACGCACGCGCGCACACACACACACACACACACACCACACTTAAGCCCAGAACATTCTATGAAAATTATACTTCCAAGTGGGAAATACGTGGTGGTCTCTCTTCATGATTTACAAAAGGTACCTCCTAATAGTTCTCAAGTTCTAGTCTCTAAAAGCAACTCACTAGTACAGGGGCAGGCAAACCACAGCATGCAGGCTACTTCCAGCCCGCAGTTTTTGAAAATAAAGTGTGACTGGAACACAGTCATGCCCTTTCGCTTCCATATGGTCTCTAGCTCCTTTATCATCACAGCGCAGAGCAGCGCTGTCCCAGCAAACACCATCTGCCCGGCAGCACCTGAAGGATTCACTCTCTGGCTCTTAGCAGGAAAAAGACTGCCAAAGAACTCCTACAGCGGCAAATATAAATTAAGTATTCTTACTCTGTCAACTGTATCTACTTGGCTATCGGATTTAACATATTCTATCTTTTTTTTTTTTTAATGTTTATTTATTTTTAAGACAGAGAGAGACAGAGCATGAGCAGGGGAGGGGCAGAGAGAGAGGGAGACACAGAATCGGAAGCAGGCTCCAGGCTCTGAGCTGTCAGCACAGAGGCCGGCGTGGGGCTCGAACCCACGGACCGTGATATCATGACCTGAGCCGAAGTCGGAAGCTCAACCGACTGAGCCACCCAGGCGCCCCAGGATTTAACATATTCTAATTCCAAAGAGTACGGAGAAGATGAAAATCCAAAATACAAAAGAATAAAAACAGGTAACAGAGATCAAAGTAAGTGAGAAATAAGCCTCAACTGAGGTCTAAGGAAGTCTGGGTGACGCTGGCACACACACAAGAAGGTAATGCCTAATTGTTCAATCTGGGCCCAAATGTTGCTTTAACCTTCCCAGCAGATAAAGTAAAGGAGACAGAACGATTCCACCTGTCACTGCATCCAAAAAATCAAACCCTAGCATTTGCTCATGAACCAGACTTTAGGTCTCACAAATGGGACACTGTGGTTACAGAGCAAAAAACATCCTCCACAATAGGGTCAGTTATAGTCAATACAATAGGAAGTTTCACATGAAGTCCCTCTTAAATAAATATTTAGTGCTCACTAAATAAAAAAAAGCACCTATAAATCCAACCAAGAGCCAAGAAAATACAGGGTAATGTGCCCCTTCCTTGTCCTGTTGGATCTCGGCATAAAACTTAGCAATAGGCAGTAATGTGACAACGTGCAAAGTAATTATCATCTTCTGCAGGTGCTCACACGTTGAAACCAGGGACCTCCTTCCCAGGAACACAGAGCAGATCCTATTAAAGGCACCCTAGGGGCACCTGGGTGGCTCGGTCGGTTCAGCGTCCGACTTAGGCTCAGGTCATGATCTCGCGGTCTGTGAGTTCGAGCCCCGCGTGGGGCTCTGTGCTGACGGCTCAGAGCCTGGAGCCTGCCTCAGATTCTGCGTCTCGCTCTCTCTCTGCCCCTCCCCTGCTCATGCTCTGTCGCTGTCTCAAAAATGAATAAAACATTAAAAAAAACAAAAAACAAAAAACAGAAACCAAGCTAAGAGACCCAAACAGACCTGATCATCTACTCAGACAAGTTTGGGGAAGCTCAAAGCAAGTTTGCCTAATGACTCCATAAAGAGAACAGAGCATAATAGGAACCATTCTCATCTCATTACCCAATAAATGAGTCAATTGCTTTGGGATTTTTTTTTTTTTTTTTTTTTTTTTTTTTGCCTTATTGTTCATTCCCTCTCCAGGAAATATTTAGAGGCTAATACGTAGCTTTTAATACTGCCATTATAGTGCCTTTTAATACACTGTATC